>NW_008795672.1:1213259-1244993 GCF_000699145.1 Aptenodytes forsteri | reverse complement strand
TGTGTGTGTGTGTGTGTGTGTGTGTGTGTGTGTGTGTCTCATTGCGTTGCTTCATATCATGTGAGTCAGAAATTCAGCATACGATAGAATATCTCAGGCTCATTACAGAGGTCTGGTATTAAGCAACAGACTTTGTTCATAGTTGCATGTAAATCTGGGGGAAATACAGCCTGCAGAGCGCAATTTGGAATTTGTAACTGATCAGATATAGGCTGCAAAGTAAGAGAGGAGCAAACCAGGCATGTAAAAAGCCAGAATAAAACTTCTGATTGTAGCTGGGTTAGCTTTCAGACATCATCTCCTGATCTATGAAGGCCTTAGAAATTCACACCTGGTCCAAAAATCTCTTCACTGTCTCTCAGAGGGCTCAGCTGGGAATGACAGCGCATTGCTGGATGATGTCTGAATCTCCTCCATCCTTCTAGATTCAAATGCTATGATGGGGACGTTGCTTCCAGGCAAGGTGATCCCGACCTGTTCAGCTAAAGATCTGCCAGGTCACACAGCCAAGCAGCTGCTATTCTGCTAAGGGAATGTGCAAACAGAGCTGCTGAGCTACTGGTAAACCCATTGCAGCTAGTTTAAGATCGAGTGTTCAAACTTCTGCTCGTTGAAGTCGGTGCTAGGGAGCCTGTGCTTGGAGCGTGCCGGTAAACCTGTGCTGTTGCATGCAAAGATACTGGGTTCGTTCTCCGGAGCCAGCTAAATTACACTGGGTGGCCAGGAGCTGCGTGTGTTGGAAAGTGCTACCTCTTAATCCGCTGGGATCGAACTTGGTTTTAGGGTTTACGGTAATGAGTGGCCGTGCTGAGCTGAGAGGGGAGGAGACCAGCAGAGTCTGGACCTCTGTGCGCTGCCCCGTACTACCTTCCTGGCCATGGGGCTGCCGTGTAAACACACAGCTATTGCGTACGACCACACCAGGCACACACACGACCACACTTCGGGGCCAGGTGAGCTGGGTTTTGTGCACAATGCAGCGAACTGTTGAGAAGTTGCGAAGTTTGACTGGAGGAACCGTTTTGCTTTTAAAGCGGTTAAGACCATTTAGATGGTGTGTGTCTGATAGCCTGGCTGCGACCGAGGGCTTTGCTGACGGAATTGTTCCCGTGCACCACATGCAGTCATGCAGACTCAGTAACCTAAAGGGGCTCAGATCTTGCTTTGTTTAAACAAAGCAAAACAAAAAAACAGTTGGTTTGTCCTAGCTGATACTTTGGTGAAACTGGGGAGAGCAGTGAGCAATGCTGGAGACCGGTCAGCTAGTATACAGCGTGCCAGCAGAAGAGACAACAGCCTGGCACGTTACTGTGTGGGAGAGCGTGATGCTCCAGCGAAGCCCTGGTAGTTCTCGATCATGGGCAGGCACAGCCGGTGGAGATCATCACTGAGGTTGTGATGGCGTATGGAATAATCACATGGGAACAAATAAACTAGCAAAGCTTACTGTAATGAACGTCTCAGCAGTAGGTAGGCTGCTGTGGTGGGGGGAAGGAAGGTGGCTTTTAGAGCAGCTGTGATTTAAAAAGGGGAAAACCCCACGACACAAACCCAGCGGGATAAGTTGCTACTGATGGATACTGGAGAGCCGGGGGTGGTGCTCTGGTTTCCCTCATCACTCAAGGCGGCCTTGTGAAAATTGGTGATGAGCTGGTGGTAGAAGTGCAGGGAAAGCAAGCAAGCAGCAAATAACGAAGAACGAGAGAAGGTTGTTACCACCGCTTCCTTCCTCAAGCTGCAGAATGGCTTGGGGCTCAGATTCAACAGGAAGTTACTGCAGCATAAAACGCTCCTGCCCGTCAGCTGAGCTGCTCTCACCATTTGTGTACATCCTCTTAGCCTGCAACAGTTGCAAAGTAAAATGATTTAGCTTTTTTTTTTTTTTCTTCCCCTTTGAGGCTTAAACTAGCTGGCGGTACCTTGCACTTGGCACGGGTTCAATGGCTACGCGTGGTCCCTAGCAGTCACCCCAGCTCGGCTGCAGGGACGCGCTGCGGGTCAGGGAACTGCGTGTTGAGATAGGGCATTTTCAGCCTTAAAATTCACTCGGTTCTTATGTAACATCAGCTCTCAGTGGTCAGATTGGTTTTACCGCAGGGATGCAGGGAAGTAAATACCCTAGTGTAAGTGCGATGCAAATGATTTCTCCTAGCCTGATCCTGAAATCACTGGGGTGTGCCATATAAAAACATGTGAAAAATTAGTCTAATGAACGACAAGATAGATCTTTCAAGGGGTCCCTTATGAGTTTAACATGAAACATGCGCTTTCCTTGAATTGGGGCAAGGGTGCTGAGCTCCTCGCAAAGTGACACCCCCCCCGCCATGAGCACACTCTCAAGGCGTGAGCGGTATCTGGGGAGCCAGGTTCTCGTGCACGAGCACAGCCCTGTGATTTGAAGGGGGGGTGTTAATTCAGAGATCTGTCCTTCAAAACAGGGAAATGATGAGGTAAGAAATCTTTCTGTATTCTGAATATATATATATGTACACACATATATATATGAGATTATTCAAATGCAGCTTGAATATATTTTGCCTAATCCATACAAAGTTTTATCAATATTTCTTTGTTTATTCTCTTTCGTGCCAGCTGCTTTCTTTATATATTTCCATTTTGTACATTTCTCAGAGTGATTGGATCATGTTGCACACACTTCTATTGAAATATTAAGTGTTTGCAATCCCCATTCATAGGCACCAGCTCTGTTATTATGATCCATCTTTTAGAAATCCACATATTTGAAAAAAGAGAGCGTAGCTAGCCCTTGAGTAGCAGAGAGCATTAGACCCAAGGAATCTCATTCGTCTTGTCAATAATCTACGGATTAACACCACCAAATTGTTTGTTTCATTGGCATATCCTCGCTGTATATTTTTAAAGGAAATGAGCGTGTGGAAACCCCAGCGAGGTGAGGTCTGATGAAGGCTGGGTTTATACCGGTGTGAGCAGGGGAATAGAGAACTTCTCATTTGTGCCCAGCTCCTGGGGATCTCGTGGTGGTTACGGTTTGGGTAGTGCTGATTCCTGTTAATGGTCAGGATGGGAGAAATGATCCCTGTGATGGCCAGGGCTTCTTGCACCTCGCCTGGGGGCTGTGGGGCAGCTCGCCGGTGTTATCTGGGGGGGGGGAGCTGCCCCTCCTGTGCTTGAGGTTTTTATTGCCAGACAGCCTGCACAAGGACTCATCCTTGTCCATTGCTCAAATATGATGGTTTTCGGTAAAAAGGCTCTTTCCCTCACTTTCCACATCCCAGTGGGATGCGTGAAGGTGAAGAAGCGCTGGGTGGGCAGAGGGGTTACAAGACAGCTGCAGCACCTGCGGCACCTATGCAAAGGGAACCCCCACCCTGATTTGTGAGCATCTAAGATAAGGACAAGCTCGGTGACGGCAGGGACCCCACTGCTGGCTGGGGTCTGATGATGGCCACAGCAGACTATGGAGATGGTGCGTGAGCATCAGCTTTGAGCATCTGTGCCATTGGCGGGTTAATGTGAACTGCAATGCCGCCTTCGATAGCTTTTTAGATAGGCTCTATTCGCTCCTTGGTAAAGTTCCGCGCCCCCATTGGCTTCAGCATCACTGCTAAACCACGAAAGCGTGGTGAACCCCACTGGTGCCATGCCGGCATCCTCCCAGCCAGGCCAGCGCGGGGCGGACCGACCCTGAAATCTCGCCCTGGCCTTTGCAGCTTGCCCTTTGTGCTGTTTCGTGGCAGACCCGTTGGAGGGCATGAGGGCTGTGCGGGGCGGCTGCGGCGCCGGTGCCGGGACTGCTGCCAGCCGGGCTCGGCGCGCCATTCATCACCGGCGACGGTCCGTGCCGCGGCATCGTCACCTAGCAACGGCCCGGCCACGGCAGGCGGGACTTTATTTTTTTTTTAACATAAAAATAAGGCAATAATTTAGAAATTTGCATTTTTATTTTAACAAATGAGAATATTTTGGTGGCGGGGTTGAAATTCAAACCTGGAGACATTTTTGCTTTGCATCCCCGTGACTCCAAGCGCTGGCGCGGCGGCGTCCTCGACGAAATGGAGCTATCCATTTCATGCATACCGGGGTTTAAAGTTGAGCCTGACATTGTGCGATTGCCCTACCCTGTTTTTCCTTTTTTTTTCCACGTATGTGCTATAAAAAAATAATGTAGTTAAATTACAGGGTGGGCTTTTTTTATGTAACTTCTACTTCTGAGGCTGAACTTTCAGGTCTAATTTTTTTTTTTCAATCAGAGGGAAGAAAAGGCAAAGAAGTATATGAGCTCAAATTATTCCTTTCCCACTCTTTTAAAACACGTTTAAGATTGCAGAAGTCTTCTGAACTCTATATTGGCAATTCACGGTGCGGCAGCTCCTTGCGAAATACGCTCGTTCGTTTTCACTGATTGAATTTACTGATTGTTAATGTGTATAAAAGTGTTATGTACTTTTGAAATAATCTCCTGCTAAAGGATTTATAGGAAAGACTATTTAAATGTCATAGCGTTTTCTCTTGTTATGACAGTATTATTGAGTAAATAGTTTAATTTTAGTGCCCTAGTTAAAAAAAATCTATAATGACCGCCACATAAATCGTTTGCTTTTTTTATTTCTATATTTAGTTCCCTCCACAGAGACTGGAGTTGAAAATAGGCTAGTACCTAAGACATGAATTCTGTTAAATATTAAAGAGATCTCATCAATGATTATATTAGTCTCAGTACTCAGTGAAGGCCGCACTGACATCTGAAGTCTAATGATTTTTTTTATATATTTAAAGCCTCGTACTGCACCTTTAAATATTGAACAATATTGAACAATATAGAAGTACTTTTTTGTATATTAGCTTTAGGCAGAACTGTTGTATGATTTCCACTCCTTTCATGACATTGTAATGATGTTACCACATACAACTTTATCTTGCATGAAAAGGTGAAGTCATGAGTGATTTCTCCAATTTAAAAGCACTCAACCCTCACAGTGCTAGAAATGAATATTTTGCATATATTCATGCAACAATGATTCAATTTAAGATTTCTATTTTCAAACATTGCTTGAAACCTTCGGTATGTTAGTAGTAAAATTGCCAAAATGTGTAATAAGATTTATTATAGATGAGTAGCATTTTATTTAGTATTTCATGTTAACACGCTTTTAGGGTTACCCTGGTTTAGCAGAAGAATTCATCTTTCTTTTCTAATCAGAGCTAACGCTTTATTGTATTATTAAGATACACTTACTGTGCAATTGTATATCACTGTAGGAGCAGACTTTTCTCCGCCTGGCAAACCTGCGCCTGGTTGATGCATGGCGTCTGCCTCCTGCACCCTAACCCCACCGCTCCGTACTGGACCGCTCCCCGTCACTTTAATTTTATTCTGGTTTTTAGTTTTCCTCCTAAAATACCGTCTTTAGCTCCGCACTAACACGCACCCCAGGTCTCTCCTCTCTGCTCAACCAGAGTGGGCAGGAGCTTTGGTTGGGGCTGGCTCGGCCCTCGGACCACTGCCAGCGGCTTTTGCTGCCAGCGGCAAATCCTGTCCTGGGAGCTACCAGCCCGGTGACCGAAACGCAAACCCCTTTGGCGGCTGAGTTTGTTACGAAGCTTCTTTTTGTAGCTTCGCCTTTGTCATCTGCCCATCGCACCGTTTGCTGTGGAGCTGACAGGAGCCGCCATTTCTCCGAACATCCGTGGCCGTGGCATGTATGTTGATGCATTTTGCAAAATGCTCCTTGCGCCAGTGCCACCCTGTATTGATTTCATGGCTTTGCATATGGAGGTGTGTTGCGGCATTGAGGCTGTACGGACCTCCGTGTCAGTCAACGGGAGATAAAGCAGTAGAGCAGATGCTTAACCTAAAGCAATCAGCATTTTGTTTCTCTTCCCTCCCTGCCTTTTTTGTGGTCTGGGGCAGGTTACATCCCAGCTGAAGCGACATCAGCGTGAATACACGAGCCTGATATTTTCTTGACTTCGGTGATTAAGGAGTGGTAAGACCAGGCCTGAAAAATTCCTGGCATTTTGATCCTCTGACCAAGGTCCTAATCCCGGTGCCTTTTTTGCCTTCGGTAATCCCTTCACGCTTAGCGCCAGTGCAGCCACTTGCAGAATGAAACGGCACATCCCACAGGTAAGGGGCTCATCCTGTGGGGAAAAATGCTATTAAAATGTAAGCGTGAGGGATGCGCGGTGATGAGCTGCCGCGCTGGAGTGATAAATATGTTTACATCTTTTAAAAGTTGTAACTCAGCATGGATGAGCTGGCGTCCCCCCCTTTCACATTCACGTTCGATTCGCAAACAGAAAGAGATGATCTGCTATTAGGGAAGCTTTCTCTTTGACTGGGGAGCTGGAGATGGTAGTGAGAGTGGCTTTCATAGATGAAAATAATTGTACACTTTTTGTATTATTATTTTTGGCAAAGAGCTAGCGTTTCAGCTTTCCAGCGTATTACATCATTACATTGTATAATGCATCATAATGATAGAGTGAATGGAAACGAAGAAATGCCAGCTTCTGTTGCAAGTTTAAAGACAGACACACATTTTCAGCTGGGAAAGCTGCTGTTCAGCTAAGTGTTTTCCTAGATGAAACAAAGCTGCAATCCCACTTGGCATTCGCATTAATTGTGGACTTGCCAACAGGCCAGTTTCACTGGTGTATAAATTACTGGAGAATTATTCAACTCATCTCAATAACTAAGAGAATATCCTCATAAAGCTTGCTGAGCTGTAAGACATTCCCCCTCCCCCCCACTTTCCAGGGTATTTTGCACCCTATACTTAGAAAAATCACAGAATTTGCAAGCTGTTCCAAAAAAAAAAAGGGGGGGGGGGCAAAAAACCCCATACAAAGAAAGGCATCAGATATCCTGATACCCCAGCAGAGCAATGTGGCGACTATCTGCATAAAATAGCAAGTTTGTATTGATCGGAAACCGTCCAAATTAAGAGGGAATTTTCTGGTTTGTTGTTTGAGTTTTGAGTTTGGGTGTTGGTTTGTTTTTTTTTTTTTTCCCCTTTTGAAATTCAGCTAAAAATGCGAAGTGAAAGCGCCTGTGAAACGTGCCTCGTTGCCAGCATCAGACACCCGACATTTCATGTCTCTCCAGCGAAACACGAGCCTGGGAAGTGCAAACTTCCCCGAACTGTCCTGCCAACAGGCCTTTCCCGACCTAAAGGGGGGATCACCTTTATGGTGACAGGATAATTTGATCTCTGTGCCATCTAATCCTTATTTTCTTTACGGAGGCTGCCAGCAAGGGTGCCAATTAGTGCCAATTGTGATGGTGGCTTTTGTGATGCAGACACCTGCCCACTAGGAATTGGACTGGTACCACCAACACACATATGCCACTAAACAGCTGTCAGATGGTAATGACTTTTTGGAGTAGAAGAAAAGGGCAGAATTTCATTCTGAGGCAATTTTCTGAGAAAATTTTACAATTTTTCCCTTCCGTCTTTTTTTTCCCCCTCTTCTTTTGGTATCTGAATTCCAGGCTTCTAATAATTAAGCAAAATGTGAATTGTTAAGTATATCTCGTAGCACTAACTTCATACCAAAAACCACGTGGCCCAGATGAGCAAATGTAGAGTGAGAAATTATGTTAATGGTATTCTTACTATTCTAAATCATATTTTAAGCCTGTTTTCTGAAGGTCATTCCTTATTTAGCTTACTTATCCCAGCAACAGGCAAATGAAACGCCATGTTTTCTTTTACCACTCTTCTGAGACGTGGCCTCTGTTTTCCTGGCTAAATTAAAAGAATGAATTAAATGTAAACATCACACAGTTTTAGCAGTTCCTTTTCATTTTTTTTGATGACGGTGTGAAGTGCTTTGCAGCACTTTTGCAGCTCACACCATCACAGGCACAATAGTTCAGGATCTCTCTTATGCTTTTATTAAACTTTCTTTTAATTTTTGGTCAGATTGACAGTCCCTTCTTTGATGCCTAAATGAGGGAAGTTTACAAGCCTGCTTTATCCATAAGTAATTATATGTGCATGTATATGCTTGTATAAGTATATAGACATTCATCTATATAGACACATGCACCCTTAACTGTAACTTTTTGGGTAATTCTGGTAATATGGTCATGCATAGAGCTAGGAGCACTTTAGTGGACTTCTTAATGGCGGATAGTAATTTCTGCTGTGCGATGTTGAGGTCGCGTGAACCTCGTAGCTTGTGCAATGTGTCCATCAGTGAGGTGCTGAGCACCGGTCGGGATTAGGGACGTGGGTGGGAAGTGCGGGTAGCGTCTCACAGGAGATATCTGGCACTGCGTAAGAAGGAACCTTCAGAGCTGTAAGAGGATTCCTGTATCCTTTCCAAGCCTTGCGAATCGCTGCAGAAAGCTCCCGATGCCTGATAGTCCAGCCAAAGGCCAGACGCCGACAGTTAGCGTGATCTTTCAGCTCTCAGCCAACACATACTGCTGGTTCAGCCTTGGCGCTGGCAGGTGTCACACCTTGATTAGAGCAATTGCTTATTGGCATCAACCACTAAACATGGTTCCGGCTAGATGTAAAAGGAAACAATCCTAAATAAACGCAGCCAAGGTTGGTACGCAATGATAGAAAATGGTCTGATGCTTTAAGGAAAATGATGACGTTGCGATTGCTGTTGACCTTTAGTAAACACAGTCACATTTAGAGAAGGACACCATTGCTATATATATATAATATGTATATAAAAAAGTTCGTATGAAGGTTTTCAAGTGAAATAAAACTCGAACAAGTGTATCAGGGTCATTGCTTTTTATTAGCATTTGTTGCTGAGGTTTGGGCCATCATTCCTTGTCACTGTTTCCAAAGAATTTAAAGCTCCGTTACAGCTCGGACCAGCTCTCTTACTGCCTTCCTATCTGTTTCTCTTCCACTTATTCATTCCTCAAACGCTGGCCACTTTAATGCAGCTATAACTGGCTGCGGCCTCTGCCCCAGAAAGGAGGGAGTTTGCAGATCGACTTGCAGCAGTTTCTGAGCTTGGTCGTGGACCGCTCTCCCCATCTGCCGGGAGAGCTGTGACCCACGAGGAACGTTTCTGTACTGTCAGCAGAACATACTCTGAAATTTCACAGATTTGAAAGGAATGGCAACCAGGGCAACCAGCACTCATGGCTTTGGGAGAGGTAACAGCGAACCTACGGAGGCTCAATCAGCTGTTGGATTTTGTTGATAGCTTTTGACCATATTTTTTTCTCCACCCGTTAGCTTGTTAAGGGCTTTCAAAACATTTTCTCTACATCTTGGGGTTGCTCCAAGGCTTCTCAGTTAGAGAGGACAGCAACGGGGCTCAGATTTTTGAAACTTCAGCCCCTGTTCTGGCACTTGAGCTAAGAGCCATCTTTACAAAACCCGCAAATCCCAGCGGTTCCTTTCATGACACTAATGGTCAGATTTTAGAAGGGCTCATCAGTTAGTTTTCTTTAATGCACAAGGCACATTATTCTTGAGTATGAAAATGCTCTGCACTGGATTGTACTACCATTTTTTCGGTGGGTGAGTAGTTATATGCCCGGGTGAGCAGTGGGTACAAAGTCCAGCCCATTATTCTATACGCTGTCCTCAAATGCAAGTCAAGGAATTCATTGAACTCAGCAGATCTCATTACTGGGACTGAAGTGAGAACCCGTGCCACTACGAACAGGTATTCTTTGTTAGTGTTTTAAACGATGCAAACATGTTTTAAACAGTCCTATGGCGTATCTCTTGCACATCCTAACATATATACCTCCTAATGAACACGTAACATGGTTTTTAACATACACCAATCTTCAAAACATATGTAATATTAAAGGAAAATGTGGTAATTCTTTAAAGACCTTATCATTGTGAATTCATATCATATTCATTGTAATAGCATTGATCAAAATGAATTCATTTGGTATTCATGTAGATGTCACATGTACTTCCATAGGTGTTTCATTGTAAATTAGCATTTCTCAGAGGACACTTAAAATAAAGTGTTACTGAAAGTTCTCATTACACATATTGCTGAGATTAGTACATTAAGGATCATGTACTTACATAGTACTAATGCATTTCTGCCACTTAAAATGCTGCATTACCCATTTCTGATATCTAGCAAATATCTAAAGCAATTTTCAGAATTACTGACATCCTGAAGGAAGTGGTACTTTTGTGATTAAATTGGTTTTGTGTATTTCACTTTGATTCATGAAAAAACCCATGCCAGATATACTTAAATGATTTTTTGATTTAAATGACTTTAGCATCAAGTGCAACAAAAAAAAAAAAAGAGAGCCACATCTAATTAGAAAAACAAAAACAAATGTTATAAATGCTTTTGGGTCTTCAAACTTGCCTTAGAAAGCCAAATTAGCTGACTCTTTAGTATACTGCGGCACAAGCTTTCTGATGTATTTGCTTTCAGATTATTACTTCCTAAGAGAAAGATGAAAAGTTTTGTGGTCTCAGGCAGATGCATTTCTGACGTCTTGAATCGTCCATTATAGCTTGTTTGGTCTGAAGTTATTTTTGAAAAGATGAAGTTTAAAGAAGACTACTGAGCGTTTTATAAATAGCTGACAAAAGGTGCGTTACAGTAACTATTAAAGAGAGAGCATTGTTTGAGTCCTGAAACACTCTAAACCTGTCTGACAGTGTTGTGGATGTCTTCTGAAAAGGATTGATGTAATTATTTTAAGGGTTTTTTTTGTACCACTAATAAAAAAGCTCTGAAGCTTAACAGCGGGCCTGATCCTAGCAGAGACCTTTGGAAAAATATGGGGAGATGGCAATATTTTGGTGTTTGTGTTGGAAGGGAAGAGTCACATTTGGCCATGAGGTGTTACAAAACCCATCCCACTTAATACAGTCTCTTAGCAAATATGTGCTTGCTCTTCTGGCTTCATCCACGTGTGTTGTGGTGTGCAGCGCAGGCTCGCAGCAGGCGCTGGTGGGCTGTGCAGGAGGCACCATTCCCAGACCTGAAAGCGTGAAGAAAAGATGGTATTATGGCTAAAATACTAGTCTGGCCTGTGGGAGATTTGGGTCCAGTCCTGGCGTTGTGCCAGCGTGTCCCCTGTGCAAAAAAGTGGAGCGGGGAGAGCAAGCTTCTTCCCTCCTGTCACTTGTCTTGGCGCAGGGGGGCTGAGTGTCCTGGGGATGAGCCTCCTGGAAATGGGGGAGGGGAGGGGAGGGGAGGGGAGGAGAGGAGAGGAGAGGTCAGATCTCATGCTCCTCGAGGTCGCACTGGTATCTCGTGCAACCTTACAGCTGTCTTGACCTTCCTCAGATGTGACCCTCCCCACCCTTGCAGCTGATTTCCAGCTGTTCTTGACTCTGATCTCTGTAGTGAGTTGGGCTGCATCTCCAGAAACAAAGTCTGTCAAATCTGGGAGAGGACGCACCCGCGCCTGAGTATCAGCTGTACGGTAGCGCTCAGCTTTGTCTCCTGCCTTGCTTATAGTTCCAGAAGTTTTCAGGTCTGAAAGCATTTGCCTAGTTCATAGTGTTTGCTAGATTGGTTTGAGAGCGTGCAGTATGGCAAACCGCAGGATAGAGCATGTAATCCAGAAATCCATTTCAGGTTAGAGCCATAATTAGCTAATGTAAGATAATAAATAGCTACTAAAATCACATGAAAAATATGATAGTGCTATAAAGTGTGTTTTTATAATCCTGCTCCTCCCCTTTTCTGCCTCCTCCTCCTCCTCTTCAGCGTAACAAGGACCCTAATAGGCTTCATGTATAAGTGCCTATTTTTATTAAAGACAAGGGTAATCTTTTGTAGTCCAAATGTCCCCATCATAAATGCTAACCGAGGAAAATATTAGGACTCATTTATTTATGAACCCGTTAATAATGAGGTGCAGTTATGAAAAAGGCTTTCTCAGCACAAAGCCTACTGAACAAACCATGCACACTGGGGAAAAAGAGCTAGTTAGCCTTCCTGACTTAGATAAAGCTATGGAGAAATGACAAGTGCCAGTAATTAGCAAAGCCTCTTCAACAAGATAACCCTATACATCTTTGTCTATTTCAATCACCAAAGACTCCGATTCAGTGTAAAATTAAAGCTGGGATGCCATCAATTTCTGTTAACCTCTTTATATTGTTCTGTGTTCATGCATACGTGATAGATAGTTTTTGTCATTTTATTAAATGGTGACATCTCAGTATGCATGTGACTAAAACTGTTTTCTCCTTAGCAAAGTATTTTTAATCATCTCTCCATTGCCTTTATTAAGTCAGTTCTTCTGAGTCCTAATTGCTTTATTCTGCAGTATCGGCAGCCGTTCTAGGGGGTGCCAATATTTGTGCCCACTCCTTTTACGAGCAGCGTGTGTGTGATTAAGAAGTTTGTGCCCTTTCTGGTATTCACGTGAGCAGGTGCAGTAGCTCTGCGTACATCCGCTGACCGCCTGCAGAACGTCCTCCTGCGTTTTTACTGGAACAGGGCAAAATTTGTGGGTTACAGTGATCAGCGATCACACGCAGACATCTGGCCTCCCCTCTCCACACATGTCCCGATGGACGGTCCTTGTTCGTTTTTGGTGGTATAGCTGTAATTCACCTGCTTGGGGCACCAGCCAAAGCCCGTTGAACTCAACTGAAAGTCTCCCATCAACTTCATGGTCTTTTGTCCATGGTCTGCGGTCCATGAATGTCCATGAATGCGGTCTGCATCCAAACTGCTTTCTTCCACCTTAAATGGCGAGCCCTGATTTTTTTTCCCCCACAGGCTTCCAGTATTTGTGAGCTCATACTCCCTAAATTTCCCTGTGACTTTCAGATAAGTCAGAAAACACATTCACCTGAAGCTTTGCAGGGGAAAAAAAGTTGTAAATCAGTCCTGTTTCCTTGACATCGGGGCAGGTTTGCCGGGAGTGCTCACAAAGTTAGCACTGAGTGACCTGAGAAGTTGCACGTGGCGTTGGGTGTCATAACAAAAGTTCCTTCTGGCTCCGTTCTCCTGCTCCGTAATGTCTTTTTACTTGTTTTAAGTACTCCAGGCCCTGACTTCTGAGGTTATTAATCTTCATCTGTGCTCTTTTTAAACTTTACTACTAGCACTTTTTTGCCTCAGATATGCTTTTATTCATTCTTTTCAGCAGCAATAACCTCTCATATTGGCCAAATTAGGAAATAATTGCAAATAATAGAGAATCCTTTTCCAGCACTACAATAAAGGATTATATATGTGCTGTGTGTGAGGGATGGCACAGAGTGTAAATACCAAAATACGGGCAAATAGGCAGAGAAGTGAAGTATGCTATTTGGCTCTCGGTCTGCGTTTCTTCCTGGCTCGGAGGTCTTTGTGTTCAGAGACGCGTTTGTCAGCCCATTGCAGAGGTGCGTCACGCGCGGTGGTTTGCAGAGGGAGGAAGGGAGAAGCAAGAGCCGATGTTGCAGGTCAGCTCGTGCCCGTCCCTGCAGGACTGCAGGTCATTTAGGAAAACCTGTGCGGAGTCTTTCAGTCTTCTATGGTAGAAACAAAGGGTATGAAGCAAATGAAAAGTCACTTGCATTTTTTAAACAGAAACATCTGATTTATCTTGCTTTTATTTATGTGGCCATGGTAGTCATGGCTTGTTTCTGTTCAGTGAGTAGGGAGAAACTTTGCCAATTCCCGGAATTCCACCCCACTTTTCCTGTGCATTGTTTCAGTTTTGGATCTTTATCCACTGCTTTGAAACTCCCAGTTGTCCAGTCGAGGAGCTGAAACCAAGAGTTTCTGTCTGACCTGGATTACAAGTCATACATCACCAGTGGCCGATAATCCGACCCAGCTATTTGCAAGCCAGCAAAACTGTCTAATTTGGCGTCACGTTAATAATTACTTTTCAATAACGAGTATTTCTGTAGGACTTCGGGATATGCTTGTGCAATATGAAAAAAATCCTACTCTCAGGTGTCTAGCTGCTCTCATACATAGGCATTTTCAGGATCAGAGCTCCTATGAATGTTATTCACAACAAATAATTCTATCAGCTCTTGGGAAGAAAATATGGAGAACATTCATGTAATGCTGCCATCTCAGTTGGGGAGCAAGGAAATATGTTGACTGTAGGAGAAAGCAAAGCCCTCTCAGTGCTCTCATCACGTTAACACTTACCTTCCTTCCTTCCAGTCAAAGTTCTCTGAGCTGCTGCTTTCCATTGTTTTTTATTATTCATTTGAATCAGAAAATAATATTTTTCCTCTCTAGTTCAGGAAAAATTGTCATTGCCCACCTCCTGCTGAGGGAAAAAAGTGCCAGAGCCCATCTCCTATGAGCGCCTTCTCACTTCAACTGCAGGCTGCAATGGCTCCTTTGGAAATGTAACAGGCTATTATAGAAATATGTATTTACACAGTATTTTAAGATGCACATTATCCACCTGATAGACCATAACAGCTCACCATTACAGCCTATTGAATAAAACCTCTTCGCACCATTTTTTTCAAAGCAGATACTTTTTACGTGATAAATCGTGAATCTATTGTTTAAAAGTGCAAGTTCGTCGTGTAGGACCGTAGGCGAACACCATTTATCTTTAACCCGCTGGAATGGAAACTTCTTGCTCTGACCCTGCCCCGTAGAACAAATTATTCTGACCAGAGGGATGTAAATAAAAAAAATGAGAAAAAAGCTTCGTGAACATGAGAGGAAAAGTTGCAACGTTTGTTTAACGGACTGCGTCAGATTATAAAAGAGATCACGCCACTGGTGAGCACAGATGAATGAGTAACATGGCTCAGGTGGAAATCCCCAGCCATACCGTTTGTGTGCTGCTGCGCCACGTCCTGCCCGACATGTCTACGAGCTTTTAAGCTACTGGCAGTCTGAGCAAAGTGCTCTCTGTCTGCCACCGCCTTTTGGGACTTGTGTCGACCTCCTGAATCCCCAAGGACCTGGGAGCATCCCAGCTATTTAGGACATTCTCCTATACTGATTTTGCCTCCCAGTCCTAGGCCCTTTCCTCTCCCTCGCAGAGCTATTTTCCTTCTTCCTTGGCTGGTCCCAGTATTAAGAGAGACCCCTCTATTCTGAAAACATCTCTGCTTGGCTTTCCTGCCCCAACTTCCCGTGCTTGTTTGACTCACTCCAGCTAATCCATACTTCAACAGTTTCTCTCTTCCAGGAATTCACATTAGAAGCTGCACTGCCCTAGGTGCCATCTCTCTCTTTGTCCGAGGATGCTCATTTTGAATAGATAATAATAAAAATTTAACAAGCCTCCCTTATTAGCCTGGAGCCAGGCATAAGGACTCCTTCTGCCATCTCCTGTGAGTTTTAACTTAAGAAGAAACAAAAGACAACAGAGAAGGCCACAAGACCCCAACATCAAAATGAAGCTTGCAGCCGAAGACACCGTGTCCCTAGTATCAAACAGACTGAATAAGCTGCAAATAGACAAGATTCCCAACTTGTTATAAGATGAAATAGAGCCCAGCCCCTGTTGTGAAACAATTTTACATTGCAGATGTTCATGAATGCATGGAAAATGTGGTGAATTCAAGTCTCTCTTCGTTTCCCATCTTCAGGATGTCAAAACTGATTTTTTTGAAGAAACTCTCTAATAGTTACAGTTGACTCCTGAGAAGAGACTTGCATGTCTGGAACAAAAAAAGACTTCCAGCCAGCTAAACAGCGTTGTCTTCTTCCCTCCCACCATTCAAATTAAGCATACACAACAGAAATACCAAACAGGCATGGGTTTTACATATCATGCCAATTCTGATCCGAAACAGTTTATTAATATAAATCACCTCCAAAAAAGGGAAGGATTTTAAAGGGAAGCGAGTAGCTGCCAAAAAGACTCACACACGGAGCCAGTGTCTGACACTAAACCTAGTGGAAATTATGTATTTCCACTCTTCATGAAGCAAAGCAATGGGGAGCCAGCGCTTTGAACCATGCATGGGACACTTGCTGTGAGTCCCCACTAGAAAGCATATGGTTTGAGAGGAAACAGAAACACCATCCAAAAAAGCACTGGTCTATAACCAGCAGATCTGTAAACAGTCTAAGCCCATCCCTCACTTCCCCTGCAAGAGGGGACCAAAGGGCCCCGTCTGGTCTTTGCCGTGCCTGTCCGCCACCGGGGCGTCAGCACGAGCTCCGACTCCGCCGAGATGACTCCTCTGCACCTCTCAAAACAGAAGGAAATGGTTTGGAGGGACAAATGTCACCCCGTGGATGCAGGGGTGCCTGTTGGCCGTGCCTTCGTGTGGCAGACTGCCATCGGTAGGGTTCCCGTGGCGTGAGTACCTACCCACCCTGCTCTGCTCCAGCCCACCTTTCTCCGGGCACTTCTAGGAGGGCTTTCGTGGTGTCCGGTCCACGGGTTGGAGCTGACCTTACATCTGTGGTTTCGTCTCGAGCGCCTCCTCCTTTAGTCTTTGCTCTTGACTCATTTGTGAAGAAGGGCCCAGCAGTCAGAAGTTGTGGTTTTCTGGATTGTCTAGGTGTGTTTGGGAAAACCGTTCTCACTTTTTCAATAGTGTATTTGGTTTAATTTTCATTATTTTTAGATGTTAAATTTTAGATCAGTACAGTATGTCTTAAACTACTGTATTAGAATGCTGCTTGACTCACTTCCAAATTGAAGACCTTTTAAAAAAATTGAAGCAGTCCAATAATTTTAAATCACTCTGCACTGTGCATTGCAATTTAAAATTATTGGAGTGCTTCAAATTTTTATAAGCCCTTGAATTTGGAAGTGATCAAGGTTCTGGGCATACTCAGTGTAGAGCAATTTAAAATAATAAGAGCTGTCAAATTTTTATATAAGCACTTCAGTTAGAAAAGGGATTTGGGTTCTGGGCATGTGCAAAGGGGAGCAATTTAAATTATTAAAGTGCTTCAATTTTTTTTCTAAGCACCTGATTTTGGAAGGGTTTTGGTTTGTGCAGCCTAAAATGACAACTTCCTTTGAGAGTTTCTTCTTAAAAAGAATTTCAATCTTGCAAACTAAAGTATTCTTTAAAATGTGAATTCGCTGATACTTGAAAAACTGATTTGCACAGAGCTTGGTGCCCAGGACATCTATTTTTTTTTCACCCATTTTATCATTTCACTCTTTAAGGGGCAAATTGATGGTATAGAAAGAGCCACCTCTTTGGATTTTAATTTTTTTCCACTGTTGCACTCATGGTGCAAAAAAAGAGTGGAAAAATGAAAAATTCGATGAGAAGAAACGAATTTTTTTTCCATGGACTATCCTGCCTGGCCAACAGAACTTACAGGGGATGCAAAATTAAAACAATTTGTTATTAAATCTCATTATAATGTCTCTCAACACTCCAAATGAAAGCCATGTGATAGCTGACTGAATCTGAAGGAAGGAAGTTGGAACGCAGCTTTATTTGCACACTCGTGCTCCGTACTGAAGTGGCTCCTGCCAGGAGCCGTGCCAGGTTTGCCATTTTTTCCCCCAATGCTGCCCCTTCCCTTTGCTTTCCGGTGCTGGGCAGGACAGCAGGAGGAGCAGCAAGGGGAAGGTGGAGGATGACTCCTCTCCCTTCCCGCAGCTGTGGGTGCACGTACCGGGTGAGAATTAAGGCTCGGTGGGCACATGCAATTTTGGATTCTGCGGGGAGGATACGATTCACGCACCAAATCCCGCTCTCTGTTGCGGTGGGACAAATGCAGAGTGAACCCGACATGGCTGAGCTGGAGATCGCTGTGTCCGGACGCAGCATGTGGCTCACGGGCAAGGTGTGACTAAGGGATGCCCTTACTGGGCTGCCAAAGGAAAGAGAGAGGGGAGGTGAGCGTGCCGGCCTCTCAGCTCACGCTTCACTCTTCTTCTCTCACCTTAAAACCAGGGATTCACCCTATAGAGTGGGTATCAGGGTAATTAGTTAATGGATAGAGGGCACCGTGTACCTCAAGCCTCGCGTATCAGGAGTACATGTGGAGTGGAATAGTGCATTTCATCGAACACCAATTTAGTATTTTCTTCTCCTCGAATGTTCCTTTCACTTGTTACCATGGAGGTGATAGGTGACCATTTGTAGTTGTTTTTTCCTTGGAAAATGAAGTTTTTTGAATAAAAGCCAGTGATTGAATTAAATAGGGGCAAAGATATGGCAGAGGTGAAATTCAAAAGACAATACGTAATAATTGGTTGTAAAGCAGGAGCCAGATTAATCATATAGTCAGGAACAAAAGGAAAAATTCCTGAAAACCTGTTGCGTTTTCCCTTGGAGTTTTTTTTCAGGAAGGTAAAAGTACAAAAATGGTTTTTTACTGTCCCTGCTATTAACGACATCATCCTCTTGGGATGTGAAAACCAAGGGCAGTTCTGTGCCAGAAGGATGAGGAATGGGAGACCAAACATATTTTTGCTCGGTATAAATTGGTTTGGACTGTGCTTTCATTTGAATCCTTCTGGAAGTTTGCGGCAGGCACTGGATAAACTGCTCAGCCGCGCTCCTCGGTGCGCAGAGGAGACGGGAGCAGCAGAGACGGGGTGTGCCGGGGGCTCGGTGTGAGTGTGGCCGGGAGCCGTCATGTGTGGTTGTGTCAGCGCCAAGAAGAGGTTTTCTGGGTAGAGTTTGGTAGATGTGAGCTGTCTGTCTATCCCTTCTCATCCTGTCCAGCGTGTGGGCGTGGGCACGAATTTGATTAAAAAGCCGCAGAGGCAGAAGAGCAATAGGGGCAGGTCCGGGCTGTCCTGGAGGTGGCTGCTGGCAGGTCCACGCAGGGATGAGTGTGTGTGTCGGATGAACGCACGCGGCTGCAGATGCATGCAAAGGCAGAGAGGTATCAAGCTGGATGTTAAACACAGAGAAAGACCCCAGCCCTGTTTATCTGGATCCCGATTCCGGCACAAAATAAAGAGCGAATCGGCTCTGAGCCGCCGCCTCGCACAGGCACACGTACAAGCACCGAGGCTGCCTTAAAGTTCCCGTCTCACTGATTCACTTCAGATGCTGCGTGCTCGAACCCCGCTTTTGGGCTGTATTCATGCTCATGTTGACAGTTTTTTCCTCCTTTGTTACATTGTGCAAACCAAATAGAAGGTGAGGTGAGCTTGTCTGAGCAGATGAAAGATGGCAAGAAATTGGCGCTTGGGGACCAGTGTCTTGGTGACATCGACTCTGCAGTCCTTTTTTTCTCTCTCTCCCTGGCTTCCCCTCTCCCTCTCATTCTCTCTGAAATGGTCTGTGCCTCCAGTAATTTACATAATACTCTTCTGACACCTTTACTTTAGTCATCAATCACGGTACCTTCTCTCAGTCTATCTTTTGTCTGAGCATGTCTCTTCTTTATCAGGCCATGCACAAAAGATTAATTTCACAGTTTTTCTCCCTTCTTTCTTTCCTTGCAAGATACAAAGCTCATGAAATGACAGAAGCAAGATAATGAAAACAACAATGCAAGCAATTTTTTTTTTTGTTCTTGCTGGTTGGATCTCAAGATACTTTTTTTAACCTCATTGTGTGCCATCTGTCTTAGAAAAGGTCTGCTCTGTATTTTTTAATACAATTCTGATGCTTTTCTGAAGACTACCTGGGAAAAAAAAAATTACATATTTTAATCAGGACAGAGGCAGGGATTTAAAAAAAAAAAAAAAAAGAATTTGCTGAACAATTAAAGCAAGG
Organism: Aptenodytes forsteri; assembly: GCF_000699145.1. Lineage (NCBI taxonomy): Eukaryota > Metazoa > Chordata > Aves > Sphenisciformes > Spheniscidae > Aptenodytes > Aptenodytes forsteri. The sequence goes on along the minus strand of NW_008795672.1, from coordinate 1,225,446 downwards.
GGTCCATTTCTAATGGTGGCATGGGCTACTGCACAGTGCCCATGCCCCAATTAATATTAATGATCTCTTGTGCATAGCAAATTTATGGCATTTGATTGACTCACACAACTACACTTCGAGCTGTCATGTAAAGTGAAATATATGGGCACCCTGGCCTAATTTGCATATGCATATGTTCTTAATATTAATTAGTCTAATGGATCTAAGGACCTGGAGATAATTTGAGTACTGGGGGAAGAGAAGCAAACAAACAAAACAAGACTCGCTGAAAAGTGCCCTGGTATGGGTTGGTCCTACAGTCAAATAACTCTCCCAAAATGCAAAATAATTGGCATGGATTTCTCCTCCTTCCCCACGTCTCTCCCAGGACTGGCTGAATTAAAATCTTATCCCATATAATGCATTGTTTTGGCTCTGACCCTGATGCTTTTTAATTTGAAATATTTAACATGCCAAATAGATTACAGAATTATATACAGATGAGCTTGAGTGCAGGCTTATGGGTGTAGGTCAGGGCTATGAGATTTGCAGCCCTGTGAGGGGGCCATTTCCCAATACACCTGTGTAATTCCCACTAATATTAATGGGAAGCATGTGAGTTTATGGGGGGGGGGAACTTGGTCTCCCCAGCTTAGCTTTGTGCTTGCATTGCCTGGGAATGGTGGCGCAGATTTCCAGAGGAAACAGCCACCGTCAGGCGTTGGTCTTCTAAAGTTAGTGAAAATTCACTTTTTTTCAGTACTCCAGGGAGCAAGAGGTGCCAGAGCACGAAAGCAAGGAGGTGTCAGGGTAATCTTTTCTGTTTGACTTTTGTCGTGCATGGGATTGGCTTGTGGGAGAGCTGATGTCCTAATCCTGGATGCGCCCCTACGTCGATACAACTCCTCTCTGTGCTAACCAACTTCAAATTTTCCCCAGGCCTGGACCAGCGAGTTGCAAGCGAGTGGACAGGGCAGGCTTCCCATTAATGTACGGGATCACTGACTTCATGTGCCTGCATTCATTATTAGCGCTGGGCGTTTAATATGCACGCTGATGAGCCCATAACAGATCACCTCTTGTAAACTGTGCCCAGTTCTCTCTTACACGTTCGGCGAGAGGGATTAGTGGAGTTTACCGTCTTGGATGTTGAAGCCATCCTACAAACCGGCACGTGGCCTCCGCCTGCCAAACTCCCCCTCTTAAAATGAGTGAGTTATTTCACTGATTCTGCAGATTTAGTACGTTCATTGCACGATTGGTGGTGTCTGCTGTGCCGCAGGGCAAGCTGCCTCCAGCACACTTGTGCTGAGCACGATGCTGTTGACTCCAGGACAGATGGACAGGTGCCTTTTTGTGGGTACAGCAAGACCTGCCCAGATGCACCAGCGTTACAACGCTTTGTGCAAGCTGAGGAGTATGTTTGGATGGTGAAGAGGAGGTTGGCAACGGGGTCTATGCACTGAGTCCTTCCAGGACCGCAAAGTGCTGGAGGGAGTTAGGGAGGGAAGGGAGGGATGCTCTGGTGCCCCTGCAAATAGGCGAAAGGCAGGAGGAGGTCACTATCGCCCTGTGAAGTTGCGTAAGCGTAGTGTGATGATCCCAATGGAAAAGGAGAGTAGGCTCAGCTCTCCGGCACTGCCCAGCCTGCTGGGAGCCCTCTGGGAGAGATGATGGCTTAGGACATCCCTGCGCAGCGTTCTGCACGAAGGGAAGTGGGAAGGGTGTGCGGGATGTGTCCGGCTGTGGCTCTCTTACCGCCCAGGCTGGTGGCTGCGAGGCTGTTTCTGTGCTGATGGGGAGGTGGCAGAGGAGTGACCGCACATACAGCATCACTGCGACCAGGGGGGTTTCTGCGTGGGCAGTTTCAGTGAAGCTTGGGCAGCCAGCCGAGGAGCTGGGGCTGCAGCTACAGCACAAGCCCTTCCATGGGCAATCTGCAGGGAGCAAAGCTCCACTTACAGCAGGGAGGGGTGAAAATCCCAAAGGCCGGAGCATAACAGAGGCTCCCTGAAGACAAGGGTGTTTCGGAGCTGGGAAACTGGTTAACGCTGTTCCCAACCTCAGGGGGACACGGGGCCTCAGCCCGGGGATCCGGTGCCTGACTTGCCTGGGTTGTTTCGTGTAACAAAGAAAACACCCCACACGGCTTCAGCCCATTTCCAGCCTGCAAAGCTGTAATGAATCTGCAAGTTGCTGATTGCCTTTATGAGGTGCTAAGCACCAATGGCTGCCTGATACCAGGGAGGAGAGTGTCTGCTCTTGGCCGGATCAGGTCTACAGTGAGTTGTTCTATAGAAAAAAATGACTTTCCTGCACTAAGGCATCACTTATATACTGAATATATATAACAAAACCTGGAAAGCCTCTAGTCACTCATTTTAGCTGCTAAAATGCCTTTAGGCCAACATTCCTGCTGTGAAAGGGGTTATGGACATGTCATATGGGGGTCATCAGTGAAAAATATACCCAACTTTTGTTATTCTTAAGTCTAAATCAAAAACCTCTTTTCACAATCCACTAAGGGACGATTTACTAGAGAGTAGAATGTGGTATCAATTATTTCTGTGGGCATCCTTTTTGTTATAAGAAGCAAAGAGGATTGCTTGAGAGTCAATAGCATAACTCCATCTCAGATTACTAAATAATGAAATGCTAAACTTGGCCTAGAGTAAGGACTATTGCTGTCTCAAAGGGACCAGAGGCTTCAATTAAATCAGAGGACAGTGTTCAATGAATGAGAAAAGAATGCTTAAGGTACGATGACATATTACCGGATTTTACATTTAATTGCAGTGCTTTGTTCTTTTAATAAAAGCACAAGAGCAGTGGATCTCCATTATGGTCATCTGGTGGCATTGTTCACTGTGGACAGTTTATTGTAATTTATTGGCTGTGTTTAATCCCTCTATTTTTTATATAAATGAATTCTGTCTGCTTTATTTTATGAATTTTCTTTGCTTTAAAAAAAAAATAGCACCTAATAATTATTTACACACAAAAGAGCTTTTCCACTGAAATACTCAGTGGTGCAAGAAAGAAACAACCCAGCCTAGTATGAAACTGGAAGGCAAGCATAATTCTGCTCAGAGGTGTGTAATTCTACGTCACCCAAGCAGGTATTGCCACTTGCAGAGCAACGTGGCTGCGCGGGGGCAGCGTCTCACACGCGCTGCGCAACCTCGGGGGTTTTGAAAGGGTGCGAGCTCCCAAGAGCTCGGCACGAGAAGTTAAGCAAAAGACAGGGAGCCGTGGTCCTGACCTGCTCCCCCCAAAACATCCTCGTTCGTTTTGGGGGCTCTGTGCCGCTGAGCTTTCCCGTGCTTGGGCTGTGCCGGAGCTCACCATGGGCACAGGGGCCTGTGCGTGGAGGGGCTTTCTGGATTTCTCGTCCGGGAGAAATTGGTTTAAAAATCCCCTGCCCCCAGAGGTGGGTTTCAGCCTTTCTGCTCGGTGCCCCGGGATAACGTACAACACATGGTGGTAGTTTAGCTGGAAAACCACAGGAGCATGTGTATGTGATTACACATATGTGTGTGCACACATGCATGCATGTATAGAGATATTTATAGTTTTAAGTTTGCTTATATAGTTATACATATTTATTTTAAAATGTAAATTTATGTGTTTTTAAATGGTTGTCAGGCAAATACCTCCTTGTAGACATTTTTGCTGCGACACGTCATTGCTGTGACTTGTCTCATCTGATCACGCCAATCGTATCCCATTATATAAATGATGAAATCGTCAGTGATTTAACTAACGTAACCTGATGCATGACGGCAACACTGCGGTTACTGTCAGCTTAGGAAGGGAGAAGTTGAGAGACCTGAAGAACTCAGATTCTCATCTATATTTTTAGGGGGTGGTTTGTTTAGTATTTTTTTTTCCCTTTTTTTTTTGTCTTTTCATTAAAAGGTTCTTGTGCAGGAGAGGGACTCTTAAACGCAGCTGAAATACAGTCTCTCTTCAGCCCTGCACAGTGTGTGTCTGGTTTTGGGGCAAGATCCTCCCTGAAACAGGGTCACAGCGAGCGGTTCACTTTCCTGTTTAAACAGGTTGGGTGTCTTTCTTTCGTTTCTGCCTTGTTTCAGCTCACCTCGTGTCAGAGCCTGTCTCTGGAAACGTGGCAGTTCAGCGAGGACGGTGGGATGAGACGACTCTCAGAAGTAACGACACAAAACGAATGGCAACCAGCCCCGCTGAAACTGCCGCGCGAGGTTTCTAACCGGGGCGGTTTCTGGGCCCAGGGGAAAGTTGTGAGCTGCATTGCCTACTGGGGAGAAATTTCTCGGTGGTTTTATCTGGAGGGGTTTTTTTGGTGGGTTTCTTTTCAATGAGCGTGCAATGCTTTTAACGGCCTGCAGTATCTAATTTTTATAACATCATTTAGCCATGTGACAGCGTCAGAGTAATGAATTCAGGAAGTGTGCGGCGAGGATTGTCTGTGCGAGAGGGTGCAGGCAGTACTTAACTCCCTATCGATTGCACCGAGCAACTGATAAACAAGCGAGTGCCTCCTGACCAACCCGAAAAGGTGCTGCGGGTCCCGGATACGTGATTGTTCAGGTGTGGGATTGGGACTATAATCTGCAATCGCAGCCTTTCAGCGCCTGGAAATTGCTTTTGCTCTTACGGGGGCAGCCCCGTTCAAGGGTGACGGTGTCAGAGCGCTCCCTCCCGGGTGGCTGTACGTCCAGGGCCGGGCTGTGTCCGGGCGTAGGACGGAGCGGTACGCCCAAGCGCCACTTGTGCACGTGGCCGATGCCACGCGCCACGTGCCAGCCCCCTTGGCATGAAGTCTTGTGCTGCGCGGGGGAGAATTATAGCTGTGAATTGGGCAGTCGGTTCACCAAACGCACTGTGTTTGTCATAGCTTCCTCTTCCAGGGGCTAATGCAATGTGACTCTGCCGTATGCGTATTTGTAAATTACCATATGATGAATACGGGGCTGTACTACGGCAAACCCTTCCTCTTGACAAAGTGCTGTGCCTATTCCCAGTTCTGCCTGGCCTCTGTTTTTGTTAATTTTACACCAAAGGATCAACATGCCCAGGATGCACGCGTGCATCCATCTCTCTCCCTCTCAAAGGAAATTAGTGCTTTCCTGTCACCGCAGGTGATATGAGAAGGGGAGGAAGTACACAAACTGATTTATCTGGAGCTGTCAGCTGTTTTGAGGATGTTGACTACTAAGGGTGTCAGCTCCTCCTCAGTAGTTGGCTGCCTCTGAAGAAGACCCCATTCCTCATTAAAAGAGCACTGAGCTGCACTTGAAAGTGACTTTCCCACTTGTTCTCCTCTCACAAACATCACAATAACAGATTCGCTGTTTAAAGTGGCATGATCTTCATGCCAGGCCCAGGCAGCTTTGTAAAATACACCTCTGCAGCACTTGGTAGCAACGGTACCATCCATGCAAAATTCATTTGAGGTATAAACTGGAGACTATCATCACAGATGACAGTTATAGCAAATCAGCACGCTGTGTACAGTTTCATCCTTTATTCACATTATGTATCATAATAAACGTTGTCCTAGCAACACAGTTTGTTGAGAGTCAAACACAATATCCCACAATGCCTTGCCATGGATGGATGTGAGAAATCGCGGCTGTAAGAGCCTGGGACAGCCTGAAAAGGAACCAACGCTTCCTACCGTCGTTTTAGAGGACTCTCTCTTCCTCCCATCGCAGCCTTGGGAGAGTCGCGGGAAGGGAGCCTGCGTGAACTGGGGGTCCCTGCTGCGCATCGATCTGCGCGGGAGCAAAGTGGAGTGTTAGCAGCACTGGGAACTGGATCAAAACGTGTCAAGACTCAAAATCAGAAGGCTTGAGGAAGAAAAGGAGGGACTATCGCATGGGTAAATTGAGTAATATTGGGGAAGAAATATTGCTCCGATACAAGACTATATCTTCCCTCTTCTTAATAACTGCTTAGTTAAAAAGCACTACCAAGGTATTGAAAGTGGAAAGAAAAAGAAATCTTAATTTAAAAATATATGTCTTTGGTATAGAATTCCACTCAGACCTGAGAGAGATGTTTCCTGAGCAGAGTCGGGTGTGATTCATGTAACATTTTGCCAGCCCCTGGGGACTGTCATCTCCTTCTGATGTCTCCATTTGCAGGAAAGGCTTCACTGCAGGTACAGCACCAGGCTCCCGTGCCAAAGGGCTGAGTTCACTTTCAGACCCTGACATGCACTTGCTCTGTGAGATACGGCAGCCCATTTTCTCTACTCCTTGCCCTGAGACCTGCTAAAGCATGTGCTTTTCCTTATCCCTGGTCATGATAGCCCTTGCTCACATGCTCCGTGTTAGGGAGGAGATGCTGCCTCTCCAGGGTGCTGGTCAGCCCGTGGTGGGGCTGCTGGTTCCTTAACTGAACCCCTCAGGTGGGACCAGTGGGATACTGTCCCCTGTCCCTAATGCAAATTATGTGTTTCCACTGCTGGAAAAACTATGAGAAGAGAGGCTCCAGCTCCTGTCTGGCGTGCGTCCTCTGATAGAAGCGATCAGAGATCATGCTCATGAATTCTCTCGTGTGGAGCAAAGCTTTTCCAGCATGAAGCACTTTTTTCAAAACACCCTGGTTTGGTTTTATTTTTTTTCTCTTCCTACTATTTCGAACAAAATTGTCACTTGATGTCTCTCTGAGATGGAAATATCTTAATCAATAGGCTGCTAGAAACGAGGAAACGTCTCGGAAAATCATCCTAAGTGTTGCTAAGATGCTCCCAATTTCTGAATGAGCATGGAGCCACTTTCACAGCGAACCGGATCCAGTGTGTAGTTCTGCAGTTCAAAAGTAACAGAGCCAGTGAGATGCGAATGCCAGAGGAGATAAAGTCAACCCTTCCCTGCACAAATCCCTCAGGAGAGGAGGTAACACAGATACCTATGAGTTCAGCCTTTACACGAAGCAAAGCGTAGTACCAAGCAAAGGCCTGAACCTTTAAAGCCTGGACCTCAGTCCAGAACCGACTTCCAACCTGTGGGGAGGTTTACATCTTGCCCGGGGATGCCATAAAATAGGACCGTCCGTCATCCTCAAAGTTTATATCTGGGTCCACAAGTAAAATACGTAGAAATCTGGATCCAGAGATGGGTTTTGGGCTCAACTCTGCACAATTCAATGTTGTGGAGCAGTCCTGTAAAACAAAATAATTTCTCTTGGTTTTTAAAGTGCGTGTAGGTTTTGGTGTTACAGCTGAAAGGACAGTTGGGGTCCTGTGGGCGGGAACTCAGAGGAACACTGAAAAAAAAGCCATTATGGTTATTAATCAGAATTTTGTATACTTTTCAAGTCGCTTCTCCAGGACTGATTCCACTGCACAATAATTAAAAAGAAACCCGTTCTGACTGCGGTGCCCCCCCGCCCGTGGAGCGGTGCCTGGCTGATCCCATTGTCTGCGCCCTGAATGCTGAGCCTACAGTTAATAATTAGTTAGCAGCGCTTAAATGAAATCGCACAACCGATTCTCTGGTACACTGGCAGAGGCGGCGGCTGAGCCAGCCAGGACTTTGTCATCTTGGCAGGGAGAAGGAGTGCTCGCTGCCATCCTGCAGCCAACGTGCCGTGCAGGGAAGCTGGCGCAGCCGGGGCGGCGTGGCTGGCAGCAGGCTGAGCCCGGCAAAGAGGTGCGGGCAGGAGGGGAAGGGAACGTTTTTGCCATCTTCTGGGGAAAATAAAAGGAAAAGGGACTCTTTTTTGGTAGGAAGGTTTCCCGGAGATGTCTCTCAGGTTCATATTTATTGTTTATTGCCCGTAAAACTGTGTTTCTATGCTTCACAAAGCCATCATTTCAATGTAGCCTGCCTAGCCTGAAATGATAAATGAAAGCAATGAAGGGAGAGGAAGGGTGTTCTGGTGATTAAAACTCTGGATTTGACTTGAGAAAGTAGGTTTCAGCTCCATCTCTGCCACCAACTTTGGGGTGACTTTTGACCAATCGTTTAATCTCTTTGGGCTTATGTGAGCTAGGGAGAACAGTGATTTCTCCCTTTTCTTTGTGGGTTTTTTTTTGCCTTGTCTGATTAGGCTGTCCAAGTCTTCCCATTGGGGAACCTTTTTACTATGTAAAGTGTGACCAAAATGGGATGCCACCGTAATTTAAACTCCTATTCCCGGTATTTTAACAATGCTTTCATGGATATACAGAGGGAAAATAATATGGTAATTAGAAAGGATGTGAATGATGAGAGTGTGAACGGCGGCGAATGGTGAACCTCAGAGAAATCCTTTTCTTGCTGGAGCAGGTTTATTTCCCTCAGTGGTGATTGAAATTAATACAGGCTGTTATTTTATGGAGGTACTCGTGAACTGGAGGAATTGTGATGGCCTCTAGATGTAAAAGGTCAGAACAGATGCTCTAATAGTCCTTTTTAGCCTTAAAACTATGAAGGAAAATGAAGGCTTTTAAAAATTATTCTTCTACCACAGTTAGAGAGGAAATGGAAAGATGGGATGGCAAAACTAAACCCCAAACTCGGACACTCCCTATCCCTGTCCCTTTGCTCATTCCTGTGCCAGTAGGTTTCCAGCTGGGCCACATGTCCCAGAGGGTCTCTGAGCCACCTCTCTAAAGGGTGCCTGAAAGGCAACCGAAAAAGGCCTGTTGTCAGGAGGCTTTAATTCACTATTACAGGTGATCACCTCTCCGTTGGAAGTGTAAGGGTCCATAAATCAAGAAATGGTTGAAAACTTCTGCTCTGGTCTTTGCCAGCGGCTAAAGCCAGCTCACTTCAGCCACATTTCTGTGCCCATCTTGGTTTCCTGAACAGGGCACTTCTTGCCTCCATTGTCAAACCAGCCTGTGGCCCTCTTTTAATTTTCTCTTTTCCTACTTACCCTACAATTAAATATCCCTAAAGTGACAAATACATAAAGGCCTTAATATGCAGCACTGCTGCAGATCAGACACACAAGTACACCTTGGTGTGAGTACTTTACAGACAAAGAAGCATAATCACTCATCAGCGCTATTGTTTTTGCTGCATGTGTGGTCTGGATGAAGGGCTCAGCATGCATTTGGCAATGGAGTGATTCTCCTAGGGGCTTGGAGGTACTGCTCCGACCAGGAGCCCTCCTCAGCCACTTCCCTTAGCATCTCCAACCAGACCCAGCCAGGGAAGGAGATCCCATGAGCAACCCAGACTGCCTGCGATATTGCGTCGTGGTCATCCTCCCTTTGCAAAGGTGACGTTACGGTCCCAGCGTGACTCTGCATCACCATAGCGCTGGCAGGACGGATGTGCATGGAGAGGGACCTCTCCCCTCCCCAGCCCTGGCCAGGTAGCATGTTAGGGACTTCCCAAACCAGAGGCCGCGCCGGACCGTGGTGCTTGGCAGTCCTCCGTAGACCTCTACTGTGAATTTGTCTAATCGCATTTCAAATCCATTTATATTCCTGGCTTCTGCAACATGCTGTGCAGTAAGTTGCATAATTTAGTTATGCTTTGTAAAAGTGTTTCTTATGGGCTATTTTAAACCCGCTGCCTTGTAATTGGGTGTACCCTAGTTCTTAGGCTGTGAGAAATAATGACTAATTCTTTTCTATTTGCTTTCCCTATACTGTTCATAATTTTATAGACTTTATTGTGTGTTCTCTGATTTTCCTCTATCATTTTGTAGCTTGGAGGGCTACATTTTTTACAGAAGTCAGCACAATGGGAGATAAGTAGAGGATTTTGTGGGTTATTGCAGATCCTGAAATGTAGAAGAAAAATTGATCATCAGCTGAACGAAAAATGAAATTTTAGACTTTTTCTGATAAAAAAAGGTAAAAAAAAAACTTTAAAAGGCCAGTTTGATGTTCAACATGGGTTTCAGAGTTTCACTTCAATGTTGAACCCTTTTGTTTTTATGCAAGCCAACAATTAAAGAATATCAAAGTTGAAGAGATTTCATGTGAAAGGCTTGAGACGTTTTTGTTTGGAGAGTTGCAAAATGTTTGCATACTTCTCTGAAATTTTCCTCCTCAACCCATCCATTCAGTTGAATCAAAATCTAAGCTATCAGCAAATCTGCAGATTTTTCACTCAAAAGGCTTGTTTTTACCCAGGTATAAAGAGAAGCTGGCTTGAAAAATTTAATCTAAACCACACATTTTTGACCGCCTATAAAACCTCTTCCAACACAAATCCGTCAAAGATCTCGTGCCAGACAGATTTCCCATGGATTTTATTTTGTGTGTGCTAAACACTCCACAAAACAAAGCCCGCCCAGAAACGGGAAACCGAGGGCTGTTTAGCACTGTAGATTTTCCCCTTGTATAACAATTATGTAAACACGCACGCTAATTGACATCGGATGCGACACTGTGAATATGTGAATGGTGTTCAATAGCCATCATAATTTCTCATTTTACTGCTTTTGGTCGCGTAGGCTAGTAGTCGCACGTAGTAAGACGGAATACAAAACACACGGCGTACTAGTGCCAAACTACCTGAAGATTATTGCTTTCCCCTGCTGGTGAAGCGTGCCTGGATTTTCACACCTTTTCAAGCTTGGTCTTTGTTTCCTTATTTATGTTTTATAAGAGGAAGAAGCTAATTAATCTCTTTCCCAAAGAAACACAGGTGTGTGCTTGTTCCCGCCTGAATTTTGCTGAGGGTGAATTCCTCACCGCAGTGGTTTTGAGTCCTTGGAAGAGAACGGGAATGGGTCTGCCTGCTCCTGACGTCTGCTGGAGCTGGATTGTCTGTCTGTCCTGAGGTCCTTTTGGGGACCAAAGAGGGAAAAACCTATTGGCGAGTGGTTTGCACCTTGTGTGGCAATCGGACCCACGGGTGCCAGGAAGATTTCTTCTCTGCAGCGCAGCTATTGTCTAGGATAGTTTTTTGGTTGACCGCGATGGCACGTGTTAGTTCTAGCAGATCTAAGCAAGCTTTTGTTTCCTTCCCGTCATTGTAGCGTTGGATTCAGTCTTAGTCTTTGTATTATGAGTCTGCCTAAAACCTGATTTTTAGTCATAAAAGGAGGAATTTGTTTAAAAATTCATTCAAAACAGATATACAGACTTTGCTGAAATATGCAATATCCAGTAGGAAATGCCCTATATTGTATGCTGGGTTTATTTAGAGTAAATTTAGTAAGATCAAGACACATTTTAATATACAAATTATATTTGTTTTTAAGCTACAGTATACTATCTAGACTCAGCCCGCTTCCATTTTTTTAACCATTAATCTTGCTTTTTGCCCCTAATCCTTTCTTTGCTACAATGAGCTTTCACTATGTGTGTGTGGGGAGGGAAAGCCCTATTAGATTATAACATTTTATGAGTTGTCAACGATATAATGACATTAGCCACCTGACTGAGAAGTAAAAACCTTTGTGGTGTCACATAACAGGTTAGAATGGGCTGGTAAGCCCTTGTGAAATAAACAAGGTAAAAAAAAAAAAGCCTCCAAAATGTATATTTAAATGGGTGGCTATAACCCCTCCCTGCTTATTAGACCACCGAGGGCACATTAAATATTTTATATGTATATATCTTTCCGTCTCTATAAAATAGATAGAGATAGGCGCACACGCGTACGTACATACACACGTGCATAGACACCCAAGTCTTTCAAAATCAGAAAGGTCTCAAATTTAATTGGAATGGAAAACGCTAACTAATTGGCATCCAAATTTGATTTGCTGTAGAAACCTCATATTTGTTTGAAACACAACACTGTGTCTTGGAACACAAGCCCAGTCCTTCAAAAATCATACACGAGAACTGTGGAAGAATCAATTAAAGTTGATTTGGCAGATCTGCTTTTGACAAATATAAAGAAATCTCTGATTAGGCTGAGAAGAAAAGAATCCCTCTTTCGTGCTCTCTCTATTCTCTCCCTCTTTAAAGGCAGTAGATGTCAGAAGGGGGTGGGTAGTGATATGCAAAACACGGCCTCCATAACCAAAGTAGCCTGCAAAATTAGGTGTCAGCATGCAAAGCTTATTGATGTATGAATGCGGAAAATGAAAGCCGGCAGTAGACAGACGGGGCTAAAGGTGAGACAGCCACAGTGAAAGCAGCTGTACATCTACGTCAAGGTGTTGCTATATGAGCTTGCTTTTTTCTGGAGGGCCACAGCCTAACAAGCTGTGCCTGGCCATAAAATGATGAAACAATACAATGTAGGCACACACTGTGTGAATACCAAATAAATTGACTCGGACACCCCCCCCCCCCTTCTTGCAGAGGCTCCTGTATTTC
>NW_008795672.1:1125870-1213085 GCF_000699145.1 Aptenodytes forsteri | reverse complement strand
AATAAATCTACGCCGACACCCCCCCCCCTTCAAAGTAGGCCTGTGTATTCATTAATAAATTCATATTCTGAGTTTTCAATAAAAGAAGAAAATACAGTGTAAACTGGAGTTACTTAGTGACACCCAGCTCATTGCTTTTTATTGTTGCTTGCAGCTACGAAGCCTTCGCTGTGCACTAGTAGAATTTATTACTGTCTGTCTTTGTGGCAAGTTGGCGAAGTGAGCCTTTTGAAGAAAATTGACCCACACTTCATGAATATGATGAAAAATGCCAATAACACTACAAAGACAAAGCTCTTGACATTAGTGTGCAAAGAACTAAGAGGCGGTAATGAAAATATTGCAATTACAAATCCTATCCCTCCTCCCCGGCCGAGCGGCGCGGGCATTGGGGGGCCGCTGGGGAGCCCCGAGACCCTGCTGGATGTGGGGTGGGCTGAGGAGCGGGGGAGGGACAGGCACCATTTCACCGCCTGGCCCCCTCCCCATCCTCCGTGCTTTGAAGGAGGAAAGGGGTGAGAAGAGGAAAGCAAGCAAAGTGCTTAATCCAACAAGGATTTCCCTCCTAGAAGGTTGCCCCTTCTTCTCTCTGAGCCTGCGCGTAGAGGGAGAGTGGTCTCGTTGCTAAGGCACAAGATTAGGAGCCATGGGGTCCGGCTTGTGCTTGCCCTTCTGCCACGCTCTTCCTCTAAGCTCCTGGACACAAATCACTGTAAGATTCTGTGCCTCAATTTCACCCTCTGTAAAACAGTTTTTTCCTTCTATGCTTTATGAATGTAGCCTACTTTGACCGGCGTCTCCTCTGAGCTACCTTGTTCTGCTTGTGTGCTTGTACCCCTCCACTCTTTCAGTATTGCAGTAATAGTGATAGGTTAAAAATTAGCATTTTGCAAGCAGGAAGGTCTGTCTCACAGGCTCTGTCCCAGTGAAGTGAAAGAGAAAACACGAAGCAATGTGACATGCAGAAGTTCTCCATTTAATTTTTGCCCTGGTGATAAGCAACTCGATCGGTGAAAATATATAAGGAACAAATAGGGCAGGCTTTTTTTTTCCCTCCCAGCAGCTGATGGAGCACTAGGACAAAGCAACTTCAAGACAAGAAATGTGAAGGTTAAGAGAAACTGAGCTAAAAAAAAAAAAAAAATTAAAACCAGCAACGAAAGGTTATTTAGCCCTATGTTGAACATTTACCACTTTCTGAACTTATGGTTCATCAATCAAATTTTCCGTCACTAAGATAAACTGTAAGTGCCAGGCGCTTTGTTTATGCATTCTGCTCTTATATTTATTGTGGAGAGACCTGCTAAAAATCAAATAAAAAGCAAGCATGCTACCTACTAAATTTGTATGTGACAGTCATAGGTATATCTTACCACGTTGGAATACTGGTGCCAGAACAAATCAGTTCAGCTTTGCCATTCTCATGCTCCTCTTTCCACTTGTAGGAGATGACACTTGTAAATTAAGGTAAACCACGACTGTTTTCCTCTGTGACGTGTGGCCACTGATGAGGTAATCATGCAGTCCACCGGAGCAATTCTTCAGGTCTGTATGAACTGATGGGCGGCCTGGGAACTACGCTTCGATCTGACTCCATGAGACCTGTGCCACTTGTGGATCCAGGCTGCCTTGGGAACACGAGGGGCTTCAGACATGCAGACACTCCGTTGGTTCTCGTGCAAGGCCCTTCTGCTTTGGATATTGAACGTTGCAACGTGCACATTCTGACAACACCACCACAAGTTGTCTGCTGCATTTGCCAGTGTCCTTGCGTCACTCATTTTGAGGCACACAAGGGCCTCTTGGGTTTACTATCAGGTGTCTGCAGAGCATGGCAGTGGAGCGAGGGCTAAGCCCTTATCCTCAAAACTAGCTGTTTTGTTGCCAGCCTGTCAGATGTGATTTCCCCCGGTTGTTCAGATGTCATCAATGAGGCCATGGCAAGACCCCAAGGGCTCTGTTTCTGGCCACGGGCCTTTAACTTGAAGCTGGCAGTTGAATGGAGTAGAAGACAACTGATTAAACCATCTTACAATCACCTTACAATGAGGAGCTGAATCAGTGATGATTCCCCAATCCCGAGTCTGCTCTTCCTAGATGCATTTCTCCTACTTAATGGAGAGAAACCAAGATGTGCCCCAGTCTCTCTCCCCTCTCTTCCCCCATGCTTTCCCCATCATTTCTATGGAAATGATACCCACAGGATGGGAGACACGACAGGTTTCGGCATGTCTACACCTTTTGGGTACGCTATGTAGTATGAAGATCCAGGTACAGCCCTGAAGCACTCAGACCTCTGCATTTGTGTCAGGGTATCTTCAGCATCTTGACCATCTCTTTTCTCATGGTGTGGTGTCATTTCTCTGTCCTGGTCATGAGAAAGGCCCACCACATCTGAGGAGTCGAAGTAAGTGGCTGTACCAGTGCCCCTGGGTGGCGGAATCCTTCCGTGGAGCATCCTCATTAGAGGCACCATCAACCCAATAGGAGGAAATGACTCTGCTTTAGGAGCACTAAACTGGATGTGATACTGTTTTCCATGTTTTATAAATCACTTAAAGTTTTACAGTAAATTATGAGGAGAAAAGAGATGGAAAAGGAAAGTGAGTAAAGAAGCATCCAAACAGCAGAAGCAGCTACTGCGTAACAGGTGAAAAAATAGCAAAATGGACTGATTATGTCTGAACATCCATCCTTCCGAAGGGCCTGCAGATTAGAAATCATTGCTCGTGTTATTTGGCTTTGAAAACAAGGCTGATGCAGGAAGCTCACGAGGGAAATGCGAGACCACCACATAGATCAGAACAATACCAGCGTAAAGAACAAAAAAAGGGACGGAGCCAGAGAGAGAGAGCGGATTGCCCAGCTATAAAAAGCAGCGCTGAAATCCAGAGGAAAGTTTCATCAAAGGCTGGCTTAAGTGCAAAGGTTCAGACCTGACTAAGGAGCAGCTCATTTTTTGTCGCTCTTGAGCAAGACCTGTCTCCTAAGATCTGAGCGAGTGAATGAATGTTGTTCTCTTGCTCAGCTGAATGAGACAGTGGCACAGTCTGGCCACAGATGGGGAATCTCACAAGTAAAGGCAAAGCCATTAGATAACATATTGGAGTGACTCTACATTCAGCCTGCTCAGTAAAAAAAAAAAAAAGAGAGGAAAAAGAAACACTGTGTAATTATACAGCCGCCCGGTTCTACCGTCTCATTCCTCGTTTCTGAGGCCATCAATATTAGGCTGCTACACTTCTTTCCAGACCCTTTTGTGGCTCGTCTCTCTAACGAGCGATGTCCCATATACATTAAATAACCTTCCATACGAAGCTACAGGTTTCACGCTGGGACGGTAACGCTGGGGCACTCCTTCCTGTTGCTGGAAATGCGGACCAGTCTTGCGGCGAGCCGATCCCCAGATCAAAAACATTTGTTCACCTTGTCCCTGTAGCTCGCAAAAAGTGTGAATAGATAACGGGACAATTTATTTGGCATAATTGATTATGGCTAATGACGACTGGAAATCCAGTTGTGACACTGCTGGACTTACCTGCGCTTTAGATACAAGGAGATATATTTTTCAGATCTTGGCGTGTTTAGCATTTTGGGATGAACAATTTATCTACCTGGGTTCATTCTGCTGCTCCCAGAACTGATTGTATATTAGCATGTCTCACGAAAATCATGCGTGACATTACTCTTGCATCTATATATTGAAAAGAAATGAAACTGGGGCCGGATAAAAGCCCTTTGAAGTCAGTGGAAATGTCTCCCATCAACTTCAATACGGCCAGATGAACACAGAAATATGGGATTGGAAAGGACCTCCTGGGTCACTGAGTCAGTCCGCTGCTGTCCCCTGCACTCCTTTATATAATCCCTTCTCCATCGGTTGTTTCTCTTTAGCCTGCCTACGAGCTGATGATGTGCTCAGCATATTGCTGAAAATGTTATCAATAATGAGATTTTTGCGTTACAGGTAACCAATGGTTCCTGTGTGTTTGATTTGTCAGCTCTTACAGGCATGAACAATTCCCAGTACGTCATCTTAAAAATGTAGTTAGGTGAATGAATGCAGGTATCTGGAAGACTGAAAGGGGTACAGGACTATCTGTATTCAGTCTACGCGTTTGTCAAAACTCTGAATACTCACGGCATGGTATCCAACAAATAGCGGATGGGATTCTTCAGTGATCCTTGCAGCAAATAGTGGGGACGGATCACAACAAAATGAAAGGGACCCAGTTTTGTGGCAGTATTTCTGGTCTTTAAGAGTTAAAAGTGATAGGTAAAGGAGGCCCAGGTTCTTTGGATTTTTTTTTTTTTTACTGTACAGTATTGTAAATGCTGAAAGTGAAAAGAAATTATTGAAAGGTCTGACTAGGAAGATTTCATGCAATTTTATTCAATGCCAATTATTTAAAGAGAAGATAGTAGAGCGGGCTGGGAAGGGTTAAAATTAAAAGCTGTTTCTAAAGCCTGCAATAATAATACAATAGACTGGTGGTAGCCACAGGCAGAATTTACTGTCCTTGGTCTAGTGAACCGGTATTAACCCTTCAAGTGTCCTGGATGGCTCTGTGCACAGTGTCACTTTCTGCCGCAGTGTATGGATGTATGCTTTCTGTCAGATTGCTCAATTAATTATAATTGTCCTACCTTTAAAGGGATGGCCCTGGGCATACTAGGGGGTGTGGCCCTCATGGGGTTTTGTTTCAAGCCATATCCTACTGTCTCCAACTCAGTCAATGAATCTTACTCATCAATATTTAATGACACAAGTATACCTTCTTTTTTTTTTTTTTTTTAAATTATCCTTCTACACAGCTAGACAGGTGCATAGTTTTCCCATTACATTTTGGCGACAGAGAAGATGCCGCCTAGCTCTGTGTTAGCGTCCAAGAAGAAGGTGGGCAAAAAATGTCAGTGGGCACTACTTGCGTATTCGAGAAATGGGCATTACAGACCTCTTGTTCTGCCTTGGAGATGCGACAATAGGCGTCTCGCTACAGATTCATTACCGAACAGGTATTCATCAGCTTCAAAGCAGCTTTTACCAACTGTGTAGCACACAGGAAGAAATTGGTTTTAAGGAACAGGGCAGGAGAGACATCTCAAAGACTCTGCTTATTTTATTCTTTTCATGCAACCTCTGCTGCTCTAAAAGCTACCAGTGACACATTTTGTGCTGTTCGCACCTTGGTATAGTCTTGGACAAGAACCACATCCTGTGTATTATTGATATTTTATGACAAAGTAAAGCAATTTTAAAACATCGGGCTGCCCATCTGCTATGAACTACTTTTCACAATATTCAAAATAGATTCGTTTCCCTTTCCTGTTTTCATATGGGTGAAATGCAGACCACAGTTAGGTTATGAGACTGGGGGCCAGGAATTTTTCTACTTTTAATCCTGTCTCTGACATTGATTCCTTCATTAGCCTTGGGCAAGTCATTTCACTTGGATATATTCGAATCACCACATCTATAAAATGGAGATGCAGTGAGGTGTCATGGAGATTTATTAGGCTGTGTCTGCAGCATACTTTGAAGAAGTCAAACCGTATACACCTGTTAATGAATGGAATTTTAAAATATGAATGAAAACATTTTCTCCTCTCAGAAGCCCAAGTTCTGACTAAGTGTCCTGCAGACCTGTGACTACCGCTGCAGTCAGCAAGTACAATTTTACACTCACTGTGTAAACTCATCAAAGAAAAATTAGCTGAACATTAACTTTATGGCAACTGAACGCCAGACAGTTTTCCGGTCAGAAATGTGTTGGTTTTGCTGGACATCATATTGTCCCTATGAAATGAAAAAAAAACAGTTTTTGCAGTTAAAAAATTTCCAGGAGTAATTTGGAGAGTTGGTGCTCTGAGACTGGTAGATATACAGGGAAATTAGATTCCTGCGTAATTTTATCACTGTGGAGTAAAACCCTAGCCTTGCGTGAGCATTTTGCTACCAGCCTCGACGAAGCCACGATCTCATCCAACTTATTTTCTAGTAAGCTTTGGTAAGAGACTTGGAGGATTCACTAGGACTTGGAGCCTTTCACGCACTGGTGGCTTGGTCTGGTGAAGGTTAATAACCAGTGGAAGTCTCTTTAGCACCTGGCCGGTAGAGGAGCTTGTGAGATGAGTTGGTCCCATTCTGTACTGCCTGCATTGGCTGTGCTAAAGTTTTGGTCTCGGCAGAAAGGCATCAAACTGGACGTGTGGCCCTATCTGCCTCACCGGTCTGAGCCGCACACCTGGGTATGAGACATAACTCACCTTTGGCACCGGCCAGAACCGAAACGAGCTGGTGCCAAACTCACATTGTCCTTACTCATGCTGGACTTTCTGTAGACAAGAATAAATCTCCTCCATGACTAATCTGTGCATGACTCACCGACTGTATCATAACGCAAACCTCGAAGAGCTGTGGGAAACGATGGTGCACCGCAGCATGTTTTAAACGAACACTGACCCCACTCAGCAGACAGCGAGATTCACACAGAAACTCGGCGCAGGAGGCGGTTTCTGCAGAGGTGTGGCAGCGCGAGCACAGCGTGGTCCCCAGCCCTCCTGCTGCCCCTCTGCTCAGCCGCTTCCCGGCTGGTCCCCGAGGCTGCCAGCTACTAAACGGTTATTGTTACCGGTCTCCCAGCGTCTCTGCCCGAAGATACTGAATGCTTTTCCTCCTGTGGCATGTCAGCAGTGATGCAGAGTTTTTGAGGAGACCTCACGAAGCAAAGCGGTGGTAGTACAGCTGGGAACGGGAGGAGATGATACGGAGCACAGTCTGGAGGGAGAAGACACCTGGGTTAGGGAACAGATGGGACTTGGGGTGCAGTGGGGTTACAAGGAGATAGACCAAGAATAGGAAGGATGGGTCTCCAACAGGAGATAAAGTAACCCAAAAAGTCATGGTGCAATAATAAGATCAGGTTCATTTTAGTCACCCAAAGCAGTTTGAATTCAGCCCTTCCCTGTCCAGACGCTGTTTTAATCACACATGAGTCAGAGCGCACACAGACGATGAGCATAGCTGCGTGCTCACACTGGTTCGTATAGCACACTGTCACTTACAGCATGGTGGGAAAAATGACTAAGAGGACAACGTAAGGCCTAATGCTGCAGGCATGACCGAGAGGACAACGTAAGGCCTAATGCTGCAGGGCATGGCACTGTGCTTGGACCTGAACGAAAGCAATAAGGAAAGATAACTGCGCTGAGATACAGCCACTCTCGTGTAAGCAGCGACGGTGATAGGCATTTTGCTTGGGAGAATTAGGAAGGAGCATAACGCTCCCGGACACCCCGTGGAGGGACATTGAGCAGGGCTCCTTTCTCCTCTTTTGGGGAAGGTTCAGCACAGGTGTCTTCCTAACCAAGGGAAACAAGGAGCAGGAGCCCGGTCCTAGCCCTGCAGCCATGCACACTAAAGCATTGCTCCGGAAGGCTCCTCAACCGTATCTGATTTACCTTCCAGGACACGATGGAGAAATTAGCCTGCAGTAGCTGAGGAGGGGGCACATCCAAGGGTGATACGTTCCCTTTCCAGGAGCAGTCTCTGACCTCTGCAGTCTGGCATACAATTTAACTTACAGAGCTCAGCCGTGGCTGTTTCCTATGTGGGCTGAGAGCTTGCTTCTCCAGCTCCTACTTGACTTGGTAGTCATAACTGAACCCATAATTTCTCCGAGCATGTTATATTACAAAAAGGACTTTTAAAAAGTCAAGAATTTTTCCTGCGTGGTCTAATTGTAATATGTTTTTAAAAGCCTGTGCTCAGGCCTTACTAGCCTCTGAGCACAAAGCAGCTGGGAGTGTTGCAGAGGGAGCTCGCTTAGTCATGGAGGAATGGGTGAAGAAGGTGTTTCGTGTGACTTGTTTGCAAACCCCTGTGGCTATTTTGAGGAGAGGCTCCTGGGATTTTATGCAGTCATGTATATCCCTTCTGACTTGGAAAGATGGGTTCTGTCCAGGGTTGGGGTAAAAGCAAGAAAGGAGGGGCCATGTTCAAAGGATGAGTTTTGCTGTTTTAGAAATAAAATGCAGCTAAAGAAATCACTGTTTACCACCTCCTCGCAATGCTTTTCTGCCCATACCCAGATTAAATAATGAAATTAATGAATGAACGCAAATGTATCTAAGTTTATCAAAGGCCAGAGCAGTAGGCGCAGACCTGTGGTAATATGAGAGCATCAGGCTCCAAAGGCACCTGGAAGTGCAGATAAGATCAGATCAGGTCAAAGAAGGAGCCTTGGCAGCTATGGTCCTGCTCCGTGGAGCGTGGTGAGCTCCAGCCCAGCTTGCCAGCAGTGGGTGCAACTGCCCGACTCCCACGGCACTGCTTTTCGGTTCTGCACCCTGCCAGTGAGGAGCCGGGTCCTTTCCCTGGGAGACCACAGGCTGTAAAGGAGAGAAATCACACAAACAAAAGCGGATGTTTCCACTTTCCTTAGTATCCCACTGTGCCCCAAGTTGCTGCTTGTTTGCTAGGCTTCAGGGTGTTTCTTTTTTTCTTTCATGAATTTGGTGGTGTCATTTTTACCCTGGAAGCCTGTTTCATCGCGTTTCTGGCAAACCCCATTGGTTAGACTTGTTTTACCACATCATGATTTTTTTTTATAGCCCACATCTGCCAGGAAAACTTTGTCATTCATCATTTTCCTTTCTGCCGCGTTCATTTTCAGCTAGGCACAAAATGTCCTTGTATTTCTAAAGTAATGCAAAGCCTCCTGGCTCGGTGGTCAGAGTGGAAGGGATAGATGGTGCATAGTCCCTACACCATGGCATGTAAGTAGTGTTCAGAAGTGGGGAAGAGGAGGAAAAAGAAGATCCTCAGCATACACAGAGTAGGCTGTGGGACTTCCCTCAGTGTCATCCCTTCAAGAGACTGCTGCCCCAAGGCAAGTCCAAGTTGCTGGCTTGTTCTGCTGGAGAGGAGCTTTTCCCCAGAAGCAGTCCCATGTCGTCTGCAACTTTCAGGGCTGCATTCTTCCTCCCTTTTCCTATTACTCATCCTGTTATGGATGAGAACCATGTTGGTGCTAGCAACTGTGTTTAAACTTGGGACAGAACTGAAGTGCAGCTGTGTTTTGGTCACTGGGTTTCTATACCCACAGTGGAAGTGTTCCAGAAATACATAATAATACATATAAAGTTGCTTAGTTGCTCTTCTGTTAACAAGGTGGCATTATCCATGGTAGAATTAGTGGAGACTTTGCACGAGACCAAAAGGAGGAACAAAAGCCCCTCTGACCATGGTTTTGTTACAGTCTCTTAGTTGCACCATGTTGGACAAAAAGCTTTCTTGAAGTTCTCTGGAGAAAGTTCACGTGGTTTTTCAGCAAACTTGTTTGGGCTGAATCTGGAATGGCTAGCAATTTGGGTATAAAATTAAGGTTTTGCGTAACACCTGCTCAAAGTCACGTCGGCCCTCACACACAACTCAGAGGACCGATGGTTGTAGTTGCTCCTCGCTCGAAGAGCTGAAACCATTTCCTAGGCACAGAGCATCATGACCATCTCTGTTTTCCAGAAAATCGGGCATAGATGGGCCAAGGTCAGAATTTAATATATGAGCAACAGGTATGTTCCATTTGTTTCCTGGAGATGGATTTGTAGTCCTGATTTTAAGTACCCACTTTTGACATTTTTGCAGTTGTGTGAATGCCTTGAGAGTGATGGGCAAAATTCTCTTTGGCCCTCGTGGGCTCCAGAGGAGAGACCCTGCTGAGTGAGCGGAAAGGCAGACGTGGAAGCCAGCGCTCTGCTCTTTGCCACCGGACTCTGTCTCCCTCCTCTGTATCTCGCTTGTACGGAGACAAATAAAAATTCAGGGACTTGTGCCACGCTTTCTTCATAATGCATGTGTACAAATATTTGCATGCAGCAGTGGTTCAAAGGAGCCTGAAGATACTATCTTAACTGTGGTGCTTTCCCAGACCATTGCTGTGTTTTGCCTTTGTGAATAAAGGCAGTAGTGTCTGCAGTCAGGAGATCTCTCATATAGATTTAATCTGGCTGTTTTCCTCCCTAGGGAGCAGAGTTGAGGATAGCGAAGTTCAAGGTAGCGTGTGTTTGAGTTTTGTAAGCAGAAAAGACATGGAAATTTGAAGCCCAAGTTGCACATTCCAGTCTTCTTTTGGAAATGGTGAGCAAAGAGGAAGCGGAGCCTTTAGTACTGAACATCTGCCAATTTTTAAATACCGATACAAATCTAGAGAGTTTATTTATAAACACCGCATGTGTATATGTGCACACACGCACAGACACGCTTATACATATACATGCCTATGTGTAATGTTTATAAACAGCGCGTTGCATATCTCTCTGCTTACAGATTCTATTGATGATTGCTTTATTCATCTTGTGGCAGACCCATTTAAATGAAAATATGTTCCCCATTTCCTTGCTACTATAAATTCTGCGCTATGGGGAAGTAGCGAAGTGCACTAGCTATACATCCATGGAGAAGAAATGCCCTGTTGAGAAGAGGAGTATTATACAGGGAACAATTGACAGCCCTTCACTTCAGTGGGTACATTTCTCTGTACAGCTGCATCACCACTAATGATAAATGAGTAATGTTTGATAGCTGGCTCCGTTGCCTGACAGCTACAGTTTTGGCCAGAGGGCCACGACAGGCTTTAGACTTCTGTTCAAAATGAGTTAAACATATTAGGTATTACGAAGCCACAGAAGCCTCGAGAATGAGTGCTGAAATGAGTTATCAAGGTATGCTCCTGGGTACACAACTTGCAAAGCAGATGTCATTCTAATAATGTGTGATATAGAACATGTCTGGCCTAAACCCTGCTGGATGAAATATGAAGCCCCGTTGGTGATATTTAATACCATTTTATGAGGTGCCATCTTATAAAGACAATGCCCGCCTTATGTGGAATGCTTAAGGTATTTTGCCAAAGGCACTGGGAGGTATCTGAACTAAGTAGAATTTTTATTATTTTATAAGCCTTTACTTTGTAATATTTCTGTTTCTACATTATTGTGGTACTAGCTGCACTAACCCTTTGTCTAGTGAACTTCATGAGCGGTTTACTGATAGATTGACTGATAGCCACAGCTGCCTGTGGATGTAAAGGCCAGTTCCTACCTAAATATATTCTTAGCAAAATAATAGAGTAAAATAGAAAGCAGACTTCAAAAGGAAATAAAGCTTTACAGGAGGCACTCTTGGAAAAGAGGTCCTTGAAGCTATGAGATCCAAAGGTTTTGGTGATTTTTAAAGGAGTGAGGCCTGGGAAGGTTGTGAGCTTGTGTATTACAGCTGCAGCTTTCGTTTCGTCTTGAATTCCTGTTGTAAACTTTGACTTCCCCTTGAGATTTCTGGATCCCTTTGCCGATATCCCAAGGACATGCACCGAGTCGCTTAGTTTAAGGAAGACGACGAGTGTTTTCACTCTCCAGTTCTCTCTTTATTTACATATTTTCATTTAACGGTGCTTTTGTGGAACAAAATTGCCTCCTTGTTCAGGTCTGTAGGAAAGCGAAGGCGGAGTGCAAGCGGTTATTCTGAGCAAATTAGGAATCTCCTTCCTGGGATGCAAAGACCGTGCTTACAGCGCTGCGGAGTTAAAGACCCCAGTGGGGGCAACACTTACATTTCAGTGATGCTGAGTCGGTGCACATGGGCTCGGCGCTGCGATCCCATCGCCACTGCCGGAAGGTCTGGTCCAGTGCCGCAAGGCAGTAGTTTTCTCGTCTTCATCCTACATCATTCTGTATCTCACGGTCCTTCTAGTCTTCCATGCTTCTCCGTTTTGCCTCTCTCGAGCAAATAGTGCCCATGACCTAACAAGCAGCCACTCCCCAAAGCGCTCACCAGGGAAGGCTGATGTGCCCCGGCAGTGCTTTTGCTCAGTGGGATGATCCAGTGGGGTGTCTCTAGCAGGGCAGGCTGGGACCCCCGGTTC
This sequence comes from Aptenodytes forsteri, assembly GCF_000699145.1. Classification (NCBI taxonomy): domain Eukaryota; kingdom Metazoa; phylum Chordata; class Aves; order Sphenisciformes; family Spheniscidae; genus Aptenodytes; species Aptenodytes forsteri. The sequence continues at coordinate 1,201,164 of NW_008795672.1, read as the reverse complement.
TCCTCCCTCAAGGGTCTCCTGCTCAGCCATGATCCGACTTTACGAACCCCACAGGACCAGGTCCCTGTGACTACTTCTGCCAATCTGCTTGTCTAAATAAACATCAGCACTAAAGAAATTACTCAGCTTGGTGTGCCAGTGACTGCCGTGTACAATTCCCAGCTTGAAAGACGTCCCTGCGCTAAAAGACGTGGTGGTTCTTACCCTTAATCCTAACATTCTCCTTCTGTCTCCCCAGCTAAGCGATCTCTTAATGTGTGGTAGTGCAGCCTGATGCGAGGAAGTGTTAGGTTAATTCCCTTTGATAAAACCCTACTAACTTTTTTTTTGCCCTTGAAAAACTTGCTTTCCCTTCCAAATGCATCATCCTGTGAGCCCAAGGTTCGCAGATATTCAGATTCATCTTCCTTTATACCATAAACATGCCAGATATATATAATCCATTTGGACACTGGCAAGTGATGACTATCAGAGGCAGAATGGGTACTGAGGGGCCCATAGTTATACAGTAACATCGGCTTGGCAGCAGCTCATCCATCGTGCTAGATGATCTGTCCATCTCCCTGCCTATGGCTTGTAGCACATAAAATACAGACGAAAAGTCAGACCAAATATTCTGTGTGCAATGCTCTTTGCATCTCAGCCTGGCTTTTCTAGCCTCGGTTTTAAATGCACTCGTGGTCCAACTGTCTGGTCGAGACGCTGCTTTTTGAAAGAAACATGTCATAGGAATTCCTGAAAGTCACTGCTCTGTGTATGACATGTCAAGTTACATCTGCTGTGTCACGAAACATCAGCGTGTTGCGAAAGACCGTAATGAAAGGTGACAAGATACGCTGTAAACAGTTTCGGTCGACGTTTTTGTTTATCCCAGAGCGAATTTCGTGCAATATCATGATCGCAGGGAGAGTTCGGCTTCTGTTTTGTCATTCAGCAAAACTTTTGCCTGTGGTGATCAGCTGAATGACCCTGAACATTTTGGGTGTGAAGGTAGGTTAGCCTTCAAGCCAACGTTTGCAAAGTGCTCTCGGGAGCGCTGTCCCTGCCCCAGCGTGCGCGGTGATGGGTCTGTGCTCGGGCAGACCCCGGGTGCCCACGAGGGGTAAGAAGCGATGGGCGGCTTTTCCCCCCCAGCCCCAGCTGTGTCCCGCCACCCATGCAGGTGCCACGCAGGGGATTTCCCCCTCGCCCCCCCGGCACACATGTGCCCAGGCACGGGGCTTGCCGAAAGGACCGACGCAGTAGAAGTCAGGGTTCCCACGGTGTGCCGGGGCGCCTCGTGGGGTTTTCTTCACCTCTCAGAGAAAGCTCATACACTCATTTACAAATCCTCCGTTTGAGCTGTACAGGTGGCTCATGTTTATCGAGGTTTTCTGCTTGGAGCTCATTTCCTTAAAATCTGTCCTTATGTTTGCTAAAATGCACACGGTCCCTGTTCCAAGCTGCGCGAGGCTTTTAGCTCCTTTTTCCTCTCAGCATTTTTTGCCTATATTGTTGCAGGAGTCGAATGGGGAAATGCACAGAGCTGGGAGATTAAAGATGTAAATTTTATAAACAGAAATCAAAGGTCCTAAATCCTGAGCAAAGAAAAGCCAACATAAGTATGAACATTAAAAAACATACATAAATAGTACTTCAAGGCTGAATGTGTTAAATTATTCAACAGTTAAGTCATAAGTGTTCTTAAACTTAAGTATAAAAATGCCCTTGACAATATTTCATAGCTGTGCATTTCTTTAAAATATTTAGCATTCTCATTAAAGAGAATGACTTTATTTTATATATTAGTTACACTCCTGCTTGTTAACATGAAGGAATTTAGCAGCAAAGAGCATTCTTATGTATATAAGCCGAAGACAATTTACATATAAAGTTGGACGACTATTCACTTTTTATTTATTCCTGGATCGTCTGCATCCACGCACAGCTATAGAGCATTTAAACAAATTTGTTCCTTAATGTGTAGTATTAATACCTCCTGCCCCAAAATATCATTTGCTAATGCCATCGCGAAGACAGGTTCATTCAAAGCTACATGGAAGTTCTTGCCTTTGAAAGACTTAATGAACCTTACATTTTTGGTATACTGCACCGTGTAATGCCTATTACATATTCATTGCCAGAATGGAAGATTTCCTTTAACTCTGAGCTTCCTGGTCTAGTTCACTGTAAAACATTGTCAAAAGTCACAAGAGACTTTCGCTGAAAATTGTGACTCTTGATAGCAGGCTGTAATGGGGAGGTTTGGAATAGAAGAACCAGTGGTATATGGGCCCAGGGGGAATCGTTCTGACAGACAAATGGATGGATAATACAGTTTTTGACATAATGGGATGAAAAAGTTTATGCCAGAAAGAACTGAATTAAAGTTATTACTTTAAGGAAATTCTGAAGTTCTCAAGACCAGTGGTATTACCTGCGTGCGTTTCATTTTACTGCATCTCTGTATAACAGGTTTTTAAACAGGGTTGGTTTTGAATTGATTTATAAGCTTACTAACAAATCTGCAATAAAAATTGTAGTTACTTTCTTGGAAGTAACCCCAGTAACATCATTTTACAGGGTGTTTTTTTGGGAGCGGGATTTTGTTATCTGTCTGGTTTTTAAAGTCCTGCATAATCACTTTGCCTCTCAACTCCCTTTTGTAAGAACAGCAAACCAAAAAAGGCTATTATTCTGAGTTTTGCTGGGGAACAGTAGGAGATTGCATAGAGCTATATTATTTTGTATACATTTCTTTTCTCAGTGTTTTGTGAACTTTGGAAATTAACAGCTCTGAGATCCCTGAGCCCTGGAGGAGACGCAGAAATCGGCTGATGCAGAAACCATTGCAAGATCAAGGCCTTAGTTAATCAAGGCCGTCCAAAAAGGACCGAATGTTTTTCTGCTTGTTATTTTTAGGCGATTGCAGGGTTGAACTGTCGATCTGACACATTTTTAGGGGTGTTGTGCGCGCGTGCGTGTACCCAAGGGTTTGACCGCAGGTCTCTGGAGAGGGGATAGTGCAATAACAGCCTCTCCACCCTGAAGCCTCTGTTTGAGCTATGTTTCATTTTAGCTGGCAGTGACTAAGCCAACGGCTAAAATGCAGAAATAAGTACGGCGGAGAGAGGCCCTCGTAATGGCAAAGATGAAAAATGTGTTAGCGCAGAACAATGAAGTGATGGTAAATCTAAGATGTAGGCACCAGTCACCACTTGTACCATGCTGTTGTCAGAAGTGTGTTGAGATGTCTGAGAGAGCAGGCTGAGAAAGGGAAGCTAATTATACCACATTATTCACTTCTGCTCATTAGGTATAGTACAAAGGCCCTGCTTTTTATGTATATATTAAAGTGCCGAGGACTACAGGAATAGATAACTTAATGTTTCTTTTGTCTCGCTAGTGGGTCGGTTCAGACAGAAAAATCGTGTTTTCACGGACCTGTGACTTTCCGTCCTCCAGAATTAGGGATTTCCTCCTATGTCACCCCAAGCAAACACAAAAAGGCAGCTCCCTCCCCCTCAACACCCAGCAAAGCCAAACTAAACTAAAGCAAAGCTCCTGTGCCCTGTGGCAATTCCTCGCCCAGCGCCTGTGCGAGGGTGTGCGAGACGGTTCCTGCCTTCCCCTCTCCGCTCAGCACAGGCACCTGTGTCGATTAAAAAGCTCTTCCTACCTAAGCCCTCTTCCCCATATACCCTCAATGGCTCCAGGGGCAATTTGACAGCCGCAACCTACCCCCCACTGCTGACATGCGTCCCTGGGTCGCATCCTCCCTTCGTGTTGCCACTTGCCCCTCCTTCATCCCGAGACCGCAGATAACCGCCCGCTCTCCAGCTGAGTGTCAATGAAATGAGTTCAGCTGTTCAATCAACTTTGGATGGTACGTACAACGCGTTCGCTTTTAGACGTCTTACCTGCCCCACAATCCCTGCATTGCATTTGGATCTGTAGGTGAGCCATTAGGAAAAGATGAACGGGAAGGCAGAGGATTGGTTTATTGAAATTATTTACATATGAGAAGTACCTGACTTTCAAAATTCATGGCTCTGTAATGCTCAAGTCACAGAGAACGCATTAAATCTAAGAGGAGAGGAACAGGTATTGCACTTCCACACTAAGGTGAATGAAATCAAATCTGGGCATCGAAATCTACCCTTCTCCACAACGAAAATTGCCTTGCTCTTCTAATTGCGAGCATCACAAAAGTCACTGCTTCAGTAAAATACCCTGCAGCTACACAAAAGGATAGACTGGAGAAGCACACAGCTACCAATAAGTGGCACTGAGCATCTACTCCATTTCTCACACAGGTTGGCATATCTCTCAGTGGTCCATCTGGTAGAATTGGATGGCATTTATCAGGAAATAATCCAATTGTGGCATGCCAAAACCTGAACATGAAAAGTACTTGTGCCTAGTGTCAATCATTCACCCTCTGACAGTTCAATAAACATCCTTTCTGTGATGGTTTTCAGGAACACTGACACCCAAAATGCTGGAAACAATGCCAGAGATGGAAATGACAATGCTTCTGTGAAACATCAAAAGGGACCGACACAACCTGGCATGGGTTTTGCCAAGTGTTGCTTAGCAATACAGTGTGCTCGTGGGCCGCTGGCGTGTCAGGATTAGCTGCGAAGGGAGCGATATTCACACCTTTGCTGAAAAGGCATCCTTCCCAAATAAAGGAGTACAAAGTAGGGAAGTGCAGCATCAGCAGGAGCAGGGGATGCCGCAGCCACAATATACCATTTTTGACTTCTGAAAAGCCATCTGCCCTCCCCGGTTGTCTTCCTCGGGCAGGGAAAGATAAAGTGCCTCGTCCCAGCGCCAACGAGGACACAGTCCTCTCCCACCCAGCACGCCGTCTCGGAGGGTACGAGGAGGTTTCACGGCCATTTCCCTTCGGGGCTGGGATCAGAGGGGGGCCAAACTCTGCTACCAGCAGCTTTTGCAGGAGGTACGTGCAGGCAGAATTTGACCCGGACTGGGTTGGCCGCTGGCGCTCAGGGGACGGTGACAGCGTACGGGAAGAAAGCCTGAACCTGGAATTGGGAGGTGAATAACCAATATCACTCCTACCGAAGTGTGAAATAGGGATGGTCATTTTAACAGCGTAATTGGTGGTAGTAGTAAGAGGATGCAAGGAGCTCTCAGTAACGAAAGAAAAAACTTGTTCACTCGCCGAATTTCCCAGGCGAGCACCTCTCCCCAGGTGCCTGGATGCTGCCCGTGTCTCTGCAGCCGCCCCCACCCCACCCCACGAGGGATTCTGAAGGGTGAAAGCGGCATTTCCAGAAAAACGAAGAGCGCGCGGTGGCCGGAGGGAAAACATACTATTTTATATTGCAAGCACCACTTTGCCACTGAGGAGGAAACTGAATTGGGGGAAGTGAAATAACTTGCCCAAAGCCACCGACAGACCTGGGAACTAAACTCTGGCTTCCTTAATGTGCCAAATCCTGGAGCAGAGGCTCATGAGGTCTAACCAAATTGCCTTTTATCTGTGTGCCTGGTAAATGGGAGTAGGAGGAATGTCTGCATATCAAATAAGGGGGTTTTGTCCATCTCGAAATTCCAGGTTTTCAGATCCAGGGATCAGCTGATGCCTGGAGCATATAAACTGCCTTTTTGGTGTGGCGAGGACAGACCCGCGGGTCCAAACGCAGACGCGCCAGCCAAGCCCGTCCAAACGGAGGTGCTGGGACCTGCTGTTAGTCCGGAGCTCGGAGGGAGGCAGCTGCCCAGGGAGGCACTTGTGGGGCAGCGCAGATTCGCCGCTACCCCGCTTGGCTCAGGGCTGTCTAGTCTGTAGGCACCACGGTGGCAGCAAGGCTGCAAATATCACGGAGAAGGCGCCTTCGAACAGACAGCGCTCCGAACAGAAATCCTGAGGTGTGCGGATTCTTATATATACTTATGACAGTTTTCCAGGGAGAAGTGCAAGCTAACTCCATCAGTGCCTTTGAGCCTTGACTTGTTAATTGGCATTACTTCTAATTCCCAGCTATATTTTAAGGTATGAACCTGAGGAATTTTAAAGTCATTATGTGGGTGAGGGACTGATAAAAATAAATCCTTCAGGTTTGAAAGTGGCAGAGAGGGAATAAAAGGTGTTAAGAAATCCAGGAGTTTTCAGCCAATTGGTTCAAAAAAGCATCCGGGTGGACTGCAGCTCTTGGAGAAAGGTCACTGATACTACTCTGGGTACCTCTTTTTATGAACTTTATGCATCACATAAAATAAATTTAAAGCAGTTTAATTTAACAGTCTAATTAGTCATGGCTTTTTCATCTTGTCTATTTAACTATACACGGAACAAAGAGAAAGACACGGGGCCAAATTCAGAGCTGGCACAAATCAGCCCTGCAAGTCAAGGAAGCTGTTCCTGCTCAACCAGGGCTGAACACAGATGCCGGTGACCAAATTCGTCCCTGGGGATAACACCCCTAATGTCTGGAGACTTGCACCGCAAATGAATTTGGCTGCCAGGAAAAAACTCTCTGCAGAGCAGGTCCCTGGGACTCGGTGTTCAGAGCTCGAGCCAGGCGAGCTGAAACGTGGGTAAAACGCTCGGGAGAAATTTGAGATAGTTTGGACCAAAACTCCGCTGCGTGTTGGCTTTGCAAAGACTCATGCAAGCGTTTCCCTTCGCTTCAATCTGCCTCATTTACACCCCCTTTCACTTTAAATTTCAGTGTTCATATAACCTCACGATCTCAGGCAAACAGCAGTCACATGAATGCACCCTCCACTGGAAATGAGTGTCTCTCTACTGCCTTTGATGTGGTTATACTGGTTATACCATTATACTAAATCGCGCCTTGTTCTTCAGCTCATGTACGCAAACCCACAACATTAACCAGGTCTTGGTGCAGAAACATAAATCAAGCCACGTTTACGAAGGTGATGCTTCTGAGCAGATTTCCAGCTCGTAAAGTCTTAGGCCAGCTAAAACCTAGACTTCTAAGTCTGTAGTTAGAGTCTGGTATTTGGGAGGGTTGTGATCCTACTGCCGGCTTTCGTTAACGAAACAAATAATTTTTCAGATGTTGTAGATTCTAGCAGAAACCTGTCTCCCATCGGCTGAGGCACGGGTCTCATTTATTTTGTGATATCCTTTTGCAAGAGCATGTACCAGGGGCAGGTCGCCATCTGATGCTGGCAGGCAGCAGAGGGGCTCGGGGGGGGGACCAAGGTGGCTTAGCCATGTGTCACCCCAACCCTGAGTGATACGAGTCCCTTCCAAATGGCTCTTATCAAAGTTCCTGCAAGTTACCGTTTCCCCAGCCAAAAATAACTACAACAAACACCACGAACACAATAAAGAAATTCAAATATATCTTAAACCACTTAATAATTAACCGTGTTCAATTAGTCTCCGGGGTGCTCTGTGTTGCTGTGTGGTCTCCCTGGAGGCACCGCCAGCACCACAGCGGTGAGTTAATGAGGTCTGGTTGTGTCTTGTCTGCAGACTCGGCTGCCTCACCGCGCTTCTCCTCTGGCCCGGCGTTCCCAGGAAGAATGCCCACTTCTGAGGCCTTTCTCCCTCTTCCTGCCGGAAGCCGGTGAAACGCTCAGTCCTCCCCTGCGCGAACGCGGGGCTCGGCAGGGTGCCACCCCGTGCCCCCTCCCTGGGCACCCTGACCAAGCTGAGCTCTTGGGGGGTGCGGGTCACCGCATCTGTCGCATGGAGCCCAGGTCTCCGTTTTGACAATATAGTTTCAAGAGAGTGACAATCCTCTCTGGGGGCGCTCCGTAGACACCCAGGTCTAGCACCTGTTTAAGTTACTCCTGTTTCTTCTGAAGCTTGGCGTCACCAGGCTGTCAGGCCTTTTTGCAGATCTTTCTCTTACCTTAAATTGACGTTTCACTCAGCATTTGCTCAGCAACACACTTCTCAAAGTTTCCTGAAGCTCTGATTATACTTTTATCTTTCTTTTCTTCAGGTTCAACCAGCAACTTTGCAGACCCTGGACCTCTACAACGTCAAGAAATCGTATTTTCCCGTGAAATGCCGCACAATCCAAGTACTGCAGGAGTCCTCAGTGTGAGTGAAAGGGACCCTGTGGACACGTCCAGCACAGGCGCATACTCGGCATTAGCCCAACTTCCGAAAGCATCTCTCTGTAGGTAATGGGAAATGATCTCTTTCTGCACCTCTACGTAAACACTGGTCCGTAAGGGTGAGGGGCTGCATCAGCTCCTTCAGCCCTGCTCTGCCAGGAGCTTTCCCACGTCTCGGAGCTTCCCAGAACTTCCTTGGGGTTTGCTCCTGCACCCTTCTGACGAGTGTCCGGCATGTACTCGCTAGAAGTCCATAGCTGCCATCTTTTGAGATTTAACTTTTTAATTTCCTTATTGCTCCTGGCTTTTCTTTTCCTCATACTACTGGGGTTGGCCCCACGCTGACTTGTGCACCGTTGCTGGACTCGCAGCCACTAACCCTCTTTTTCCTCCCCAAGCTGAGTCCACCCACGCCCAGACGCAACAGCGGCAGTTGGTGCCGGGAGGAGCCCGGAGCCTGATGGCATTTTGCTTTCCCCATGCTCCGCCGCTGCACGTCCCCTCTCCTGTATCATTTCCCATGCAGCGGACAGTTTAACGCACCGTTTTCTGCAGACTCCAACCTTCCCTGCATCGTGCCTTCCTGACTTGGGACTGTTTTCTTGCAGTACTTTGTATGAAGTGTCTCAGAGTGCTGCTTTCCAGGAATTCTGTTCTGGCCATGATTAATTCCTTTGTGTGGCAAGTTTTAATTGTTTTATCAAGGGGATTTTTTTCTGAGTTTTCCAATCTCTTTCCCTGGCGTTTTGCCCCAGATCCCAGCCATAATATGTTCTTTCTAAGAAGGGACTCAAACCTGAAAATTGTAAGACTGGCACTGCGACCTCATGTTACCAACAGGCTCTTTTACGGTTTCACCTGGAGGTTGTGCCGTGTTATTTTTTCCTGTTGAAAAAGAAGATATTGACATATTGCATCTCGAGAGAGAGTGGAGGCTGAGAAAGTGGAGGCCAACAGTGGGACACCCAGAGAGTGGGAGGCCAAAAGAATGGGAGGCCCAGTGATGGCAGGTCGAAAGGGTGGGAGGCCGAAAGTGGGGGGCCAAGAGAGTAGACGGCGAGAGTGGGAGGCCCAAAGAGTGGGAGGATGAAAGAGTGGAGGCTGAGAGAGTGGAGGCTGAGAGATTGAGAGGCCAATAGTGAGAGGCCAAGAGAATAGAGGCCCAGTGAGTGGGAGGCAAGGAAAGTGGAGGCTGAGTGGAAGGCCCAAATAGTAGAGGCTGAGAGAGTTGGAGGCCAATAATGGGAGGCTAAAAGTATAGAGGCCAAAAGAGTAGAGGCTGAGAGTGGGAGGCCAAAAGAGTGGGAGGCCAAAAGACCGGGAGGCTGAGTGGGAGGACCAAAGATTAGAGGCTGAGAGAGTTGGAGGCCGATAGTGGGAGGCTAAGAGTATAGAGGCCAAAAGAGTAGAGGCTGAAAGAGTGGGAGGCTGAGAGAGTTGGGGTCCAAGAGACTAGAGGCTGAGAGTGGGAGGCCCAAAGAGTGGAGGCTGAGAGAGTGGAGGCTGAGTGATTGGGAGGCCAATAGTGAGAGGCCAAGAGAATAGAGGCCCAGTGAGTGGGAGGCCAAAAGAGAAGAGGCTCAGACAGTGGGAGGCCAATAGTGAGAGGCTGAGAGAATAGATGTCAGGAGAGTGGAGGCCAAGAGTGGGAGGCCCAGTGAGTAGGAGGCCCAGTGAGCGAAGGCTGAGGGAGTGGGAGGTCAAGAGATTGGGAGGCTAAGAGTATAGATAGAGGCCAAGAGATTAGAGGCCAAGAGTGTGAGGCCCAAAGAGTGGGAGGCGGAGAGAGTGGAGACTAAGAGATTGGGAGGCCAACAGTGGGAGGCCAAGAGAATAGAGGCCCAGTGAGTGAGAGGCTGAGAGAGAGTGGGAGGCCCAGAGTGGGGGGCCCAAAGAGTGGAGGCTGAGAGAGCGTGGTCCCAGAGAGTGGGAGGCTGAGAGAGTGGGAGGCCTAGAGAACGGAGGCCAGAAAAGTGGAAGGCCCAGTGAGTGGGAAGTGACGATAGTGGAATGCCAATAGTAGGGGCCCTACGAGTGGGAGCGTGGTCGTGGCAGGCCAAGAGAGCAGAGGCCCGTTGAGTGGGAGACCCAGAGAGTAGTAGCCCAGAGTGGAGCCTGAGGTTGGGAGTCCCGTCGTGGGAGTGAAGGCCCAGAAACTGGAGGCTGAGCGAGTGGGAGGCCCGGCGAGTTGAGGCCTAGCAAGCGTGAGGCCCAGAGAGAGAAAGCCCAGTCAGCGGGAGGCCCAGAGAGCGGGTCCCAGCGAGGTGGCTGCAGCGAGTGCAGGCCCAAGGAGGAGGTGGCTGAAGGAGCGGGAGGCCGGTGAGTGCAGGCCCAGACAGCACAGGCCCTGCGAGTGCCTCAGAGAGCGGCTTGCAGCAATGGGCAGGGCAGGTGTGTTTTCCTGAGGGGTAATGTCATGATGTCTCCTGAGGGTGCCGTATTCTGCTCCTCAGCTACGCTCGTGCTGTTTTTTCCCTAAATACTCAGTTTCCCGCTCAGTGCCCGCTGGTATGCACACGTGTGTGACTCCCCACGCCTGAGGTGGGGACAGGGTCTGTCTCAGCCCGGTTGCTGCAGCTCCAGCCTTCGAGCGGGCTTGCTTGGCTCCGAAAGGCTCATAACCCCCGAGTTGTGCCTAATCAGGCAGCATCTGAGATTAATTGCAAGGGCTTTTCTCTACCCACCCACAGAGATAAATGCAGAGGAGCCAATTTGGTAATTGCCCTGAGTCCTGGTGTGCTTCTGAGTTGTTCCCGGGCCAGGATAAGGGTGGGTGAGGGAATATTTGCCGAGACGTGGACTGAGCGCTTAAGTGCTGCCCCAGCTAATAAAGATACCAGGGTGTCTTTAACAGGGCAGAGCCAGGGAAAGGGGCCTGGTGAGAAAGGTGGGCTGGGAAGGGGTCAGAAAGATTGTCACAGGTGAACACAATGATGTTATAAATAAGAGAGGGGAAACCCCTGCTTTGGCTTTGCTTTGACTCCCTCCTGCTTTCAAACAGCTTTGAAACCTGCTGCTGGGGTTCTTCTATGGCTCCCTTGTACCAGAAAGAAGGGGGCAGCCATTTTGATTGTCACCCTTGAACCGGCTGCGCCTCAGATGTGGTATCGTGATGGTGACCCAGCTGATGATGCTGTTACCCAAAGGTGAGGTGCTTTTGTTTTGGTAACCTACAGCATTGTCAGGTTGGTGTGGGACATATGTTGCTGTGTCATCGAAGATGCTGGAGTGTAAACAGAAATAAAGGATGGGGCAGAAGCAGAGATGCCATTTGAAGTGGATTGGTGCTTTGCTGGCTGTGGGTAGGTAGAGAGGGAAAAGCAGCCTTGGCACCTGTTAGTGGCCATTAAAAACTCCCATGTTCTGCTAATCTCTGCTTGTAAAAAGGCCATCTGCTAATGCTCAAAGGTCATTAAGTTACCAGCCCTGTTTATTCCTCCTGTACTGCTGAGCCAAGCCTTTCTGAGAAAAGAGGGCTTAAATGGTTATTATGGTGGCGCCTGCTCACACTGCTCTATGGTTAAGGGTCTGTCAGTATTTTCATTAGAAACCCAGACTTTCAGGGCTTTTTTAACTTGGCCATTAAAGTGCCTGCTTCTCACTGCCTGTGCAGGCTCCAGTGTAGCCTGGCAGGCTTCAGGGACAGAGAGAGTTCTTGTAGGCACATTTTTTAATTTTTATTTTAAGAAATCAATCTGGCTTCTGTTTTAATTTGAGGAATTGAGAAGTTCAGAAAGCTTTGGTCTGGGGTGCTCTGGCAGTGCTGCTTTAACCCAGCCATGGCTGTGCTTTGGAGAGGGAAATGCTGTGTTGGATTGGTTTATGGTGAAACTGTTTATTGCTTTTATATTTTCATCACAAGAAACAAAGAAAAAGTATAGAAAACATAAGACCATTTTGTGTGCAGCTTTAAGGGCTAATATTATCTTAGAGGTGTGGGGCTGTACTGTTGGGGTTACAAGAGTCAGCAGTGTGGTCTGCCTGTATAAATGAGACTGTGTCCCCAAGCAGGCAGCATTTGTCTCACACAGTCCGGGCACTGCAGGTGGGTTAGGGAAGAAGCTGAGGCCTGAACTCTGAATTGCCTTGATTTTGTAGGTTTTAGTCAAACCTTTAAGGTTACATTAACATAGTTTTCTTGTAGTTAAATGGAACTATCAAAAACTTCGATAATTCTTTTTTCCTTCTGAGACTTCCCAGCGATAAAATGAGATATAGCTGCTCAAGTTTTTATCCTTCATTTCTGATAATGACGGTGTCTGTCTCATAAAAACCTGCCTTTTATCTTCGCCAATTAGCTGAGTCGGTGCACCCTTGTGCTGTGAAGTTCTGAGCATGCCACAGCCTCTTCCCGAGCGCAGTCAAAGCGCCCTCTCCCCACCTCCGTGGGGCCAGCCTGTCCACAGCACCCACCCTCCAGTCTCCGCTCCCATTGGCATTGGTTTAATCTTTTGCTTTCTGCATAACATAAAGAAGAAACCTGGGTCAATGAATAATGAAAGCTCATTCAAAACCTGGCCTCTTACAGTTTGGTCTCTGCTGCCTTTTATTCTAAATGGAGCTTCTCTCTCATATCTGTTTAATTTTTTTTTTTTTTTTGGTTAATGCATTTAGACTTTCCCTTGTGAATTTCATGGGGTTTTTCATCCAGGACTTAAGGGAAGTTCGCACTGATGTCTGTGATTCACTTGTTCTTCAGATTGTTTTTATTTCTCTTCTGACTGAGCTCCGGGGACAGGATGCTGTTGTGCTGGCCACTGTGTGTAAATAAGGAATATGGACTGCCTTGGAGAGCTAAGAGTCATAAAAGGGCATGCAAAACAGAGGGAAGGAGCGTATCAGTTTTTTAAAACAGTCTTTCCAAACCATGATGCTGAATGTTTAAAAAAACCCAAAAAAACAAAAAAAAAAAACACCCCCAAAAAATCCCAAAGTCTCCCTAACTCAGCAGAGATGTTTTTGCCAGAACCCTCTTCTCACCAGCCAGTCCTTTTTAAATCTATAACAACCCAACAGGTAGTTAAAATAGTCCTGACTAATTGTAACCAGGACTGCTGGCTTCTTCTGAGCTATTGTTCTGATTATGCACCACAGCCAAAAGCTTCAGGAGGTATATAGACAAAGTAGTTAGTGTAAGAACTCAAAACAAGAACAACTACAGGCCTGTTTTTTTGGGTGTGTTTTTTTATTTTATTAAACTGCTATAAAAGCAGTCCCTGGGTCTCTGCTGCAGATGTGTCGCAGTCCCCTGCTCCAGTGCTTCCTATCCAACTATTTTTAACCTTATTAAACAGCGGAGAGAGCCTTTGGCTGCGGTGGTGGAGCTCACCCGACTCTCATTATAAACTTTCTTTGGTTTATATCTCTCTCTCAAGTGTAAGTCTGCAATATGGTAAGCTTCAGTTGAATGTAATCCCTGTACAGATCCATGTTGTGTAGCAGTGGGTTGCTTTAAAGGAGGCTGAGGCTAATGGTAGGTCTCCAAGTGGAGGAGAGGGGAAGAAGTTTTCCCCTCTTTAGCCTTTCCATGCTGCTCAAATTTCAGTTGCATCTTCTAAAAAAAAATATTAACTTACTGGAATTGCAATTTACCAAAATTGAGATTTACCTTTATCCTGGGGCCATGTAAACAGCCTTGCTTTTGACCGGTCTTTAGTCTTGGTTTCTGGCATCGTTTGGGACAGCCCGCTGCCAAGGTGCTGTTTGCCAGAGGTTTCACTGCAAAGGTTTGTCTCACCTGGTACATGCAGAACAGTTTGACATGGCAAAAGCTAAGGATTATCTAAATTATTATAAAATGGACGATAATTAGGAGTCATCGGGGAAGATAGTGAATGATGGATCGCTCTGATCCACAGGCTGAGGCATGACTGTAGCATACCAAAGTGAGTACTGTGTTTGGGTAGGAAAGCCCCAGTGGGATGGCCACCGCAGCCCTGGGAGGGCTGCAGGTGAGATGGAGGTGGTTGTCCAAAGCAACTCGGCTGGGAGCTAGTTTGGGTGGCTTTGCACTGGGCAGGCAGGCCTAGTGAGCAATGGGGCAAGATGATGTCCTCTTCTGGCTTTTCCTGCCATGGGCCAGATCATCGGTTGGTGTAACTCAGCATTGCTCCATTGACTTCATGAGAAGACTGAATTACAGCACGTGTTACAAGTTGAGGTTTTAATTTGGATTTTCTTGAGAGACAGAGAAGTGATAAAATTTGTACAACCTCACACCACTATTCTAACATCTACTGTTTCAGGAAAAGTCTTTTTTTAAAATACAGTCTTTAAAAAAGTTTTTTTTTTTAAACTGTATGTCAAATGCTGGGCAGAACTTGTGAATATAAGAAAACATCTCTTCGTCAACAGATGTGTGGTACAGCGGCTAAAGGTGTGAGGACAGAGGGGGTGTAGCGCAGGGCACAGTCGCCCCCCCACCCGCCAAACCTACAAGGAGTGATGTGATGGTCAGTAACCTCTGAGACTGGCTTAGCCTGCACACTGACAAAACTTGCTGGTGATGATAAGAGGTGGAGGCTTTAAGCTAGTAAATTGATCAAAGAAAATGGATGTGGGTGTCACAATAGCACAGGAGGCCAAGCCTGGGACTCTCTGGGACAAGAGATTATGGAGGAATTGTCTTGTGGTAGATACAGTAAGATATTTGGAAAGGCAATGACACAGTGAACAGCCATCCCTAACACTGGAGTGGTGGGAAATGCCATTTTCCTTCCCCCTTTATCCCTCTGTTTAAACCAAGTACTAAAAAAGGTGTTTCATATTTTTGCAGTAGTCAGTACTTAAAATATTTTGGTTCCTTACAGGTAGTGACACAGTTTGCTTTGGTAGTACCTTGTTTGAAAGCAAACAAGGAAAGAGACAGAAAGCAAAGGCAATTCCTTGGATGTCATGTTTTGCCGAGGCTATGAAAGGGAGGAGGCAGCGATTTGTTTAGATTCTTGCTCAGCGCACGCAGCCAAATTGTTGGTGAGTTTTGGAGTTGAGGGGAAAAAATATTTTGCCTGGGGAAGGGTGAGGGATTTCACTTTGCAGACATGCTTCTATTGTACTGCATATATTTATTTGTTTATCTCTTGCTTAGGAGTGTTGGGTAGGCCTGCTCCATAGGATTAAATCATATCCCAAACCTTCCTGGCTTTGTGACAGTACAAACATTATTGGATTTAGTTCCCTTCTGCTTATCCACCTCCTGTCTTCCAAGATCCCCATTATTATTATAATAATACCCACAAAACTCCTGCTCTGAGATCAGAGGGGTTTTCAAGTGCCAAAGCAATCAACAAAACATACCTGGTCCTTTTAATCTCCTTTAATCCCATCATGTGGGACTATCCCAATAGTATCCAAAAATTCTCTGTAAAGACACTTGATTTTTAGCTCACAGTTTTCATGAAACTGTCTCTGACATGGAAGAAGATGTACTGGGACCATCTTATGCCATCAATAAAATAAAAGTTTGGGTTGAAGAATTATCTTATGGAATAAAATAGAATAACAAAAATCCATCATTATCTATGTTTCAGAAAAGGATTGTGTTTTGTTTTGCATTTTAGTTAGAAATGATGTATGACTACATCATAAAACACTTATATTAAAAAGATCTTCTCACCCTGAATTCAAAATATATATTGTACTCTCTTATCATCCAGTCATTTTAGAGTGAAAGTTAAAAATGCCCATCCTGTGGTAGTAGTTGCCGGTATTATATCTTATAGCTGATATATTTTTCTAATACTTCTACTTAAAAGGCCTATTAGTCAGGGCTCGTGAGTGTAGACATTTATTTTTCTTATTGAAAATGGTAATGCCGTGGATAGTGTTTTTGTATTTAGATCGGCATTTATGGTTTTCCCCTGGGCTGCTGAAGGTCAGCCCAGCTCGGTCTGTGGAAGTTTGGGTCATGTCTGCGTACCTCATTGAAGTGGGGAAAATCTTTCCATGGGGTAAGAAGCAGCGGAGAACAGGAGCTTGTATTATTTTGCCAAGGCATGGTGTATGCTTTCTGTTGGTTTTTCTTTTGTGCATATGTGGAAAAACACTTAATTTGGGGTAAGAAGCAGCGGAGAACAGGAGCTTGTATTATTTTGCCAAGGCATGGTGTATGCTTTCTGTTGGTTTTTCTTTTGTGCATATGTGGAAAAAACACTTAATTTTAAAAAAAATCAAGTGCTAACGGAATAAAGGATGGCCCGTGCTATGGCTCAAAGTCTTGAGGGCTTGAGCTGTCCAGGAGTTTTCACAAAAGTCCCTGTATGGGGAACAGGCAATATGACAAAGATCAGGACTCTGTAACATCCTGCTTTGATGTTTTAGAGGTGAAAAAGCTTCTCCTGCCTGAGGTATAAATTTTGGCTTGAATAAGAGAGCCTAACCCTAAGGCGAAGATGCTGGGACCCAGATTCCCGTTACTGGTTTGAACCATGCAGAGCAGAGACTTACAACTGACTTTATTGTGTCCTAAGTGAATGCCCTCACCACTAAAAAGTGACTATTGTAAGGAAAAAAAGGAGAGGGGGATTTTTTCTGGTGATGGGTTTTTTGTTTTGTTTCATTTTGTTTTTTCTCCTAAAGATCCTGGATCCATGCAGAACGTCAGCGTCTCTGAAATATCAAAGTTTCACAAGGATGGAAAAAAGTCCCTTTCCCACACATTTGATAAGAGTTTTTGACTCAAGTCATAGGAGAGTGTAAGGCAGAATTGGGTAAAATCAGGCCAGTCGCTTTTGTGGGAAAGCAAATGCTGGCAGAGGAGGGAAGTTTGCAAAGTAACTAACCTGAACGCTCCTCTCTGGCCTGCAGAACAATATACTGAAGGGGTGGTTAAATAGCACAGATTAAGCTCATTAATGGTTCAGATATTTGCTTGGTTTACACAATGCTGTCCAGCAAATTATACTGATGCTTGACAGAATTATTACCATTATTTATTTTGCCATAAGCCAGATTTATAGATATTTGTAGCTTTTGTAAGGCTAAACATAAGAAACATTAATAGCTTTACTAATTATATCACTGCTTTAGAGATATAAATAGTGATAAAAATGCCAAGTAAAGTGAGCTAGTAAAACATTTTAAAGAGAATTTTAAAGTGAGTTACTGATTGATGATCCCTTGGGTGAGTCTTAACTTTTGAATGTGAGAGTGGAGCTTCCCGCTAGGGCACGAGTGCCTTTTACCTCCATCAACTCTTCGGGGAGAGACGAGGAAGAACAATAGTTGTATTGAACGACTGATTATTAAATCAGATTGCATAATCTGAAAAATATTGAAATCCTATAATAACATAAACTGAGGCTGAACTTATCGCAGCACAACAGTTTGGTTTTTTTTTTCCCCACCTTTACCTTGTCCTCAACCCCTCCTGACTCCTGGATGGTTCATTTGCACTTCTTTGTCTCTTATAGCATGCTAAAATTGCAACCTCTTTAGAGCAGGAGCTGCCTTCTCCCTCTGTCTTATTACAGACTTGTACAGGCCCTAGCACAGCACAGCTCTGAGGAATTCGGGGTCCTAACAACAATATGAATAATAATTTCATGGCTGTTTAAAAAAAAAATAATAATAAAACTTTAATTGGTAAACCGTGTCTATACAGGGCTATATACAAATTAAAAGTGTTTTTTTTTACACACCTGTCAAATGAAAAATCTGTTTTCCTAACTATTGATCCTGGTTTTGCTGTGAGCACCCTTTTAAGGAGGGAGATAATGAGTGAGAAAAGAGTTAATAAATGTTCAGCCATTACCGCAAGCATGAATGGAAATCCATCATCAGTTTAAGTGCTGGATGGGCTCTAGACGATAATCTGAGCCTCTTTGACCACGATCAGTGCCACTGTGAAGAAACCTGCAGGGCCCTGGGAGCTGTGATCCTTGGGGATGGCACGCGGTTCCCTGCTTTTCTCTGATATACGGCATTGTAAAGCCCTGAGTTTTATTTTTCACTGAGTTTAGTAATGACCTGGTTGAAACTCCCTTGAAGCTAGCGGAAAGACTCGCAGTCTCTAATGGCCTTTGGATCAGGATTGTTGCTGTGCTTTCTTGGAGTGAACTGCCGGTGGGAAATTTCTCCCAGGTGGGGGAAAAAACAATTTTCTCCTTCCCCCCCCCCTTGCAATTTCTGATAATTGGCCTTCCTAACACGGTTGTTTATAGTGTATTGTGGAGGTGGATGTTCCTAGGAGGAGAAAGTTGGGGCCCACCTCATCTGTGATGACACCTCATTCCTGTTTGCTGGGATGAGCACGAGGGTGGTGGATTATGGGCAAAGCTTTAGAGCAGACCATGCCAAGCTTGTAACAAAGATGGGGAACGTGATCCTGAACCCACTGAAATCCTCTTTTTGGGCTGCCTCATTGCAGTCTGAGAACAGGCCAAGCAAGTGACTGTGGGACTTGTAGTCCCCATTGGGAAACTGGGATGATGTATCTCCACTGAGGCTGAGCGAGCTGAAAAAGTTTGGCACTGGCACCCAGCCGCGCAGCACCCGAATGCTCACCCACACCACGTGAGCATCTTGGCTGTGCAAAGCAACTGGGAAACCTCATAGGAACAGGCTTTGGTGGAAGATTTCTGGAGTTTCTTTCTAGTCGTGCTGTAAATATCACAGGGGCTGTTCTCCCTTTGATCCCAAACTAGAGATGAAAAGAACAATTCACACACATTTTTGAACCATAAAAAGCATGTGGCTTGGCATTGCTTCCAGAAACAGGCCAAGATGTAGGATAATCTTATTTTTTTCTGAAATATTTGAACTGTCTCTTCTCACCATGTCACGAAGCTGTGCCATAGCCTTAGAAAAATAAACAGAGTGTGCTGTGGGACTTAATTCTCAAAATGTGGGCAAAAGGAAGAGTCTGTTTGACTTGGGTTAGCAGAACTTTATTCTCAATACTAAAACTCAAAGTCAAATCACTGCGTTGCTCCCTTATTTCTATCTTCTCTAATATACTCTGTAGCACAGAGTTTGAATTTAGGATCTTTAGAGGTGAGGTTCTTTGACTTTTGTGGGTTGCGAGTATGGCAGAAAGGCTTCATGTGTGGTTCTGGCCTGGGAAGCGACTAGATAACAAATGCTTTTAATGAGTAGTCCTACTGTGGATGAGAGCTTCAGGTCGAAACCTAATCAATGTGAAAACTAAACATGTGCTTTTTTCCTGCCTTTTTGTCCCCAGAAGTGTAAATGCACTTGTGGGGACTGCACTGGCTTCTCTTCCTCTTAGTCCTTTGGGACTGTATCAACCAGTTGGTCAACAGAGTGCAGCTGGGCGGTGTAGGTAGCAGTGCCCCACGCGCTGAGAGGACTTATTGAGAGGACTTCCAACTCCTTCTCCAGTATCTTTAGGTAAAAGCTCACCTCGTAGCCAAATTAATTGGTCAGTGTCAGTCTGAGGCATCTGGAAAGTAGACGAGACCATGTTTCATCTACTTCAGCAGACGCGCTGTCAAAATAGCATATCCTGCTTTTATGAGCGTGTTTGGGACCATTGCTCTCCACCTGCGCTCAGGTTCATGGGCTGCCTTTGCTTTTACTCTCCTTCCCAAGATGGCTCTTTGACTTGTAGATATTTTAAACTTCTTGGAGATCCCAGAACCTGGTCGGCTATCCTAAAAGAAATGACATCCGCCAGTCTATGAGTGTAAAACCCAGTTTACAGGTAAAATCAGAAATTCAGAAGTTATATTTGCCTTCTGTTGATCTTCGAAAGAAATTATGAAAAAAATTATGGGGGCTGAAGGGGTTTTATGGTTGCTAAGAAATACCAGTCCTGAAGTTTCAGAAGGTTAATGACTGTCTGTATTGAGAAAGAATACAGCTCCGTCTAATGATCTTGCACCAATAAGGATAAAGGTTTGGCAGTTGAGTGAGATGGTGTCAGGACTAGTCGAATAATGTCGATATTTTTTTTTTACCTCCACGCTTTTTTCCAAAAAAGGGGATGTTGCATCTTTAATTAAATGTTATATGAATACATTTCAGATAGACCCAAACACAGGGCAACTGTGTTTCAGAAATGCTGTTTCTACATTTAAAATGTATTTGAAATGTAATTTAAGAAAAAAGATAATGGAGAAAAACCCTAAAATAACTCGAAACAAGCCAGAATATAGTAGCTCATCATTACACTAATATATCAAACAATATGAGCTTAGCTTAATTATCCCCTTTGAGAGTTGAGAAAACTAAGCACAACCTTCAATTTACAGCTGTTTGGTGCCGGGAACCTGAATTATTATTTAAGAAGAAGGGGAAAAAAAAAGTTTATTTATTGTGACCTACACTCAGTTTTTATTCATCATGGAAAATCTGTATATTCACAAATGAGGGCTATTCATCTGCAGACTGCAGCATTCTTCAGCTGTCCGGGGCTGCATCAGCCGCACTTCTTCAGCTTTTGTGTTCATCTCGAAGCCTCTTCATCCAAATTGTTCATCATCTTGATGGCGGAGCTTTATCTTGCTCTAGTGCAGCTGCATTCCCCTTATCCAAAGTGCCGAGAGATACAAGGGAGAGGGAGAGAGGGAGAGAGAGAGAGGCAGAATAGAAAAGAGAAAAAGGAATGGCCAGTGCTCATATGAGGATAATTTGTAGTTTCTCAATAATAATAAAAAAAAAGAGGAGGACAGGCTAATTACTGGCTTAACTAGGGCAGCCTGTGGATCCTCATGTCAAAAGGACTAGCGTAATTATTTGCCATCAAAGCACATTCATATTGTGGTACAAAAGAAGGGCCTTTTGCAAATGGATCTCACTAATAAACAGGGCTGAGAGGAGCATTATGTGTCTCCCTGGATGCGAGCGCATTAACACAGTGACATGGAGCATAACTCTCAGCCTGGGGGGGGGGGGGGGGGGAGAGGAAGAATGATAATTATCCCCCCTCCCCATCTTTCCTCTCCTTTTCCTTTGTGTTGGGCTAGCAAGCCAAACACGACCTGCTGGAAGGCCCAAGGCAGGCTATTAGTGACCTCTGAGCATTGACAAGGTGGCTACACTCTTAAAAGCCCGGCTCTCCATGTCAGGAGGGTCGCAGGAGCCCGTGAGAGGAGCTTTAAATGGTCCAGCAAACACTTCAACCTTAAAGACACCTGGAAGGTCGCGACCAATTTAATGTAGATGAATCTGGCATAAAGAGGGCTCTTTTGAATCCACAGACAAAAGTTGGTTTTTCTTTTTCGTTATTCTTTTTCTTATTTTTCCAGGTTGTTTTTTCACAGATCTTAGCAGAAGAGATACCAGAGAAAGAGACTTGATTCTGGAGACCACTTCTGCACTCGCTGAGCAGATGTGGTGCCAGGCGGCCTCAAAGGCTGTGGCTTTTCATTAGGAAAAGTAAACAGGTTTGGAAAGAAAGAGAAGGGACATGTATATACCTTCCAGGGTTGTCTGCAAGCATTGATGCACTAACACGCGTCAGATATATTGCAAAATGTGTGTGTGTATATAGGTATGTATGCTATATGTAAAGAGGACTGTTTGGTTTTTGGCTTTTTTAATACTCCAGCTACATAAGGCTATTCACTGCTAGTGCCCACTGGCAGACGTGCCCCGGTTCCTCGCTTGCCAGCCACGGAGTTTATCTGTTGGGCTGGTGTCTGGCACCGTCTGCTGCCACTGCAAACCACCACCGAGTGAGCCCATCGCTTGCAATGGATTAAAAGGCTTTGCAGTCAGCTCGGGAGAGCTGCTGGGAAATGTTAGACACGGTGGTTTGGTTTTCCCACCCTCCTTGCTCACCGCTGTGCAACCTCAGCACTGGGGTGCACGAGGCTGACTTGGCTGCACTGAGTCCCCGCAGGTTTTCCCGAGGGAAATCCCTTCTGCCCCTCCTCATCCTCTCACTGAGAGGATGTGTGGGCTGTAACAGCAGCAGTCTGTGCGTAACGGGGACGAGCCACCCACCCCCAGTGCTCCTTTGCTCTGGAGGATTTTACAGGTTTTCAATGTCTTATTTTTTGTAATGCCCATTTTTTTTAAAAAAAAAAAAAACAAACTACTCTGAGCTCAGTGTTCATGTCACATCTTTTTTTTTTTTTTAAAGTAATCTTTTACTGCATGGGTTACGTACTATAAAATAACTCTGCTGGCCATTGAAACGGTAAACTGGGATAGTCCTTTCTTGTGACAGCCTTGCCTGACACTGCAAAACACGCAGTGCACAGCTAGAAAGAAGAAAGGTGTCGGTATGAGCAGGGACCGCATGGTACACGGTGACATGAATCTGTGCATGCAGCCACATGTGACTGGGATAAAAGGATTCTGAAGCCCAACTCATCTGTGTGACAAGGGGCTGAAAGCCAAAGTTGTTTCCTTTCCAGCATGTCTTCTAGGTCACACTACAGAGAGGAGCCCCTTTTCCTTGTCACAGCACTCGGGGACACTGTCCGTGTCACATTGATGGGCAGTAGGGGCCCAGGGCTGCACATACCTGTTAGCATCGCTCGCCCCGGGAACAGCTCACCAAGCCACTGGGTTTAGGATGAGAGTTGCCAAATTGGCAACCTCATGCACCCAGTTGTGAGTCAGGCTTGAAAAATGATGAGATGGGTTTAAAATTTGTGGAGTTAAACCAGTGGCAGATCTTCTCTTGTGGTTTGTTTTTGGGGTTTTTTTCCCCCTTCTTGCTTGGTACCTTTAGAAAGGAATCGGATGCTTTCTCCATATTGTGCTTTGCAAGGAAAAAGAGCAGCAAACATGGGCTTGGGCAGGGGGGGAATAACCCAGGAGGAGAATCTTTAGCACAAATCACAGAAACCTGATGCAACTCATAGCAAAATAGCAAACATTGGCAATACGGGAGTACAGATGAACTGTGCACTCCTAGCCAGGCAGGCTTTTGGGGCTGGGCAGTGTTTCTAGACATGACCGATGTCTGTGATGTAAAAAATCCCAAATATTCACCCATCCAGGAGCTGTACAACCCCTCACTCCCAACACGTAGTGCTGGAGGGATGGGGACCCACTGTAGCAGCTGATAGCAGCAGCCCACCGCCAAGGAGACTCAAAGCTGCTTGTGGTCTCCTCCTAGATGTTTCCTCGTCTCTTTAGCCCTACGATATTTTTTTCCTTTTCCCCTTATTTCCCTGGATTTTAGAAAATTCTGCATACAGCAAATTTTGCCTTTAGTTTACAGGAAGTCGTAACCGGGGACTTAATGGCAGAATTGGATCCACTGAGGTATGGATATACTGGAGTATAAAGAACATAATTAATTTCACCTTAAAATAAATATCTCTAGGAAAGGAATGAGAGAAGTCGGCTTTATAAACTTGGGGGGGTGGGGGTTTTTGTATTTATAAATTAATCCAGGTGAACTTTCCTGGCTTAGTTGTATCCAGCCATGCCAAGGACCAAGTGCTGGTATTAGCAATAAAGATAACATTATTAATATCATTACATCAATGTAAAGAGGTTATAGAGTTAGCATTTGTGGGGGGAAAAAAAATAAAATTCCCGTGATTGGTGACTTTTTGCCTTTAACTCGCTCTTCTGCAGTATTTTATACGCTTATATAGTGTTTATGAACCTGGATATGTATTTCTAGTGCTGCCAAGAATAATCAAAGACAAATATAACAGTTACAGGGTTTCTTTCCTGATGAAATTGTATTGCTGCTTCTAAACCCAGAGCTGGCCTCCAGCAAGGGACTGTGTCCTCTTAAAGTAGAAGTGTACCGCTTGAACTTTGCTATCACATAATGCTTTCAAGGTTGCTTGTCTAAAGTGACTTAATTTGTACTGCAGAACTAGCCTTATACCCACAAACGCCCCAAAAGCCGCAGCGAGCCAGGGCAGCAGGGCTATTACTAATTTTTTATTAAAATCCCTTAGGCACACACAGAAGGCCCAAAAGCAGCTTTAATAATAGACAACATACAGCACATTTTTCTTGTATTGCCATGTAATCAAATCTCAAGCTTCTGTTCACTTTCTTTGTTTTACCTAGAGGACCAGCTTCCAATTTAGTTGTGGCCTGCACTAAACTGATTTTTCATTGTAATTAATGCCTACTTTGGCCTCAGCCACTTACACAACTTTCCATTAGAGGTTTGCAGCCATCCTCAGAGTATTTCACCAAGTTACCCTCCCGATCCTGCTACAGTTGCAATTTTTGTTAAACTGTTTTTTTATTATTATTTTGCAAGGAATGTTTAAATTACACAGCCAAATAGATTTCTTTTCCCCTTTTATTTTTCTCTCTTTTCTCCTGTCCCCCCCCTCCGCTCCCTCTTTTCCCCCTGCCTGCTGCACCTATTAAAGTGGTTGGGCAGGAGTCCAATTGGAAGGAAAGCCTTTAAGTGATTTCAGAAAGGGCTAGTGGAACTTATTTAGGCCTGGGGTCTGCTGTGGTTAATTTTCAGTCTGTGTTTTGTGCTGTCCATTTCCTCTGAAATACTACCTGGGGTTTAAGGTTCCTCAGCACAGGATGTTAATAGGCCTCTGCAAACATTCAAAAGGCAGCTTTCCCACCACTAACCTTAAAAAGATTGTGGCACCGGGCCCAGGGTCAGATTGAATAGATGAAAAAGTATATGCTGTGCTTTTGCTCGCTCCTTGGACCTTTCCCTGTTGGCTTGCCTGGCGTTTTCAGTGACTTTTCTTAGTACCTTATTTTCAGCATGCTTCCTAGAAAATTCTGCTTATTACCTTCTCCTATCCCTCCAACAGCATTACTAAATCAGGAAGCACAACAATTTGTAGCTATACTTTGCTGACTTCTTGGACTTTTCCCTTGCAGCAGCAAGGTGCTGCTTCTCGTGGCCCTGATGAACCAGCCGAGCCCCTCGGCGTATGATCCATACGCCATGGCCGCTACCCGGTGAGCTTGCCGACACTGTGTTTGGGGCGCTCTCTGCAGACCTCTTGCACGCCTCTTACTGGGGAGAGCATCTCTGCTGCGAGGCTAAAGCAAAGAGCTAATGACCAATTATGTGTGCCTCTGCTATATTGCCTTTCCTCCCCGGCACAAGAAATGTGGTCGCGGGAGCTCCGGTGTAGGCGTGCAGGTTTCTGGGCACTGGGGTCCCACCTTTTGCAACGTTCAGATTCGGGTACTGACGTTCTTGCCTTGCTGTGGCATTGCTCAAAAGGAACCGAAGGGTGCTGACTCCATGTGCACCCTCCTACGTAGTCTAAAGGAGATACACTCACATACCTTTTAATTGTACCTGAGAAATTAAGCGAAACTAGTGCCAAAAGGTGCCTGGTGTCCTCTGGTCTGTGATGGCAGGTTTTTGATTGTAGTGTTTGAATATACTGGCCTGATGGACTCTGTGCTGAGGGACCAGTTATGTTGGTCTCCTTTACGTAGGTGCAGCTCCCCTTAGGAAAGGAGGCGGACGCATTTAACTTTATTTAAGGGCTTGCTTGGGTGCAATATGTGGATTTTTAGAAATGTGTCCTGTTAGACTTCCCTGGACTGAGGTGGAGAGGTGGATGTGACACCTGGGATCACATAGGTGTGCTCTGTATTGTCACTGTGTCAGATGTCCCCATCTTAGTGTGGGAAGAGTAAGAAGCAGATCTTCCCCCACGCACACCCCCAGAATAGTGGTAGCTCTTCCTTAATTGATGGGGGAACCAAAGCAGCATTTGAAAAGAGTATGTGCAGACACCCAGAAGATGTTCCAGATGTGCAGGTGATGGGCCACAAGCTAGGCCTTGAATCCCAAGCGATGGATTTACAACCCTGCCCGAGCCAGCTGCCCTTCTGGCTTTTGACTCTGGTCCACAACTTGACTCATCTCCCTCAGACCCATTTGCAAGCTCAGTCCTTTCTCGCACCTCTGGAAACCAGAAGTGTTTTGGGTGAAGCAGACAGAGAAGGAAGACTAGACCAGTGGAAAGACAGCGCACTATTTGCTCTATGTGAACTGGTGTTGTGAGGTGCCACCACGGGTATGCCAAAACCAGGATATGCACAGTCCGTTCTTCTGTTGTAAGGATCTGGCCCCTTACTCCTAGGAGTATGATTTCCAGGGCTACTTTCTCCAAGGCTGACCTGCAACACTGTGCCCCTTCTGCAAATTCCTTGCTGTACCTGTGCCTGAGTGAGCACCCCCGGCAGAGAAGCAACTGATATTGGTCTAAACACATTTGTGTATCTCTCCCTGACATTTGCTCTGTTGAAAGGTCAGGCTTCTGCAGCAGAGACAAGAGCCGTCTTCCTCATTATCGCATATTACCACAAATTTCCATTTCCAGCTCCAAAGTTTCCAGTGACTTCTGCTGCTGTGGCTGGGGCAATCCAGCACAAAGCGCCGTCCGCCAGCCTGGAAGCTCTGCCCTGAACCGCACCGACAATGCTCGAGGAGAGAAACAATGACTGTTTGGGGAATATCTGGGAAAACCCAGTGAATTTCTTGCTGCGGTAAGTTCCTTGTTTGCAGTGACAAGTTGGAAAAATATGTGACAAATTTAACTTAGAAATGCAAGTCTGCAGAAAGAAAGGGCCATTCTGCAAAGAGTCATTCATATTTTTCAGTCTTCCTGCTGAAGCGCTGCTCTTGGTTTCTCTGTAATCTCTGATATTTCCTAATATCAGAGTGCGGTGCTGGCAGAGGCAAAACCTGAGGCTAAACTTTAGTCTGTATTTTTGCTCAGAGGAAGTAGGTTCTGGGATCTCTTTAGCTTTTGAACATCAAGAAGCCAGACTCAGAAGCCTGAGGGCGGGGGGAAGGCATATTTTTCTTGTTAAACTAAGGTCTTGCTGATGGGAAGATACAGATGCCAAAATAAAAGTGTATGTGACATTGGACTTGGGCAGGCTCTTTGGGAGTTCACTTTGTAGGGGTGTCCGCTCTCTGCTTTTCGTATCAACCCTTCCGTACGACCTCAGGAACAGTTGTATGTATCCTTACATATAAAAGGTACCGCAAACGTTGATGGGGTAACGTCATTGTAGAGTAAGCAGATATTGTTCTTGCTTTCTGTGCTTTTTTGGTTATGTAGTGACGAACAGGCAAGGGAAAAGCATTTGCTTGATCATTAGGTGACCTGGCTGGGAGATGGATGAGCATCTTGCTGGTACTCCTCCGAGTCCCACGTGCTGCGTGGATGGCCACTGGCTGACTTTCCTGATTTTTCTGCTGACTGCAAACGTGCTGTAAGGTGGCCACTCAACGGTGGCCTTGGGAGAAGAGATGATAAACTGCTGATTTAGTAATGGAAGAGTTAGGGGAGAGGAAGGACCTTACTTACTTTGGCCTCAGATATGGGTGAGACCTGGGGAGCCCTTCTACAACAACAAAGTCGAAAGAACAAATACCACACAGCATAGTTTGAATGTAGAATTTTTTTCCAATAACAGCCATAAAGAAAATATACTTTGGAATCAAAATATTTTTTTCACATTCTTCCTCTTAGTTTTCTTCCTTAATGTAGTGGTGGCAGACCACAGAGCTGCAGTCATGGGAGGCAAAGTCCATACTGGTATCTACTCTTTAAATACACAGATGCTAAAGATTACAGGATAGTAATTTCTCCACGAGTGATGCACCCCCCTGCTTGGCTCTGTAATGCAGTTGGGCACCCGCTGGAGAAGGGGTTCCCGTGAGGAATGGGCTGCCACCAAAGCAGGGTTGGGCTGCCACCAAAGCAGGGTTAGGCTGCAGGATGCTTTGACTGTGTTCTTACCCTGCTAACCTGTAATTTGTCCCTGCCAGATCTGGCGCGATAAAAACACCCTATCAGGAAAGAGTATTTCGCATAATTTCCTTGCCCTTGCATTTTTTTGCCTTATAGAAAACATTATTGGGTCTAATGTTTTTAGGTACTTGGGAAGTCCCTTTCCCTGAAGTGTTTGTAGATACTTTGGATACAATGTGTTGTGCCAGGGTTTTTTTATGTTAATTCAGTAAAGCAATAGCGATGCATTTGAATTCTTTGCCATTGAAGTTGTGACTGAAGACAGTTGTAATGTAACAAGATGAGGATGACCTCTTTTTATCTGTTCTCTTGTCTTGCCGCTATAGAAAGTTAGTGCTAGCTTAAACTCTGGTTGCCATTAATGAAAAATTCCACTATTTTTATTAAATTTCAGAATCACCTCAGCTACCGTGAAAAACAATGATATTGGATTTCTTTTTAAAATTAACAATGTATGTAACACAGTAAAAAAAAAGCTGACATTTACTTAGTGCCTGGAAGCAAAGAGACTGTGAAGCAGACGGCAAGCTGTGGCGCTTCTCTCCTTCATCCTGCAGCCTGCGTATGTGGTTAGGAGACGTGGGGCGAGGTGGCTTGGGGTGGATTGCACAGTTAGGATAAAAGCCAAGAAACACCACCACTATTGCTACCTTTCGCCAGTAGGAGAACGTCAGGGCTCACAGGGGAAAAAAAGGATTTATTTTAGCAGCTGGCCTGGATGTCTGCCAAAATGAGGGAACTCAGAAGTGAAGCCGAGGATCTTGGTTCAAGGCTGCAGGAGATGTGAGCCGGGGCTGGACGATCACCAGCTCCGATCTGTGCTGTGGTCAGGCTGGGAAGAGACCCTAAACCCCCTTCAGATGTCAAAGGGACATTCACCATCCAAATGGTGTAAGAAGTGGGGATGGTGCACGGGGGTCACAGGGCAAGGAGCGGGCCAGTGAGATGGGAGGGAGCTGATAAGAGATGGTACTCTAATTTGACTTAAGATTTTTAACACATGTTTGTTTATGGTATAAAATTATGGAGTTAGTATTTTACCTTATGTTCATTTTAAAATTCACTCTCTTTAGGATGTTTCTACTGCAATCAGCAGGACCCCTTATAAAAGTAAAAGCAGGGAGTCACTTCATACCTGTTTGCAGGCATTGGAGAGGGTGCGGTGTCTGGTAGAGACCAGCCTATCTTAGGCTGGTAGTGTTATTTGATTAACAGTCTGGGGCAACTTGGAAATGAGCTTGCTCTCGAGGAGAGTCCACAGATCACCAGGAACATATTCTTGTAGGGAAGCGTCCTCATTGCCTTCCTAATTCATTCCTCCTCGCTTTATCAACATGCATTGCTACTGGATTATTGATTATGTGATTTCTTTTCTTGATGTGAGCCACAATAGAACAGGCGTTACTGTACAAGACAGGGAAATAAAGCAGGGTTGTGTGTGTTAGACTTGTGGTAATATTGAGCATGGCTAGTACCTGGCATACTCATTTAGGGCTTGGTCCCCACCCTCCTCTGTGGCTTAGAGGATGCTCTGGATGTGTAGAGCAAATGTGGGACCAGAGACCTGCGCCAAGATCTACCTCCATCCTTGTAGCCCTTTGCTGTAGGGGACTCTTGACGTATCTGGGGGGGGCCCGTACAGTACAGAAATTGTTCGAGTCTAATGGGGGGGGGTATGCAGCAATTAAACGATGGCAGGCAGGACAAGCCCTCATGCTCCGGGTTATAAACTGATTTGCCTGGAGTTGGGAAAAGTCATCCCACCTGCAAACACAGCCAGACACTGAGCAGCTGAGGGAGACTGCGCGGGAAGCTCGTGCGAAGGTCTGTGCACCATTGAAACGTTAGCGGCACAAACCTCCTGCTCTTGGCACTAGAGTGACTGTAAATATACATGCTCCCCTTCCACCCCGGTTCCCCAGGTGCCGGCCAGGAGCGGGATTTCACTGTATCGCATGTCGGGTTTAAATTCCTCCCTTACAAGGAGTGCTTGTGGGAGGATGCCGCAGGCTTCTCCTGTTACCTACCTTGACTGTTTCCAGTTTTGGTTCGGTTTGCTTCTGGCTTTGAACTCCTGCACATGCTAAGCACAATGCAAAGATGTCTCAATAAAGACTGAGATATCCACGTAAAGGGTGCTCCGTAAGTATATACGATCAGCTGATCGGTTCTGATCAGCAGTTGGGAATTATAAACAGCTGAAAAACAGCTAACTATCGTCCGACACCGCCATAGTAATAAGAAGTGCATATTTTTGAAAGGCTTTTACTCTTAGAGAAAAAGATATAATAGCTTTTTTTTAATGTCACATAATTTATTCTGACAAACAGATGTATTTTGTTGTTGCCGTGAGAAATAAAAAACAGAAAAAAAACACCAACCCCCCCCCCCCCCCCGCCATAGTAATAAGAAGTGCATATTTTTGAAAGGCTTTTACTCTTAGAGAAAAAGATATAATAGCTTTTTTTTAATGTCACATAATTTATTCTGACAAACAGATGTATTTTGTTGTTGCCATTATCATTTGATGAAATACTTTAAAGCTGGTCCAAGGTGGTGCATTTTCAAATATAATGTATACAGTACATCTAGCAGTTAACAAAATTTGGATGTGCAGCATAGAATGGTCATTATTTTTACTGAAAAAAATAAAGGCACTAATTACTTACAGACAAGATACTTAGCACAAACAGATAAGCTTCAAAATGAAAAATTCTCGGTTTATGATAATTATGTTCTCTGCTTTGTTTTCAGAGACTGATAATTTGAGGCTTTAAAATCACCAGGAAGCCATTAATTGGAATTCTTCAATAAAAAATAAATTACATAGAAGTTCATGATGAGTTGTAAAAACACAGAGACTGTATTATGCAGTGAGCGACATTACTCTACTATTTATAGACATGCACAGCTATGTCTAACAGCAAAACTGTAAAGAATTTGAGATGTGCAGATAGCAATTACTCACAGATCCCAACGATCTGCAGATATTTCAAATAACTGCTTTTAGCAGATCAGCTATCCAATAAAAGCAGGGCTTTATTTCCAAGTGGCACTCTTCTAACATGTTGCTTCTTGTTTTTGACATCTTATGTGACATTATTCTCCTAGAGTCGATTATAATGAGAAGATGTGGAAATCCACGTATCGGAGCAGGTGCTTCACTCCATGCGCATGCTTATCGATAGGAGTTGAAGCGATTTCTCTTATGAAGGGTCAATATGGTCCTTCCTCCTATATCAGGCTCAGATCCTGAAATCCATAGCAGCTGACCAAAAGAAAGCGTTTGATTTCTCTTTCTTGCCCCATTTTTCTGCTTTCCCCTTGTTCTCTGCTTTCACCTGGGACCAAATCCTCAGTGGCCGATCCTGTGAAAGCTGGCAGAGCAGGTTCAAGGACTAAGGATCTGCCCAACAGCACCGATCACGAAATTTCTCTGGACTTATGAAGGAGCTGGACTGAACCCTCGATGGAGCTATGTGAGCAATTTGGGGGGATTTAGGAGACCTGCTACTGAGAGCTTCCACCCACCCAGAGCCCTTAAAGTATCCACTGCTGTCCTTCTAAACACATGGCACAACAGCAGGGCAGAGCAATTAGACTTCAGCAGCTTTCCATCGAGAGCAAAAGAGTGGTAGATGCAGCAAAGCGTATTGCCTTGTTCAGCTTTTCTCCTGCCTTTCTCCAGCACGTGGGTGAGTCCCACGAGCAGACTGGTCTTTCCCCTTTCCGGAGGGAGAACTGACACCTCTTTGCTATTGCTCAGGATCCAGGCCTGAGACTCGAGACAGAGCCGCTAATAGACCTCAGTTAATTGTCTGACCCAGAGAGTATAAAATACCGTTATATTCCAGCTATACTCTTTTCATGACCACTGACACCCCGGGCTCCTGCAAGGAGCACTTTAGATAAAGCAAGTAATAAAAGTGATCGTAGGGATCCTTGACACATGCCACCTAGTAAAGGAAACAGAGCAGATTTCAGCTCATTCACCAGTGAGCTCAAGGGGATGCACAAAAGAGTGAAGTGGCCTTGGTAGAGCCTGGTCTAAAGTTACACTTCAGGAAGACGGAGGAAGTATTTCCCGAGGACCTGACCAAAGGCGCGCTCTCTCTTCGACGCCAGTATAATGCCTTCTGGCTGCCATCGTACGCAGGTAGTGTTCAAGGGCTTTACGTGACTCTCAGGCGAGTGCA
The DNA here is from genome assembly GCF_000699145.1 of Aptenodytes forsteri. Taxonomy (NCBI): domain Eukaryota; kingdom Metazoa; phylum Chordata; class Aves; order Sphenisciformes; family Spheniscidae; genus Aptenodytes; species Aptenodytes forsteri. The sequence goes on along the minus strand of NW_008795672.1, from coordinate 1,169,264 downwards.
GAATAAACATAATCAATCTAGGCAAGTTAATTCTCACAGTATCAGAGTCGCAAACCGTCTTGTTTAATATTTTGTGGCTAAAATTAATCAAAGGTATCAGCTGGTTTATTCCCCCTCCCCCTCCTGTTTGTTTAAGTCTGAGTTAGTGTGATCACAGGGAAGGCAGGACAATGCAAGTCCGGGGAGACAAGGATAATGCGAGACAATAGCAGAGTCTGCAGGGAGGCCACTGTGGTGTCAAGATGAAATGACATAGTGTCAGGAGACAAAGCCGTACAAAAAAAATATTGGGTCTCTGCTGGCACTTGAGGAGTATCATAATTCTTGGAGAATAAAACCTACCATACATCATCCGAAATCAATTGATAAGAGATCTCGGAGAGATTAAAAACTGTTCCCTCCCGTTCATTAGTAAAGGTGGCTTCTGTCCAAAGCTGATTGTTGGTGTGGGCCAACTATGATAAATGCTCTCTTACTCACCAAAAAGAAGCACTTCTTAATGAGCTATCATCTTGTGTACGTTTTAATTTCCAAATTGCTGCAGTGGATATACAGAGTTCCCCAGAAGTGACTGTGCTGCTCAGAGGCATGCTACCCTAAGCAATAACTTAGAGTATTTTTTTGTTGGTTCCCAGAACTTCTTGATGCCAAAACAATCCCCTGACATTACCTTTGCGTAGTAATAACATTGAAACAATGAAGTATTAACTTTTATCTGCATGTATTGTAGTACTCCTTACAAGAAAGCATTCACACGTGGTTAGTGTGAGGCAGCTAAGCATTTGTGGGATGTAATTGCAATGACTGGGCACCCGCAGCTCCTGTTTACTCACGAGGCAGTTACTGATGCTCAGCACCTTTGAATATCAGGACATTTCTTTGAGGGAAAAGCTACTTCCCGACAGGATGGTTCCGCCTGTGCTACGTGGCTCAGTTGTGCCCTCTTTCTCCACGTGTGGCTTAGCCTAAGAAATGTCCTTCTACAGTCTCCGTGCTCCTTTGGGAGGGCAGAGACCAGGATGTCCCACGCAGCAGCCCCCAGAGCAGTGCGGAGGAGTTGACAAGGACACAGGGAGCCTGCCTTTGCTTTCCTCCCGCATCCCTGAAGTTCGCAGCTCAGCACCGAGCCGATTCTCAGTCCTGGAAATGCCTCTCATGTCCCATCCTGTCGCAAACCCCACAGCTCGTGAAAAGCATTGGTGACATTTATCCCATGTCTCTAAATTATTCTCAGTAGAGTGGCACTTAGGCCAACGTCAGTGACGCTGCAAAAGGTCGCTTGATGGACCTTGGTGCTCTGTTTTATTTACTTAGTTTATTCAGCTTGCAGTGGAGACAGGACACGCTTAACACGTTGGCCACGTCACAGGCAGCCAAGCTCCGGTCCCCAGTACCTCCTCGGATTAGAGCGTTTGTAGGAGGCATTAGAAGAAATGGAGGGAGTTCAGCATATTTTTTGGTATGTCAGAATTTCAAAGGATTTCTGAAATTTAATGAACTCATTTAATAGGCATAATTGTCTTGAGTACATGTGAGAAAACTTCTGAAATAGCAGAATTAGGCATGCTCCATTTTGTAGCCTTTCAATGACCTCCAGCAAACGTGTGACCCAGATATGAGAGCCTCCTGTCCACTTGCATAAACATGATGTTTTAAAAAGGCGGGGGGGGGCCGAATAAAAGAATTGAGCTCTTAATGGCACATGGAGAGAGACATACTGCAATTGCAAAACAAATTCAGAAGCAGATAGAGAATTGCCTCGAGACTCTGCACACTGAAACTCAGCCGCCGCCTGCGAGACGGAGGTTTGATGGCCGTGGACCTTTGGTCAAAACTGCTCTGGATTTTCCTGCGCAGAGGCTCAAATGGTAGCAAGGTGCACAGATCTGTTTTAGGCCCATGCAAATCTCTGCTTTAATGCCTGAATGACGTCCGAGCTGCTGTTACACAACATATTCAGGATGCGTTGTAACATACGGGACTTTCTATTTCCTGGCCTTGATGGAGGATGTGTAGGGGTTGTAAGGGCAGAAGTAACGGGCATGCCAGGCAGCGAGGAGGTGGTAGCTGCCTGCTCCACCTGTGATCAGCCCTCCTGCTACTTGCATACCTGTTACAGTGCAAGAAAAAGCTATAACTTTTAAAATCTCATTAATTAACATGCATTTTTAATACATCATTAACTTCCCATTGCGTGCCTTCCCTGCTCCCTTGGTCCAGAGGAGCTCTGCGGCAGGTTCTGGCCACGGGCTTCTTCACCCATCCTTACAGAGAGGGGTGAGCAGCTCTTGATTAGTTTAGGCCCACCGCTACCATAGTAATAAGCCCTGATTGACAGGACTCTGAATTAATATGCGTGCTTAGGAGAAGAGGATGGGGGTCCTGCCAGGCGCGCCCGTGCCAGCACACATGGGATAATGCTGCCGCTGCCGGCCCCACTCATCACAGGCTGCGGCTCCAGCCTCGTGCCTATCAGATCGCTGCTTCCCACATCATTACAAGTCAGGTTTAATTAAAAGCAGGAACTAGCAAAGTGTTGCTGGGATTTAAAATTATATGCCATTAGTTATTAACCGCTACAAATTAGGTAGACGTTGTTTCAAGGAGAGCAATTTCCACAGACAGCGCTGGTAAAGCAAGCTGGCGTGGGGTATCGCACAACTTTCCAAAATGGGGATCGCCAGCTTTCTCAGAAAAGCGCTTTTTTGGCCACTACTTGGGTTTTACGCATGACTGAGATTTAGCATTGTTCATGCTTGCTTGCAGCAATGATACTTTTCTGTCTGTGAAAACTCATTTTTCATTTTAACAATAATTCCCAGGCAGGAAGAAACATGTCCTGTTTTTTTCACTGAGCCAAACACTGAAACAAAATATTGGGCCAAATTATGTTCTGATTTTGCAACTTTAAAATCTGCCTTTGCAAGTTAGTGCTGAATTTAGTTCATTCCCCTCAGGCATTTTCCATGCAATAAAAATTGTGTTTCTTTTTTCTCTTCTCTTTTTTTTTTCTCCTGTCATTTGAGGAAAATGAAAACTCAAATGAGAGAATGAAGTCAATTGTTAGCTTAAAATTTTCTATACTCGGTGTTAGAAGAGAACCATACAGAAGGCTCACTCTGAGTATCTTGCCTGGAAATCTGCATTATCAGTGTGACTAAAGCTGCTGATGCAGATGAGGCATTTTGAGTTGCAGTAACCAGTGATAGGAAAAAAAAACACCAGAGAAAAATAAAACTTTGAGACCTTAATACTTCTGTTCAGCAGTTTAAAGGGAGAAAGTGGTGAGCTGGTCTGAAGATTTTCCTTCTCCGCTACTTTTGCTGCTTCCACAAACCCTGCAGGGGAGAGGAAAAAAGTCTTTGAGCTATAATAGGTGTAAAACTAGGCAAATTCAACAAAGTTTTAGTGAGTGAGAATGGAGAGCAGCGTTCACAACATTTTACTTGGCAGTCTCTTTATAGGTACTCACACGTGAAGCCTGAGAGTGTGATAGACAGAGACAGATTGCTCTGCGCTGGAGAATGGGGAATTTAAGGTACCATGCATAACGCAACTTTTATTGGGCTAACAAATGTAGAGTGCAAACCACGGTCTTTGGCACAAAAAGAGGAAGAAAAAGCTCTTCAGCGCCAACGTTTTTATGTTAATCCAGTAAAAGCTATTACAATATCTATCATTGCTAGCTTCTTAAAAGCCAGTAAGGCTGAAGGCCACAACCTACACATATCTTCAGAGTAGATATATCATTTTTTTTCCGCCAGAATTTAACTGATAAATTGCATGTGTGTGTGTGTATATATGTATGGATGTGTATATGTTTTCCTGTGACTGTGAGACATAAAGTAGATAGCAAGGGAATGTAAAAGCTCATTATTGTTTATCGTCGAGTGTGGCAAAGGAACAGAAATTAAAGATGCTGGGGGGGAAGCAAGCAGCTGTAGCCGTACTGACACCAATAACTTTTCACGAGGGTGAGTCAAAGCGTCAGGATGTCAGACCCTCGTTCCTGCCCTTTTGAACTTACTTCTATAGATCACGACAAAATAGAGAAGTGAGAGAAAGATACTCCTCTCCCCAGCGGGGCAGAGAAGAAACCAGCCGCTCATGCAAATATTTCAGATGAGAACTTGAACACACACCCTGCTCACATCTGCAGGGACAGCCACGTTAAACAATATCGACACATTTCGGAGGTGGAAACAGGTATAAAATCATAAGTAGATGGGGGAGAAGTGGGGCTTCCTCATGTCCACTCATGTGAAGTGTAAATTAGTAAATTAGCCACGATGGGGCCTTGCAAACATGCTAAGTGCAGCAGCAGACCCCCCAAACGCGGGTGGTATGAGGTACGGGAGGAAGGAGCTCCATGGGAGCATCCTGGCCAGGCTGGGCTCAGCTGTCCCCAGGCACAGGCAGCAGCTCGGTGGGTCGTGCTCTTGCCCTGGGCACATGGCAAGAAGCAACGAGCCACATCCCCTGTCGCATCCCTGCTGCTGGCGGCTGTGGGGCGGTTCACGCTGCATTGGCACGAGTTGCCCTATGGGACCTATGCAAGGAGATGTTTATGCTCGGAGTGTTTTGTCCCTGAGAGCTGGCCCTGAACATCCTGTTCATCCCCGGCGTGGAGGGGGACACGATGCGGCAGCAGAGCTGCTGCCGGGGCTGCTGGCCGTGCTTTCGAGCTGGCCTCGTGCTTTCCACCGGGCCCCGTGTTGCAGGTGTCAGATGCAGAGCGGCCACCGCACGCACCGGTAGCTCTTCAGATTTTTTTTGGTGTCTGTCTGCTACTCAAATGGCAGTGGTTGAGGTCCCGCTGGGCTCAGGAGACTCTGCGCGTTAATGTCGTGCGGCATTGCGTGGTCTACAGTTTGTTTTTTAAAAGCAAAATGAGAAGTGAGAGGCAGCTGGCGTGCTCACGGACGTTTCGTGAAAAGATGGCCCCCAACCTGCACTCTTGGACAAAGAAATAAAGTCATTTGCAAAACCCGAATTCCCCACCGTGGTAGCACTGGCTGCCTTTTCACTCCTCTTAAGAAATGGAGCTAGCAAGGGATGCTCAAACTTGGATGATACCCAAGTGTATTTTGCTCTCTTGGATTAAAACAAGCCACTTCTGAAATCAGAAGATTTCTGCTGAGGTCAAGAGGTGCTGCTTCTCACCTGCCAGCTGTTTCTGCTTGATTTCTTGCCGCAGTACCTCAAGGTCCCAGCCAAGGCACAAGTCCCACCGTGGCAGGAACCAGGCACACCCCATTGAAGAAAAATATTTGCTGTCTCACAGAGATTCAGATTTAAATAGATGACGATGGGAGGGGAAAAGAAAAAAGCAAAGTGACTCAGGGTTGCTGGGTTGGTTGGCGGCAGACGTGGGACTAGACTTTACCTCTCCTGCTGGACTGGTGGCCTCAGGACAAAGCCATACTTGCTTTGTCCTGGTGTGCTGAGTGTGTGGCCACCCAGCCTGTGTGGGCTTCCTGCTAGCATTAAGCAACGACAAAGAATTGCTTTTTTATGTATGCATGCACGGTCAGTGTTGTTGTTAATATTGTAATGAATTATAATTGATTAGGAAGTTCAACTGCATTGCAGTGTCGTGGGTTGAAAAGCTGGAAATGCCTGTATTTCCAGAAAACGCCAGTATTTCCAAACAACACCACCCCTGCTCGACGGCTAGTTCACCTAAACAAAGGAGATATTTTACACGAGTGTTATTTAAAAACGTGAAGATCTCTTGTTTTACGTGAAGAGGCACATTTTCAAAGAGGGAAACAGGTACATAATATCCACTGAAAGCCCCTGGCAGTGAGAGTGTCATTAGTATCTCTGCAGAAGTTGCCCTGTCTGCACTCCTCTCACAGTGCTTCGGTGACAATTTGTGAGCAACACTTCGAGGCTGATTTTTAGTAAGCCCGGTTCTGCCTGTGCTTTCCAGACCTTATTACCCGCACCTCAGTTGTCCAGAATTTGCTGTTATTTCAAAATACGATAGGTCCCAAGAAGAAGTCCTCCTCAGTTCGGTAGGTTAGCCCAGAGTTTGATCATCTGCATCTTTTTTTAAAGTGTCTCCAATGGTATTTAGGTAGTTTGGTGACTTGTAAACCCCACTAGTGAGGGGTGGTTGCCCTTTCACGCCCTTTGAATTTTCACCTGTGCATCTACTGACATTGGGGTTTATTCTTGACTGTGAATAGTTCAAAGGGAAGACCTGGTCTGAGCTTCCCCGATGATAAATATTGCATATCCATAACTATCTTCACTGTTAGCAGCAGCCGTAGGATATTTTCTGCAGTATTTTGTTTTATATTCAGTGTTTCTTTCTTTTCCAGCAGCAGTTAGGCAATTTGGGTCCCAAGCCTCACCTTTAATGTATTTTAACACTATGAGGTTGCATAACCTTCCTGAAGTAAAAAAAAAGTTAAAATGTTACATCTATTTAGTTTATTACAAAAACCCCACAGAATTTTAGCGGCTGCCCAGTTCTTTTGGGGAAAATCCCTGCTTACGCCGCTCTCGAACTGCAGGTATTTTGGTGCTACACCATGACACGGGCCAGCGTTCACCCAAACCCTCTGCTGCTGGAGACCCTGGGAAACAAAGTCAAATACTACATTCGAATGCTGAGAGGTAGAGGTGTCCTTTTTGGAGGAAATATTCAAACGAGGTGCACAAACGCCCTGAAAACTGGAATGGGGCAGGAGCCAGGGAGCAGCAGCCGGTCCCTTGCAAGAGAAACCAGCAAATAATGAGTTGGTTATAGAAGAGAGAAAAGAAAAGCTGACCTCTGCGATAAGCATGGAGGTAGTGGGAACGACGAAGCAAGGAGGCAATTATCGCAACTCTCGGGGATGAAGTAGGTACAAGAGCTAATGTAGCTGAGCGGTGAATTTCAGCAGCAAAAAAAATGGATCGTGCACAGCTGCAGGGGTTACTGCTGGAGACTGTATCAGAAAGAAGAAAAATGGATATTGCCTGCAGAGGGACTCGGCACTTTATTGGGCTTCCAGGAGAAGTCGGCTCCAGCGTATGCAGGAATTTCTGAGAAGATTATTTTCCAGCTACTTTAGATTCACTGCAAACAGGTTTCAAGTGATAAAATTCTTTGGGGGATATGGGTTATAATGAATGATCCGTTTTAGAAGAGGAAACAAATAGTGGGATGTTGCAATGTTTTAGCGGTGAGAAAGCCATTGTTTCCAGATTTGTATTAACGATATGGAGTAGGAAGAGAATGGCGAGATGACAGCGTTTGTAAATGAGGGAAGTGATCAAAGATCAACGGCAGTCCCTGGAGGAAGGGTGAGAGCAGTTGGAAAATACTAAATTTCAGCTCCGATTCTCATATCCCTTAGGATATTTTATAAATTTATTTTTTCCTGAAGAGTTTTCTGGGCACCTCGACTCAAGGCAGTGCATTAAGCCTGCATACCTCTGGTATCTCGCCAGCAGTTAAATCCAGCTTCAGCTGCTAATAGCGATGAGCGTGGAGTCAGGAGAGACTGCAATACTCGTGCCTTGTGAGCGACGGCCAGCTGACGTTATTTCAAGACTCCTGTCATGAGCGCAGCTCTTGCCATGTGAACGATTCTGGGTGTTACTCACAACTTGTAAGAACAAAGTGAAGAACAGTATTTGAACTGTGTTTTCTAAATACAGCCACATGAACAATACTTTGAAAGAAAAAATTTCCTGTCAAGAAGCATTTTTATGTGGCACCAGGAAAAAAAATCTATCTGCTCTGGCGATCTAGATCTGTAGGCAAAAAGATGCAAAATAGGAAATCCCAAAACACAAAAAGAATTATGTTGCTCAACTAACATTATATTTCTTGCATGATAATAATTATAAACAGACGCACCATTTGATGGTTTGCAGATTTATTTCTCTTCTTTACTTAGTTCAGCTAAAATTTGTAAAGTATTTCCCTTCATTTGTGGAATAATGGACTTGTTCTTATGACATCCCCGGCTTACGATCCAAAGCCAAGCGCGATCTTTCAGTCGAAGCCGGATGTCTCTGTGAAATAAGCACTATGATTTCATCGCATCTTATTGGGTTTGGTACAAAAATTACTATTGAGATATAATCACCTGGGCTGTGCAGAAAGTGACGCCAGATGAGGGGAGGGGTTGCTTGCGTCCTTTACATTCACTGAAACAACAAACCCAGCGACTCTCCCCTTTACACAATGTCTGTAGGGATGCCAAAACCAAAAGTTTTGGCGAAACAAAAGTTTTAAAGAATTGCATGTCAGGGAACAGCAGGAGAAGACCTTCTGTTTCTAAAGCTGTGCAGGCTCTTTGGAGCGACCTGCTCTGCCACGATCACTGGCTGGGCTTCCCGCGTTTCCTTTCCTTCACGTGCTTCTACCGCCGCTGCCCCAGATTGCCTCATCTTCTCTGTTTAAAAATCATTTCAGCTGTTGACGTGTTCTCTGTGCGAGTTTGCTGACTTGTTTTGCGAGGCCATTTGATGCAGCAGGATGCCTTGGCACATCAGCTTTGCTGCAGCTGGGCTTCGCCGCTGGGCTCCTCCTCAAGCAAAGCCCTCGCGTCTCCTTCGTCAGCCCCTGGCACCCGTGATGCCTTCCTCTAGTCGGGGTGAGGGTGCACATGTGCCCCCAAATCTCCATCCTCTCGATCAGCCTTTCTGCATCCTCCTTGCATGAGCACAGGCCTGGAGGAGGACTCCCCTGTACTATGGAGTGAGCAACCTGTCTTGTCTCTGAAGGCACAGGTAGATGCCACGCTTCTCAGGCTTTTCATGTGACAGAAGATACCTGTCTGTGTATACAAACTTGAGTCACCTTCTGCCTGCAATTGCAGTCCTTGTCAGACATCGTTTCAAGCGTTATTCTTGGCGATAATGTCTTATTCGGCTCAGCTTCTTCTCCCCAGTGATCATGCACTTTGGTTTCCCGTCTTTATCAGAATGGGCAGTTTTGTACTTAAAACCTCCTTTTGTTTTTGCTGCTTCGTGTTTGTGTTGGGCATTTTTTTGGTTGGGAAATTGTTTTTTCCCTGTGAACCATGCTCCTTCACACTGCCAGTTTGGTCTGTGTCTCACTGCCTGGTTTCCCAAGGAGCTGGTCCCAAGCAGAAATGGAAGGTTGCCTCTTGTGGGTTTTGAAAATTTGCAAGAAATATTCATTGGAAATCAGATACTAAGATATTAAATGTTCACGTAGAGTTAGAAGAGAACGTATTGGTGGCATAATTCTTTTTATGATATTCCGTATAGATCTTAAGTATAAATGTTTCCAGTGTCAAACAAGTGCTACCTTAAATCATTCAATCATCTGTATAGGCTGCAGCTCACTCAACAGCAAAGTTTAGGCTTGTTTCCAACCTCAATAGACAGCAGAGGGTTGCTCCATCATATTCACTGTTTTCTCTTGTGCTGACATTTTCCACCCTTCTTGGCCAGGTCCTTTTTCCCCAGTAGGGCAACCGGTAAGCAATCAGTACCTCACTTGGATTATTCGACACAATTCATTTAGTCTCTGCCTGTAATCAGGTGCGAATCTAACCATTGTTAGAGTGTCGAGAGCTTTTTTGTATGGGTGACATACCTTGCCCCGTCATGGATGATTGGGGCCAGGCTCTCATAGACATCTTGTCTGGTTCTGTCAGCAGAGTTACATCAGGGAAACGTTTGGCACATGCTGTAAAAACTAAACCTTGACCCAGCCATGAGCAAATGAGAGAGAGGCAGCTGTTTAAAATGCCTAATGATGAAGTCAGATGAAGCCATTTCAATATTGACTGAAATACTTAATTTTATCGGCACTGGCTAGTATAAACATATTTTCCTCTCGGTTACAAGCAGTGGGATTATCCAGCTCAGAGGTCACCAGGTGGACTCTCCATCCTTAGGTCCCCTCTGAGGACAGGGCTGGGAGAAAGGGCGATCCTTCACACGGGCCATCGTCCCCATGGTCTTACGCCTCTGCCCTTGAACACAGGGGAAAAATGAACCAGATGCAATTGACTGGTGATTTGGTTTTCAATCCAGTAGTTCTGACCAGAGGGTGTTGGACTCTCCGTGGCCAGAAGCCAGTTAGCTGCCAGCAAAGTATTTGCATGAAGACTGGCGTAACACCTTCTGGCTGACAAACTGCATTATATGTCTGTCCCTGTGCCCAGGAGTAAGCATCGCCATTCTTTGCCTCAATACGCTGTGTTATACATAGCCAAAATTGTAAACTTCTTTTGGTGGTGGTGGTGTTCTCCAAGCTCGCGTCCAAGACAGAGCCAACGTCAGGGACCTGTCTTGAGAAGGGGAAGGCTCTCCGTCTCAACTACTGCTGCTTTGGGCGACTTGCTGACACCAGAGTCCCTAAAAAATTGGCTTAGCAGCGGGCAATATCCGAGCCAAAAAATGGCAGATCAGCAGCTGCTGGAAGCAGAAACTCCTTCGCAAGTTCTGGTTCTCTCTGGTATCGCCCAAGCTGCTTTCCTGACTTTTAGCAACGGCTTTTCGTTAATTAGGTCATGTGTGGCCATTGTATATAAAGTGCTACACGATCCAGTAGGAAGAGTGTTTTGTGCCAATGTGGCTTTTCACTTCATAAGTCTCGCATTTTCTTTTTTCTCCAGGTTATGCTGAGATGGAAGGAGGGACTCGGAGAGGGAAGATTAACCTTTCGCTGGCCACAATTCGTTCCCTCTTATCACGGAGGATTTGGCAACCCACCCCCCTCCCATCCAGCCTATCTGTCTGAATTGCTGAAAGCATAATGCTCCCATATGAGAGATAAGTAAGTGAGCTCTCTTTCTTTTCCATAGGGATGAACTATAGTGTATGCAGATTATTAGGAGAAGAAAATAATATCAGAGAAAGGTGGCTTTCTTAAAAGGCATCAGTAGCATTAGTGTCATGTGCGAAGCACCCATTTGTGACAACTGTACAGACCTTTCAATGGAAAATTGTGCTGTGCTACCTTTTAAAGTATGAAATGCTAATTCTGGATTTACAGTTTTTGAACTGGAGGGCTGCATTTTGCATGGAATTTTGTTTTATTTCCCAGTGAAAAAAGGCATTTGAAACACAACTGCCTACAGCCAACTGTCAACAAAAATCAACTGTAATAACACGCAGCCTGTCACTGATTTATGTGGTGATGTGGTAATCTTCTCAATTTAGCTGGATATTTCTTCTTCATACCAAATAGCTGAAAGTCTTGCTAGACATTTATGAATATCGGGAGGTACTATTAGGATGATAATGGGGCAAGATTAAAGAGGTGTGCACTAGTTCAAAGTGCCAGTTAAAGAGACAGGGAATCGAGAGGTGTAGATGTATATGGCCCATTGGTATAAGTGAACTTTATATTTTCAGAGTTGCTTAAGATTTGGGAGACGGCATATTGAGATCCATCTGCCATGAGAGCATCTTTCTAAAGGGAGACTGGGGGGAGCAGCTATACACGTTTTGTTTTTTTTTCCCCCAACAAATCTGCTTTTGTTTAGCAGGGGGTGGGTTGAAAATCCTAGGTATTGAAGATGGAGCAAATAAGTATGGGTGGTGTTATGGCAAACAGGGTGCTGGGACCGTTCACCCTTTTCTCCGAAGGTGTGAGCCTTAGACATGGTCACTTTGCTCCAGGCTGCATCTCAGCGAGGACTGGCGAGTAAGATATCACACTCTGCATATTACAGCTAAGAAAAGTAATTGGCCTCTCATAAAGAGCTAGAACTAATGCAGACAAAACGATACTGCAAGACTTGAGCTGCAAATAAAGAGACAAGTTTGTGTTTTACAAAAATGTATAATTTACCAGGCATTTCATTATGCTGTATAAAACGGCAAAAAATGATAATTGAAAATAAATGCGGCTGCCTAGCTACAGTATATGCTGCCAGCGTTACTGGAAATAGAAGCGCTTTCTTGCTGAAGATAGTTAAAATTTTGATACAACTTCTGTCTGCAGATTTGTATAATGTATCTTGTTAAATTTGTTTCAGTTTGGGTATTTGTTACAGAGAAGCAGGCAAAACGTGAGGATCTGTCTGTGTATTTATATACCTAGGGGTTTATACAATTATATTAATTATTAACAGCGTGTTCTGCAGATGCATGCATCTGCCGAGTCTGAGCGAGGGTACATGTTGCTGAGGTTGTTTCAGAGTGCGCAAAGTACACCAGTTACCTTCAAGGTTGCCAAAGATACTCCACTGCAAACTCCTGTCTTCCAGGGAACATGGTTACAAATATAAATATACCAAAGTAATGTTGTTGGGGTTTTTTTTTCCCCTGAAGCAACAGGAACTCTGAGTTGCCATTTTTCTTCAGCAGCACACAGAGATGGGAATACTTGGGGATGCTGAGAATTACCAGAGGAGGAGAAAACAGGTTCATGAAATGTCATTGGTTCTGTTCTGAAAGCTTCTTTCCACCCCACCCCCCCGCCCTCCATCTTCTGGCAAGAGCAAGTTGCCACAGACACAGTGTCTATCTGTGTCCTAATGCATGAGTCTACCTGCAGCAATCCTGGTGCTTTCCACACCCAAAATGGGAAAAATCTCTCCCGAGGGAGCTTTTGGGAAAAAAAACCTCTCCTGGATTGAGATTTTTCGTCCAAGCCCTTCAATTTCTCAGCAGAGAGAGTTGCAAATGTCTCTAGGTTCACTTCTTCATGGTGTCCACTCGTGCCCTGCAGCAGCAAAAGGCTGTGCAGGTTACCAAGTTGTGAGTGAAGCTACTGAGTTTCCATTAGCTCTGGAATTAAGCTAAAAAAGGAAAGGTAAGAGGCCTTCCATTGACCAAAAGAGGCTGGACACCACCAAGCTGGCTTTAGGGGCCAGAGAGGTAGGGTCAGAGAAACAGCAAACAAAACAAGTTGCTTGTTGGGACTCCCATAAGGCAGATCCCCCACCAGGATGGATGGGATGGGAACACAGCGGACCAAGTACTGGGAAATGAACTGACCAGAAGGAGAATTATACTTTCATGTGTGTGTTTAGATCCACGGTTTCAAATTATCTCTCTTTTTTTTTTTTTTCTTTCCATTTGGACTCTTTTTTATCTATAGACTCAGCTGGGCTGCATTGTTCAGTCATGGTTGTGTTTGGATGGGTCAGGCCCTATGAATTCACTTGGCCTTGAAGCAAAAAACTCATCATGAATAATGAAAGAAAAGGAAAATAATGCCTGAGACAGAATGACTTTAAAAATGATTAATATCTATTCTTTCTCTCATAATTTGCCTCCAGACTTTTCCCTTTTCAAAATAGCTTGCCATTAGCAGTTGAACTTTCAATAGTCAGTACTTTGATGGAACTGGTGCTCTGAAGCCAAAGGGAACATCATCATCATCATCATCATCATCATTATTGTTATTATTATTATTATTTTATGAAATCAAGGTTCATTCTGATAAGTTCAAAGCCCTAGATGAATATAGAAGGACCAACTTCTGCCCTCGACCACATCTAGTTTGCCTAAATTGGCCACTTGAAACACAGCAACGTTTGCCAGAGAGATACTGAAATTTTTGAGACCGTAGAGGTGTAAACACCACCGTCAGGTTCCCATCCAATAACCGCTTACAGAAAAGCGGGTCCTGTGCAGAGCATCGTGGAGGGGATTTGCAATTATGAAGGAACGGGATATACCGGGGATGCAATCGACTGCCACTAAGTAGCTCAGCAACTCTCAGGGGCTTCCACTCAGGTTCCCAATGCCTCATCTCAGGCAGGAGATTTTCTTTCTTCAAAGGCTTTTATTAAAAACCAGTTCAGGTAAATGCTGACAATAAGCAAGCAAACCTGTTGAGCCCCGAGTCCACAACTCGCCAGGCAACAGGATGCTTCTCCGTGACATTTAAGAGAGCTAACAGCTGAAGAAAATACTGCATGTTTTACCCTTTCTCCTTAAGATAACAAAAAAAAAATCTGCTGCTCTTGCAATTGCATTTAAGCTCGTTTTCAGCAGACTGTCCCCACCTCCCATCCCCGAGGTCTCAAGGCTCTCAGCTGCCTCCTGTTAAAGGAGACCCTTTTCCCATAGTGCCCTGGCCAGGACTTTGAAATAACCCCAAGCTGCTTTATCTACCCCAGAAGCAGATCCACACCAGGATTTAGGGAATGCTGGGTCAGGGCTTGGGGAGCCAAGCTGGCAGGGTGTGGATGTAGAGCAATTGCAACCAATGAGCTAAAGGGAGTAAACTAGTGTATCCCAAACACCTGTGGAGCCGTTCCCACCATGGTTTGAGCTTCTGTTTGCTCCTGGTGCACGCAGTTTCACCTTCCCTCTGAACATCTCCATCCAACCACGTGGGTTGCCTTGTCTCGGGCTACCCTGAACTTCAGGTAAGTCTTTCTGTTATTCCTAAAGGCTTAAAGCTTTGTAGCATGACAGTGCTTCAAGTTTTTTTGAGATAACGAGCAGAGAAAGTCTGATGGTTGTAGGACCTGAGGTTGTTCCTTTCCATGGCAGTTGCAAGGTGGAGTAGTTGCTTGATGCGAAAGAGGACGATTTGGTCTTTGTGTGGTGAGAACCTGATTTTGTTTTTAACTTTTTAATCCCTCTACCCACCTATATTTACCACCCATTACAGGATTCTGCTTTGCTGGCATGTTTAACCTTTAGACACCTGTATGCATGTATTGTCTCTCTTGTGAGTCTTCACCTAGCTGATCATCTGTAGATAGCAGCAAGATTTTATGGGAATTGGTACTTCTTAAGAAAGGCAGACTTCTTTGATTTTCTGTCAAAATAGCGGATGATGATTTTGTTTGTAATGGTCAGATGTGCCAGTTCTGTGAGCATTATGGTCTTTGCAGTACATGAAGTCAAAATTGTTATGGTCTTTAGTCAGGCAATGCTCCTACTCGGTATGTGGTTTATACCCCTGGTTAAAACAGGGATTTGCCCCAAGTTTCCACTTCATCCTTTTCCTGGCGCGTCTTGTCTTGGAGGAGGGTTGGGAGAACAAAAGGTGCATCTTTTCCTCTGCTGCCGCAGTTTCAGAGAAGCCCGACAGTGTTAACACAAACTTCACGTGTCCCAGCTAAATTAATTCATGAGCTTGTGGTCACAGCTGAACTTCATTAGAACACTTAGGGGTAAAGGATGGCTGTAAAGCATGGAGAAGCTACCAGAACCTTCTGTGCCTTTCCGATCAGGCTCTGAATTAGCTCTGCCTGTGCTAAGAGGTGGAAGGAGGCCTTTGAACATACGCCAGGGGATAAAGCTACTTTTGTTGCCTATTGAAAGCATGGCAACCTCAGCTTAAATGTCTGAACCTGTGTCAGGTGCCCCATTATGGGGGACTTTAATGGCTCAGGGGAGGAAGGCTTACGTGGCAAAAACCCCCCTCCCCACTGAAAATCCCCCTGATTTCAGGGGTTTCACCTGCAGCCTGTAGCAGTCTGGTTTTTAACACCTAAAAATGCACTTGCGTATTATCTGCAGATATAATTGAATGTAGATACAAACCCACAATAGGTACACCCGTGCTGCCTCCCCGGCATGCATAAGTATTCCCTGCATGCGTGTGTGTTCTCTGCAAGCTACACTACACGTTAATAAGACAATCCATATATTGCATTAGGACATACCGTGTGCAGACAATGCTCCAGGTACTGATTTTTTTTTTTTTTTGTAAATCCTGAAATATGGCTGATATGGTCCACTGCAAAATGAACCTATATTGGAAATGGCAAAATTGTAATGTAAAATATACTGGGGTCAGTGGGGTGTGATGTTTTTTGCATACATTTTTTCTCCCTTGACCCATGCCATTCTCCTGCATATAGGGGGGGAAAAAAGCTTCATCTCACACAGAAATGTGATGTCCTTTACTGCCAGAGGCTGTTGCTGTTTTAAATGAGGAAAAAGCACAATGCATGAAGAAGGAAAATTAAAGCATATTCATTTTGGAAATTAGATACGGTGTCAGGAGACTCTCTGGAAATAGCAGGGTTTGAATGGAGCACCAGACTACAAGATAGTTCACTGAACTTTTGACCACTATTTATACTATGGGAGCTTTTGAAATGGGAAGACAGCAAAGTATTTTATAGCTGTTTAATAGTGGATTGTGGTTTTCACTAGACATTTATCTTCTCTCTGAGTGTATATAAGTAAACATTATGTAGTGTAATTGCGTTATGTTGGAAGCGCTTTAATTTAGGGTTGGTTTATTTTCCCTGTTTGTGGTTTATCTCGTCTCAGGCAGCAAAGCCGCCTGCCTCTGCGAGTGGGTGCAGTTGCCACCTGAATGCCTGACCCCATCCCAGGATCCAACGTGTAACTGGGGGTCACTCCTGGGATCAAGGGGATGCTTTTGCTGGTTGTCATGTTGGGCAACAATGTAAGTCTAAAACAGGGGTGGCCATGACCTGGACCGTTTGGGAAGCTCAAGTAACTCCTAGCTCCAGGCCTGACTTAATCTCATTTCTATATAGTGAAACTCATTTTAATCTCATATAATGGCTTCAGTCTCTCTTTAACATTCCAGGTACACTGAGCATTATACCCTTCCAGGGTTGGCAGCTATCTCATTACAATTGTAATGATGCATCACCAGGCAGACATGCATGAATGAAACACTGTTTGCAAAACCAAAGTGTGTTTGGCGTATGTTTAGGTCCTACTAACTTGGGCTGTTGTTCATGGAAACAATGTGGAAAGATCAGAATTTTGGCATAATCTGAGAAAACGTGGTCTCAGAACAGTTTTAGCCCTTAGTGGAGACTCTTCTTTTCCTTCTCCCTTTTCTTTCCACCTGCATAAATTTAGCTTGAGTTGGCATGGGGAAAGTTGAACCACGGTGCTGGGTGTCAGAGGGGCCAGCCACCCAGGAGGGAAGTGCTCTGGCAAAGGAGCTGCCACCATCAAACAAGCCATCTCCTGTAGCTGAAGGTTCAAATGCAGTTGTGCTGTGCTGTGATAGTTGTGCGTGGTGCTATTTTCCTTTTTTTTTTCTTTTTTTCTCTTGGAGATGATTATAAAATGGATCTGTTATTGCTTAACACTGAAGCACTACAATAAAGCCTTTTTTCTTTTTTTTTTTATGTGATATTAGGAAAAGTTTAAGCTGATGGACATCCATTGTGTAGCCCCTTTGTCTTCTGTCATTTAGCCTTCCATATAGTATAGCCTATGTGGGAAGGAAAAAAAAGATTCTCCTTCTGCCATGGAAGATGCTTTTCTTCCTTGGACCAGAAGCTCATCTCCTATCACTAGCCAGTAACAACCCTTCTGTTCATCCTTATGTCAAAGCCTCGCTACTGAGCTAATAGAGATCGCTGACAATTAGACATGAGCTGAAATGATTTGGCAAACTCTGGGTGCTTGTGAACCTGAGGGTGTTCTCAGATCCCTTCGAGCCTGTCGGGTGTATTGCCAGCCACGCGCTTCCCGCTTCCCTCATCCTAATGGGGAGAGCAGTTGGGACGTTGAGTCCAGCTGGGCCCGGAGGTTGGAGAAGAATGAGAGATGAGATCTCTCAGCCCTTCCCTGCATCCCTTCCCTGCATCCCTTCCCTGCATCCCTTCCCTGCATCCCTTCCCTGCATCCCTTCCCTGCATCCCTTCCCTGCATCCCTTCCCTGCATCCCTTCCCTGCATCCCTTCCCTGCATCCCTTCCCTGCATCCCTTCCCTGCATCCCTTCCCTGCATCCCTTCCCTGCATCCCTTCCCTGCATCCCTTCCCGGCTGCTCTTTGTTGCTTCTTCTTGCCAAGGCATCCCAGGCACTGTCAGGTTTCTTGTCCCTGTGTGAGATGATGTGACAAGATCCAAGGGTGGCTCTCTGTCTTTCGTGAGTACCTAGATGGGCCACATCTGGAGAGATGGTGTCACTTGAACAGACAAGACAAACAACACGTAAGATAATGTTTTGAAAGGAATAAAAATCACCTATCAGCAAACACCTCATCGGGTTTTTTGTTTGGGTTTTTTTTCTCATTTTTGTAATGGCTATTCTTTTTTTTCTTTTCTTTTCTTTTTTCTCTAGACTGATGAAGCATTTCTATCTTGTGCTTCCTGGTTGTCCAGGACAGTCTCATGAAATATCTTGATCCTATTTATGCCAAAACTTTATAGGGCAAGTGGTAATTGGGATGTTTTGCTTACTGTTTATTCAGTTTGAGACTGCTTGAAGATAACTGCTTGAAACAATATCCCAAGTAACTGTTGTTGAAAAAACATCCTATATTAGTGTACCCCAAACAAATATCTCAAAATTAAGAGTATGTAATGGGATGGTCTATCACTAGAAAAGATAGTTGGCTGATGGGTAAGCTATGGCCAGCAGCTTGGCAGCAGTAGTGTGATTTCCACCTTGAAAGACTGAGTTTACCTTTTATGCTCGTCACAGACCTGCACCAGCCAAGAAAGCTTTCATTCAGCCCCGACTAGCTATTTGTGGTAGTGTGGAGAGAAGCTGGTTCCCCAGCCTCATTAGGGAGCTGTGCTGCAGGAAAATTGCTTAGGGAATTTTTGTAAACCATTTGAATCCCGTGAAACTGAAATAGAGGTGTATTTTTTTTTTTTTTTTTTTTTTTTTTTTAAGGCTCCAGGGTCTCTTTCTTTTTCATCATGGTGTGGAAATCTCTACTTCAGCATTCCTGTCTGCCAGCATGTCTCTCATTTGTGGAGGACTTTGGAAGTGTCTTAGTCTTAAGTCCAGTAACACTTCTAAGCTGCACCATGTGCAAACTCATGTCTATTAAATAGTAGTGGTGAAGAGCAACAGGTGGCCGAAAACTAGAAATTAGCAAATTTCAGTTTGCGTTTTGTGGGCATATGAAATGTTTCTGTCCAGCCTCTAGAAATGCAGAGAGGGACCATGCTGACAGTTAGATCTTTATCCTACATGACTGCACATGCTTTGCTGTAGAAAAACATACAAACCCAGACCAGAGCGGAGGCCCAGAGGTAATCAAACAGAAAAAAGAATGACTTGGCCCCATCATTTGCACTGTAGACCATGTGAACGTGTCAGACACAAATTTCTTGTGTGCTTGAAGAGATAACAGATCCACATTAATTTTAGAGCTGATTGCCATTCTTTATTAATAGAAATGTAATGTAGTGCCAATGCCAAGTCCTGCCAGCCTTTCGTTTTTATCTTCTCTTTCAAACACAGACAGCATCGAAGGTCTGATCGTAGTCTCCCCCAGTCCCTGCTTATTTAAGAGCTGCTTGTTAAGCCAGGGGACAGCAATGGCACCTTATCATGGCTGAGGTGATGATGTCTTGTCAGCAAACACTGTAAATATCACTCGGACATTTTTTCTTAGGCTGAAAATAGTTTCTGTGGAATAATGCTCATTTAATATAGTTTCATAAATTGAAAAGAATCGAATGAATGACAGTAGATTTGTGAATAATTTGCAAATGGAAGCAGTGATAGAATTTGTCAAATAATGTGTTTTCTATTAATAGTTTGCACTGCTCTATGTAGCTACTGAGCGGTCTTGGTTGTCTGTTCGTTTTTTGAGGAAAAGCTCGATTCTTTTTATTATTTTTGTTATTTTTTTTAGCATTATTCTTTTTTCTATTCCAAGGGCCATTGTTTACTTTTGAAGTGGATGAAAGATGAATTCAGGTTACGTTCTGACATTACAATGAAATTGTCAATAGAAATCAATGACTTGTCACATGATGAGTTAGGGTCTATAAGGCAGCCTAACGGTGTCCTTATATCTTCAGCCTCCTTCATTGTGCTACCCTCCTCAGGAGCCAAGCAACTGTACTGTTATAGAAAGGTGTTGTCATCGTTAAGGGGATTATAATGGAGTTTAATAAACCTGGAAGCTGAGGCATGGAGCCCTAATATTGGTGCCAATGTTATAAAGCGATGTATTGTCTGCAGAGCCTGGTATTTGTGTCTGCATTTATTGACCCTAGAGAGGTAATATAAACAGAAGAGATGGAGGTCAAAGAGCTCACCT
Source organism: Aptenodytes forsteri (assembly GCF_000699145.1). Taxonomy (NCBI): domain Eukaryota; kingdom Metazoa; phylum Chordata; class Aves; order Sphenisciformes; family Spheniscidae; genus Aptenodytes; species Aptenodytes forsteri. The sequence goes on along the minus strand of NW_008795672.1, from coordinate 1,149,358 downwards.
TCAGCTGCTACGGATGGCCATCGAGCAGAGCAGGTTTGCACACTCTGCATTGAAATACCACCGTGTCAACTCTGTCCTCCCAAAGACCTCAGCTTACTTGGCCACGGTTGCTTTTTAATGTTCACATGGGAACGGCAACAGGATTATCCAGCCTTGGGGAACGTCACTGTTGCAAACGTGGTGTCGCCGCCCATGAAGGCATGGGTGTCACCCAGACGCTTGCTGGTGGGGTTTGCGTTGGGCACGTGCCGTGCAAACTGGGTGCTGGTGGGCTGCTGAGTGTTCCCAGGTCACTCCTTCCTGATGAAGCGAGGATGCAGCAGAAGCTCTTGCCTCTTAGGCCATGCTTACCATTTACAGCCTGTTCACTCGAGGCAGCTTGGAGCCGGTTGTCCTCTCTGGCTACCCGAGCTCCAGCCATGCCACCGCAGCTGAGAGGAAGTGGGTGCTTCAGCCACTGAGTGGCCTAGCCTGGCCAGGAGAGCAGTTTCCCTCACCCGGAGGGATGGTGCAGCCGGCTCGCTCCCCTGTACCGCCCCCAAATTTGACCAGATTGTAAATTATACAATCTGGCTTCAGACCCTTTCCGGAACAGAAGTGCCTTCAGCTTAAACTAGTTCAGCCCCGGAAAGAGATGGCCCTAAACAGAAATTATTATTATTATTTTTTTTTTAAATTAAAAAAAAAAAGAAAACCCCAAAGAACATGATTTATAACAAGATACAGGAACAATTTATTCTCTCTCTCTCCGTGGATTAGAGAGGTGGTACTTGGAGCAGCTTGTTAAACAGAAGTGCTTGGCCCCTGGCCTTACACTGCTGTTTAATGATCCACTCTTCATGTGCCACCTCTCTAATCCATGGAGAGATAGGTACAAATTGTATCTATAATGTTATATTACTTAACACTATAATGTATTATAAATCATAGAATTGCATCCCTGCCTTGTAATTGGTGAAATGTGTTGCATGAGAAATCCCCTAATTCAATATAAAGTGGTTGCTCTTATGCATAACTACCTCCCTGGATCATCCCGATTCAGCCCAGAAGCGGTGAGGGGAAAGTTAAAGCTTTTTTAATTAAAAAAAAAAAGCAAAAATATGACTTAGCATGGCTTTATGGGCCCCTCATTGGCTTTATAGGCCCCTGCCCTCGAACGGCTGTTTAATACTCCCCTCCTTGCGGGGAGCTTCTCTCTGCAGCAGGAGCTGGTCTGCGGCACATCCTACCTCTTCCCAGAGGATGCCTCCCTGTGAGCCAGTTCCTTTGCAACAGGACTTATCCTGGTGATGGATCTTCCCTTCTGCTGGAGGGAAGGAAAAATGCCTGCGGTGGGCACTTCAGCAGCCTGTCCCCTCCTGTGCACCCAGCGCCGTTTATGGTGCCCATCACGGTGATGTTGGAGCACTCCTGCATGTAATGTGCAAAGTAAGACCTGTGGTTTATTTTCCCCCCTCCACTTAAACAAAGCCAATGTTTTGTCCTTGAATAGTGACCAGAAACAACCACAGCTTCAAGGGAGACTTGAAACTAGCGAAAATATCCTTATTATGTAACACTTTATCAGTAAAAGAAATATTTTTCCTCACCCCGATAGTAATCCACTAATGTCCTAAAGCAGGTTGAGCGATGGTCTGTGTGATTTATTCCGTGAAGTTGCAACTACAGATGTGTCTCCCCCCCAATAAATAACTAACCTTTCTTTAATAAATAATAAATAAACCCTGAAGCTATTCTAGACAAACTATGCTTAATTAAAGCCTGTGACACTAAAACAAGTTACCTCTCTTTTCAATTAGAAAATGCACTTGTGGCAGAAAAAAAAGAAAATTTAGGAGTAAGAGTTTGTCTAAATGCATGACAGGAATGGGCCTTAATGAAGGCAAAGAAAATAGCCTTGTCTTGGTTTTTAACAAAGCTCAGCTCTGGGATTAGAGGCGCTCTGCAGGGATGGTGGGGTGACGGGTGCGCACCCCAGACACGAGCACTAGCAGGGCTGCTGGCATTGACCTCGCTGGACAAGATCCTGTTGATCTCGTAGTTTCCAAAAGGGTCCCTGCACCCCAGCCACGAGCACTAGCAGGGCTGCTGGCATTGACCTCGCTGGACAAGATCCTGTTGATCTCGTATGGTTTCCAAAAGTGCTAGAGACCAGCAGTCAGTCTGGTATCCAAACTCTTCAAGCCTCTTGGAGGCAAGAAGTCTGGAAACCTCATACGATTAGTAATTTTTATTATTATTTTTTCTCTCTGCTTAGTTTGGGCTAATCCATAAATATTTAGGAAACCTATTCTCTCATCACACGCCCCCTGCAGTATTTCACCCGCAAGAAGAAATCTGGTAGGCTTAAAACGAAGAAGAAAAAGAAATGAACTCTTTGGACCTCCTAGTGACTTAAGCTAGTACAAATTTGCATTGGGGCTGGGGAGGGAACAAGTCGGTCTCATTTTAGGAGGAAGCGTTGTGGTGTACGTTAATGAAGCAAAGCACCCGTTCGGCCATCCCCATCTCCTCCCGCAGTCACGGGGCAGCCTGAATTACTGACTCAGAAAAGTTACTTAATGTCTTGTGCTGCCTTATGTAAAATGGGAAGGCAAAAATTTCCCTTTGTCTGTGAAGTGAAGGTGGGGAGGTGGAGGGTTGTTTCTCCCTGGTTTTATATGCAGCATCTCCGCTGCGAGGCGATACCCTTTACTAGGTCGTCTGGAGATGGGAAAGGAGCTGAAATGTTTGTGTTCAAAGTTTGTTTTGCTTGGCAAATAATAATACATCGTGAGAACCTGAGAGATCATACCTTTATTTGCAAACATGGTGTTTGTGTTTTCTTTTTAATTTGAAATTCCCGTAAAGGTGGGGAATGTACAAAATTGAAGCTTGTTCCTGCAAGAGGCCTAAAATCTTGATGCGCCCATTCCTTGTGCTTTTGCTTTTTGCTTTTGAATTTGTTTCTCTAAGGTGCAAAGATGCTGCTGAAACTCGTAAGGAAAATTTTCAACACTTTTTACCAAGTAAAGCTAGCAGAATAATGCCAGTACTTCTCAGGGCAATTAGACGAGACTGTTTTTCACCTAGGTTTTTTGTTATATTTAGCTCTGTGGTACCCAGATTTCCTTCCTGATCAAGTTGTTTTGCCTTCACTGGGTGTGAATTGTCTACAAAATGAATGTGGTGGTGTTCATTTCCTTCTCGTCTCCTCTTTCTAGTTAGCTTTACCTGCTCTTACAAGTGAAAGCCCGGGGTGGGGGAACAAGAAAAAAAAAATTCATTACTGGTTTCTTACTGAAAGCCCCCAAATAATTATGCTAAGTGGGGCAAAGTACTTCTCTCTCCTGTGACCAGCTGCAGTCCCCCCTGTCCCCTCCCGAAAGCTCCGAGAATGGCGGGCAGGCAGCGGCAGAAGGGCCCGCGGGGGGGGGGGGGCGGGGGTCCCCTTCCCCCCCGCCAGTGACCCTGAGCAGATGGGGGGCTGCCTGGCAGAGTGGGGTCGCGCCATGGGGAGCGAAGGGCGGGATGAACAAAAAAAAAAAAAGGGGGGGGTGGGGAATGCTCTTTTCTCCGCAAGCTCTAATCAGTACTCACATCGTACGTTTGTAAAAATGACTGCCTAACGGGTGAAAAAAATCTATTTCTCTGGCAGCATGCACTTACTCTTAAATCAATCCAACGCAGTAGGGCTCTTTTTTTTTTTTCCCTTCTGACTTTTCTATTTATTTGCTTTATACGACAACAAACTTGCCTTTTCCTGGACGGAAGCGAGCAGCAGAGTGCTTCGCCTCCCTCCTTTCCCCACGCTGTGGGATTATTGTGAGTAGGGTGTAAACGCAGATTAATTTTGTGGAGTGTTTTTATATGCGTATCTGCATAAAAATAGGGTGTAATGATTTTAAGGATGAAAGGTATGGTCAGAAACTTTTTAATATGGTATGAAATACTTGCACTGAGCGCAGCCCTTTCTGACCCTCCAAGACCTCCATACTGAACATACAATAGCAATAAATCCTGGAGCAGATTAAGCAATTTCCCCGTAGTGATGTGTCTATTGGAGTTTCAAATAACCCAGAGTAGCTTGAAACATTTGGATATTCCAGTCTGTATCCCTTCTGTATGTAGAAAGTTGATGGCAGGGCAGCATCCTGAACTTTGACTCCTTGTAAAAGTTTAAATTGCTGCCCTGCTGGGCTGAGTGAATGCTAATTACTTTGTCTCTTACAATACGTCCAGACTACTTATTTAAAAGAAAATCCCTGAAGACACAGCTTTTGCATGCCAAATATATTGCACTCAACAAAACACACGAAATAGCAGGCCTGTTTGCATACAGCGAATGCAGTTGCAAATTTGCCGTTTAGCAACCTTTAAGAATAATTTCAGTTTTGCACCGCTCGCGTGGAAATTCGCCGCAACGCCAAGCGGCGCTTGCTTGGGTATTGCCCGTAGTGGCAGCTGCAACGCACAAAAGCCGTGCGTGTTTCTCCTAGGACCGCAGAGCGTGTCCCCAAAACAAAGATCATCTCGAGACTGAATCTATGTGTGTCTGAAACGAGCAGAGTTTCTTGCGAGCAATTAGGAGGCTTTTCTGGGCCCATACCAGGGCGGGCATTAGTCAGAGGTACGTTCAAAATAAGGACAAAGCTGTAAACCATGAAACGGGAGTCGGGCAGGCTGTATGTCTTCCTGGAGATGCTCAAAATCTTTGATGCTTCCTAGATTGCCGGAGTCTAATAATTATTAAAAATTCTGTACTAACTATATTAATTACCAGGGAAGCCGAAGTTCACTTGTGATTGTTTGGTTCCTTTCAGCAATCATTAAGCACAATTAGAAGATCAGAACTGATGAGCTCCTGGCAGTGATGTTCCGTATACGGGCCACTGCTGCAGAGTAAGGAGCTGTGGGCAAGCGTGGCTTTTTGTGGAGTTCGTGCTGCAGACACGGCATCAGTGCATCCTGAAGGAAAAGAGAAGAAAAAAAGGATGAAAAGAAAAGAAAAAAGGACAAAAAGAAGAGAAATCAGAAAAGATGACAGAGCTTATAAGTAGGGATGGACAAATGACTCCAGGAAGTGAGCACTTAAACAAATGTTAGCCCCTGACCCCCCTGCTCTGCCCATTTCTGAACTGTTAGCATGCAAGCTCCCTTGAGCGCAGATCTGAGAGCAAACCTAAAAGCCACTTGTTGGCTACTTGAACTTTGCGCTGGACCAAAAAACAACAACCTAAAATTTTCCTGAGCTTTGGCTGAGAGCACAGGGGTCGTGGTCCCATTTATTCTCTCATGGACCTTGAATCAACTAGAAAGTGGTGTTATGCTGTTTTTTCCCCCGTATACAAAGAGCAACCTTGTTTATTTTCGGCCAGAATAAGCTTGTCCTGCACGATGATGACAACTGGGATTTAGTTCTCATGCAAGAGCGCTCGGGATGCTAAGCTTTGGGGAGGAGCTGTGAGCTTCAGCCCACGATAAATACTTTTAATAGAAGATGATCTCCCAGCCCAGTGTCTGGGAGAGCTGCACGGTTCGGACTAATCTTGAATGTTTTAGCCAAGTCCTACCCCTTTGCGAAGACGGCCTTGGAAATATGTGCTAACGTGTACCAGCTGCGGGGAGTTAAGACAACTGTTGGGAACCAATGTTGGGATATCCCAGGCTGGAGGGCGTTCGTACTCTGGGGTGACGCTGTGGTCCCCTCAAAGACCCTTGCAAACCCCCTTCCCCCGGTTTCGGAGCAGCTGAGGCTTTATGGCTCCCTGTGGCTCTCCCAGAACCGTGTGAGGGGACGAGCGAGTGCGCTGCTGGCACTGCATGCAGGGCTAAGGGAATATTTTGGAAATAGGTTAAATGAAAGACACTCCTAACGTGCTACCCAAATGTTTTTACGTAAGGAATGTCTTTTACGGAGGGAAACAGCCTGCAAATAATTAATTGGGGAAAGCGGGGGAGGGGGTTTAAAGAATTTCATAATATTTCAGACTCAGAAAAAGTGTCACCAAATCAACAAACAGAGTATTCATTAGGAAAAATGTGCTTAATTTCAGACCAGGGATGTGGAAGTGCCGTGAGAGTTGTTCTCAGAGAATTTTTAGCCCAATCAGAAACGAGAGAAGACCACAATTATTATGGGAGCCTGTTCTTCTGAGGACGCCAACCCAGTTTTGCAGACCCAAGAGGTCTGAACAATCTCAAATCAGGTCTGGCTGAACAACTATTCCTCTCGCTGCTGTCTATGCCGAGTGAGACGTGAGGTTTCTCGTTAATGTTTTCAAAATCAGCGTAATGTTTAACCTTTGAGACTCTCCTGAATAGAAAGACGGGGAGAAGCATGTTTATTAGGGCTATCTGTGTTGATGAAAGTCTTTAAAAATCTTACCTGCAAGTAAAGCTTGGCTCCAGAAAACGGACTGAATTTGCTGAACTAGGTTTTACACGGGGCAGGGCTGTGGGGTTTGGGAGTGTTATGTACCGAGCGGACTCGGTGATGCTTGGGCCACGATTTAGGTGATTACAGATGTGCAAAGCACACATCTTCTGGGCATTACGTTTAGAGACATAACAAAAAACATCAGACCGTGGGCCCCAGCTCCGCCCTGGAGGAGCTTACGAAAGGTCACCCCGTAGCTTTTCCCCGCTCGTGCGCCGTACCAAATACCAAGCTGGCAAACTCTTTGTGGATGTCTTGTCCTCAACAAGCAGGTGCGTGAAGATCTGCTCACATCCCGCTCTGCACAGATATCGTGCAGGTACTGATTGCTTGTCAACCAGGGCTGATTCAGTAATGTACCCAGCTCGTTTTTACGTATCGCAGGCAATGCCGTGGTGGTACTGGAATTAACAACTCGGTGTTTTAGATTACTCCCTGGATTTATTACCTTCTGGGAAAAGAAGTTATTTCTAGACCCTCTGCCAACCCTCAATTTCTAGTAAATGAGAATATACTAGTTCTGGGACTTAGGATGCTTTATGAAAGGAGGAAAAAAAATGATGAAGGAAAAATGATTTTGATCTGAGACAGAAATTCAGACAAAGGATTACCCGTGTTGTTTGAACAGACAGTGCATAAACATTACCTTATATTAGGAGGAACAGAGACCTGCAACATCCAGGAAACTACTTTATTCGCAAAATAAAACTAGGCCCATTTCTGCTTATTCAAATACCACCCACAACTTTCTGGGGAAAGATCATATGCAGAGCATATTTGGAAACATTATTAGGAATGCATAAAGTACAGTATTAGTCAATTTTATATGCTCAGTTGCATGAAATCTGTGTGTTTAAAAAATATAATAATTTGCATTTCATGGCTTTTGATAACCTCAGGAGTGCACTTGAAATTCAGCACATGCCCACAGCACCTCCCAGCTCACCCCATTTTTAACTGAAGACCAATGGTTTCTATTAAGGGATCAGGCAGGGACTCTGACAAGCCAGTCAATAACTATGTGAGGTTACTTCATTAATGCTATAATGGCTGATAGAGTGAGAGGCAAAAAACAGGTTCCTGACAGCAGCAAATGAAAATGATAGAGATTCCTGAAGCAACGCGCCTTTCCTTTGTCATTGTCTTTTGCTTGGCTTATTCAAAATGTGGCATTTATGTATTCAGCCTTGATGAATGTTGCAGGCTTTAAGTACTTTTTCCATCTCTAATGCAGTGCCGATTGCACATTGTTCTTTCTTTCTCTCCCTCTTTTTTTTTTTTCTTTTTTTTTTTTCTTCTTCCCCCTCCTATAACCTCTGCTGTCAAGGCATTGCGGGCTGAAGGGTTGCAGGCACCGGCTAAATAGCTTTTTTGCTGTAAACGGTGAGGGTGACGGGACGATGTATCATGAGTGCTGGCGGGGTCACGCAGCGAGTGGGTGGCGGAGGCTGGAGCCACGGCGAGGTGGTGCGGGCGTCCCCGGTCCCGCTGCCCACCGGGGGCGCAGGTCTTCAGGCATGAAAAGGCAGCGACCCACCACCTCACGCATTGCTGGGGTGGTTTATGGGACCCCGCTGGTGTTTTAGGAAACGCATTGCAGAAGGGCCCCATAATTTCCCTCTTGAGCGGTTCTTCCCCGGGAGAAGCGAGGGCTCCATCCCTGGTGTCCCAGAGCTGCTCCTGGTGCGCCCGTCCCTCAACGCCCTGCTGGGGTGTCCCCTCTGGCGGCTGTCCCAGGGTGGTCCCCAAAGGGGTGTCACATTTTTGCCGTTCCCTGGAGTGGAGTCATCTGTGGAATTTGAACGTCAGGATAATGGGGCTGGATAATTTAGCCTCTTTAAACATTTTTAGGTATTGTATATAAATGCCCACATTACAGTTGGAAACATGATATTCTTACAGTTTGCTTTGCCTCTTATTTTGTTTCATTTAACTGTTTACAGTATGGCATGCCTCGTGCTCTTTTATTTTTGGTCGCAGGTCCTTTCTGTAAATCGCTTTTCTTTAGGCCAGGCAAACCGGAGGGTCAAGGCGAGGCTGGCCTAATGTTCGCCCCTTGCAGAATCTGACACCTTCACATTTGTGCTATGGAAAAAAGCCGCTGATTTGTCATTGACCAGCCTTTTAAAAAGTGATACTAAAGGTGAAATACATCTCCTCGAACTTGTCAAAGTTGCCATATGTTAAGTTACGAAAATATTTCTTGTTTATTGTTCCATTCTCATAATTATTCCAGATATCTCAGCCATATGTTGAGTATTTTTGTTAAAAATAACCTACTCCTTTCATAGGGTGTTTGTGACACCTGGTAAATACCTTTCCGTCCTCTGGTTTTGTATTCCAAGGCAGTTCTTTACTTGCCTAAACCCAGTTTGTTTAAAGCCAGCTTCTGAAGATACTGTTACCGAGGCTTAATTCAGCACAGCGTTTAGGCATGTGCTTATCTTTAAATAGTCCCCCAGCAGTCACATTGCAGAGGCAATATTAGACACATGCCTAACTGTCTGCTGACTTGAGCCTAAACGGCCTAAGTATCCAAATAATTAGATTAATTTGTGGCTTGATAGTGGAAGACTTTTGGCCTAGGAAATGAGAATGCAAAAAGTATGTAAAGCAGTTGCAGATGTGTATTTCCCAGCTAACTTGGAAGAGACTGTGAGGCAAAATGTTGATACTGGGTGTGTGAGTATGTCTGAACGTTAAAGTGCTTTAAGCTTCTTTAAGGAGTAGCTTGGGTATGAACCAAAGCTCGGTTTTAAACTGTTTCCGCAGCAGAAGCAGAGAGGCTCAGAGCTTGCATTATTTCTTTTTTTAAGGCACTAGTAACTTCAGGGATTTTCCCATGTTTATGGGTTAACAACAAGAGAGCCAAGTATGCTGTGGTTAATGACATAAGCATTAAAAAAGAAGGATGCAGGAGATCTGGACTTACAAACCTCTTTTGGGATCTTGGGCCGGCCAAACGATTCCCTCAGCAAAGAGGGTGGCCGCTGCTTTCTCCAGCTTGTCCTCTGTATGTGCTCTCAGGCAAGGACTGCTGCTCACCATGGGAAGGGTCTCCAGAAGAAGTTCCTAGGGCATTACTGTAATCCCTGTGATAACAACTCAAAACCACCCAGATACGGAGAGGGGCACAAGCTGCCCGTTTCCAGTTGTATAGGAAGACCTGCCGGAGACCTGGGGCATGGAGAAGGGCACTGGTGGGATTAGTGTTTGTAGCAGAGATGGAGTTGTACGATAATGAAAAAAGTTATTGTGTTACTGTTAGCGAAAACATTATTGCTAACGTAAAGTTAAGCACCTCGCGCAAGTTTAGCTACCCAAGAATTGCATTTCCAAGACAGTATCCAGAGTCTTCCATTTGGGATATATAGAGACATCTTCTGAGGAGCAACTGTGCTGTTGAGTTAGTGTCCAGCATAGCTCATGCAAGTTATGTTTTGCAGGTGCCTGTCTCTCTCTGTAGACTGGAAAGGGAAGCCTAGTTTGGAAACATAACTTTTTTTTTTTTTTTAAGGTGCGTAGTGTAGAGTGTCATGAAACCTCCCTTGAGATGGAAGAGCCTGTGTTCATCCATATATTGCAAAATGATTTTCTGTCTTAACTAGCCATGCTCTGAGTATTTTCTACCTATTTGCTGATACAAAGCTGTGTGGAAACCACAAACCGCCTCTAAGAAGGAGGAAGTCTCACTTGGGACTGATAGGGTTACCTGCCAAATGTTTGAAGTGCCCCCATTTTCCAGCCAAATACTCATCTATATGGTGTCTGTTGCTGAGTGCACTCTGTGTGTGTGTGTGTATGTAAACTGATGTCAGCCTGTTGCCGCTGTGGGACATTAGAAGACTTCCCAACAGGGTGATCTTGCACAACGTCCATCATTTGACTTGCTCTGTGGTTGCACGTGTTGTTCTAGTATGTCCCCGTTGGCGTTCGTGCAACCTATTTCTCATGCAGCCATCAGTCTGCATTCAGCCCTAAATTATTCCAACTTCTTCCAGGTGCTCAGTGCCTCTCTTCCCCAGCCTGTTTCCCAGATGGGAAAGGCTGTGATCCCACCCCCTACAGCCAGAACGGGCTTGGCACATACCTGTCACTGCAAATACTGGAGCTGTGGCAATCCCACCGGGACCCAAGTGGTCCAGCACGTCCTGCTGCAGAGCTGGAGTTGAGGACTGTCCCTGGATGAAAGCTGCCTTCCAGGAGAGGAGTTGCTCAAAGGGTATAGTTGTGCAAACAATGTTTACCCTCCATCAAGATAAACCACCCTGGGGAGGCAGCTCCAGGAGGTGCAGTTTGCACCCCTTTGCACAGGCGGAGGTGTGAATTGGGTGAGGAAGCAGCCAGGATTTAGTTCCTTGATGGGAAACCGCCAGGATTGTTTTCCACCAGGCAATAAGGAGAAATGGACAGTCATTTTGCCCTCAAACTCCAATTTGCCATCCTCACCCACATTGCACTTTTGGGTCATAACAATCTAGGAAGCGGGTTTATGGGTGATCCAGCGCCTCCTGCCCTTCTCCTGGAGCGCGGGACCGTACTGCTGGGCTGGGCTGGGCTGCGTGAGTGAGAAGTGGTGGGCCTGGGTGACAAGCCTCACTTCTCTGCCTTCACTTCACTTTTTAAAATTACTAAAAGTTGTTTCTGTTGCGCTTTCAGTTGGTATTTGGATGCAAAATCACACTATTTTGAAAGGTAGCAAAGATCTGAAACTACTAATATAGTGTGGTTTTATGTGCAGAGCTGGGTGTTGACAGAGTCGAGTTTTCTTCATTTTTTTGAAGTTGCAAAATTGCTCAGGAGTAACTGGAAAATGCTTTTCTGCAAATTTCACAGGAAACATTGCACCTATTTTACCTGTTCATGTTTATAGAATACTCCGAGCACAAAGGAGGGCATTTAATGGACTTAATGAATCCATCAATTAAAGAAAATTTCATATGCTTTCCATGATCTGCTTGTTATTTCAAGGCCAAATTCTATTCAACTCAGCCCAGTAGCCCCTAGCAGATATAATATTGAAATATATCAATTGTTGTGTGGTATATTTTTAAAAAGAGATATTAAGTGGAAGGCATTAATGCATGTATTACGCAAAGATAGAGACGTGTTAAATTCTTTCCCAGAAATGATCTAATACGAGTGTTTTAAGAATCTTCTGCAAATTAGTCTGCGTTTAGTCATTTTCTCTTTTAAACAAAAGTTAGAGAAATTATTGCTAGCAAACAAAAATCTATTTTAGACAAACACAATATGTCCTGAAAGATCCAGTTTGTCATGCCAATAGTCTCATTGGCTGGGATTTGTATATTAAAAAGATTTTAATTGTTCAGGTAAGTGCCTGCACCTGCTAAGACATTGAATATTAGAGCACTTTATTCTAATCTCTTATAATATAGGGCACACTTCACCCATAAAATTATTCTCTACACAATTATAGCTCAGTTTTGCTGAGGTAGAAAGCGCAACTTAACAGTTTGGTTTTACTCATTATTATTAAAATCATGCAAATTAGGATCATTAGGTAGCAGTTGTGTAGTTAACTACTCAGTAGCCTGGTCACTGCTTTTCCTTTCCATTACAAACAATTACAGGGATGGAGTTGTGCTACCTCCCAGCTCGGGCTGTGCCGGGCGGGGAGCAGGGTCTGGAAGCACGGGGAGCAGCCCAGAGACCCCCGGGATAACTCCTCCATGCTGGAGCTGCCATTTGTTTGAAGGGCAAAAGTTTCCTTCAGATCTCCTCTGGCACATGACTCCTTGAGGCATCTCTGACCTGCTCTCCAAAGGGGGTAGGACATTGGGCAGCCGTACGGGCATCGGTGAGTGGTGGTAGAGGTAGTGAGACCTTTCCTGGGAGGAACAGTGTTTTTGGAGGCACCACCCTGTCCCCGCAGCTCCGGGGTGTGGCACAGCTCTCCATAACGTAGGGCCAAAAGCTGCGGTCAAGATCTTGCAGCCTCTTACGACCTTTGAGCTGTCATTAAGGGTGGGTGAAATAAAAAAACATAAGCTCTCCAGCACATAATGAAGGAAACAAAGTCAGTATACTGTAAACCAACCTCCTTGTAAGCAGAGTCATGCATAAATCTAACAATAGGGTCATTTAGGGATGCCCAAGGTTGGTTTTGACCACTGAATTATAGGAGCTTTGAGTCCCACCCAGTTTCCCTGAGTGTTACACATCCTTCCATACACACATCTGATAATATCTCTCTTGAAGAACAGCACTGTATTTCCTATCTGACTTCTGCATCTTTAGTATTATCCTGTTTCTTCCTGTGCTGCTCAGTGCTCTGTTTTGTCTATTCAGTGTCCCTAAAGCTGCTCAAAAGTCACTGGAAAATGGAGTTACGTGTAATATTGCCATCCGTTTTGTGTAAGCTGCTTGGTTTCTCATACATCATTTTTCCATTTAACTGGGAAATTTGTGGTTTCAAAATGTAGAGGTTTGTTCTGAATTGGAACAAAAGCACAAAGTTGAAATTGCCTGTGAAAAACACATTTCTAGGACATGCTATTTTGAATTAGTCAAAATGTTCTAGTTCAATAAATCAAAAGGTTTCATTCCAATTATGTATTTCTTTTATAATTAGGAATATAATGTAAAGTAACAGTTCAGAACAACTTTTTCTTTTGCAATGAGTAATCGACTCGCTCTGTTCCAATGAAATTTAATTTTAGAGTTTATTCTCACCAAAACACCGTGGTTCAATTTTGTTCTAAATGAAATTCTATCAAAACGTGCTGGCTCCTGCACCAAGCTCCTATCTGACAAAATGGCATTTCCTGACGGAGAATGTTTTACCCCAGCTGCTTTGACCAGCTCTTGTCTACGTCCCCAAATCTCTAAACAAAATAACGGTATTCATTACTCTCCCCATTATACCTTTATTGAAAGAATCCCGTGCAGCTGAAGAGGAAAAATGCCGTGCTCTAGAGCCCAGGATACTTTATGTAGTTCTTAATTGCAGGTAGGAAATACAACACAACTGGTCTGCGCTACAGATACCGGTTCAAATTAATCTCTGGAGTAACTCCAGTGCCTTTAGTGGGGTTGCTCCAGGAATAAATTTGACCTCCCTGTTTTCATCCAGGTGGGTTTCTTTACATATCACAAGGTAACTGCGTGGCGAAAGGATTTATCATTCTCGCAGACAGCTCCTGCAGGTCCTGAAGCATGTTGCTGTAATTATCAGGGTGATTTGTTTTATTTTGTCATATGTGAAGGAGGAAATAGTCATTCTCTTTAGGTATGTAACCCAGAAATGCCGGTGCTGGATGCATGCATAGAGGTGTTGGGGAGAGGAACCAGAACGCCTTGGGTTCAGGGCAAGTTTCCACCCAAAGTTGGGCTTACACTAAGGCTCTTTGGCAATGCAAGGGGGTCTTACAGCAGCCATAAATGTAAAGGACCTGAAATTAGGAGTAAATGTACTTCTTCAGACAGCTACTCATCGAAGTGGTGAAATCCATCCTTAGCAAATCTGGCTTAGCAAATCTTGTAGGAGCAGAAGAATTCAAGATGTCTCCAGTGAGGAGTTTGGATAGACAAGAAAGCTACTAGTGTATGCATAAGAGGAATTATTTGGGATATTTTAAGTGGAAAGAGTAATGGGATGAAGCTGAGCTAAGGAAAACTTAGAGTGATGCCGTGGAAAAAAATACGGTCTAGTGATCTGTGGACTGGTCTCCCAAGAGATCTAGGAAAGCTATGCCACGCTGGCCAGTGAAAACTGTGGTGGGAATAGACTGAAAGGAAAATATTTTAGTTTTCAGCAGGACGGACAAGGTGCCCTATGGGATTTTTAGAGTGATTCAAGGAGTATTTGTTTTCATGTTTTGTTTTCTAATTGACCAAAACATATACAGCAGAGTCTCGCAGGACTGTGCTGAGCCAAAACTCTTGCTGAAGTCAGATGAAGAACTTCTGAGCCTGGCCTGTTAGAAAATGTCCGTGGGTGAAATTGTAGGAGGTACAAAACACAAGAAATTCCCTCCAAAATGCTCATTTCGCTGTACATCTTGCCTACAGGGGACATGTGTGTAATTAGCAATTGCTTCCAGTAAATGGCTCTCTGATCATGACGACAATCCAATTTGAAGGAAATTATGGTAAAAACACAATTTATAGGTGGGCCCTTACGCTAACAAGTGCCTCGCTGGTGGAACGCCTCCGCTTGCAACCGAGCGGTTGCCAGCTGTCATATAAAGTGTTAGGTTTATGGCTCGTCTGCCACAGGCATCCTACAGCATGGTGGGGAAAGATGTGCCCTCTTGAAGACAGCTGATCTTCCGCGCCATGCCATTTCACGGTTAACGTACACCACGGCGATGTGCGTGATCTCAGTATATATTGGCTTTGAAGGATACAACCCATGAAGAAACATCTTAAAAAGGACTCTCATTCTATTTTTTTTTTTTTTTTTTTTTTAAGCACTTAGAGTAATATTGTCTCTTGATGTGCTGCTGATGTGAAGTCCTTATTGTTAGATGTCCCATGGGGGAAATCCCTTTTCCTTCTCACCAGCTGGACTGTCTGGGCTTGGCATAACTGAGGAATGAAATCTTTCTCCCACTTATTCCATTCTTTGTGAGACTTTACTACATCTTCAGGCCAACACAGTCTCTCCAGTATCCCTGCACTACAGAGGATGATCCTTGACTACTGTGTTGATGATCAGCCTCTCCTGGTTGTCTCTTGTCCCATGTGACACCAAGGGTACCTGTCCTTGTCTTGCTTTTTCCAGGGCCCTCAGTGGCTGCACACACACACGCATACACACACACGCGCAACACACACAGAGGCAGCTTAACACTCTTGCAATGCTGGCAAAGAGGGGTTTTGACCACCTTGGCATTGAATTTTAGCCACCTTAGGGCTAAAATTGCCCTGTCACCGAGCACCCAAATGGAGGAAAAATACACTGAAAGTTTGTGCTTTTTTTACTACTATTAGAAAAATACACTGAAAGTTTGTGCTTTTTTACTACTATTATTTTTTTTTTTTTCCCAACAAGATCATTATTCTGAGGCCGCATCTGTACCTTGTGAATCAAATCTTCAGGCACAACAGCTCCTTACCATACAGGACGCTTCCCTCTTGGTTTGTTTTCTAAATCATAAATATTACAAATTCTGGAGAAATTCCATAAACAAACAGGTTCATATCTGAACTCATCAGGACAATGCTATGTTTATATAAACTGCTACTTGTGATGATGGGGTATATGGCATTTTTTATTGCAAGCAAAGGACATATTATTCAAATAAATGTAGGGAAAATAAAATGAGCTCGATAAAATTGGGATGCCCCTAGCAATCAGAGTTTCACTTTGAAATAACAATAATAATTGAAATGCCATTCTGCTCGCCTGAACCGCAATCAGCGGCGCCGTACTCCATTTGCTTCCACGGGCCCCCTCATGCTTTGAGGTGCTTTCCAGCCCAAGCAGGAGAAGAGGAGTCTGACCTCAGCGCAATCATCTTTCGCTTTGGAGTCCCAGCAAGTCCCGTTTGCAAATGAGCGCAGAAACTGCGGTGGCTTCACTTCCCCATCAGGACCAAGCACACAAGAGGCGCATCGGCAAACCTGATGTGTGCAGGGGGTAAGGCAGCAGCCAGGCAATTTGGGTTGAAAGTCACAAGCGAATTGCAAATGTGAGAAGTTTCTTATTTTGTGCAAGCAATGCCTCTGTGGTGGGCGAGGAGTTATCCCAGCACGAAGTGAGCATCTCGGGAATGGGCTGGAGGCGAGCTGGGGCACCTCGCCCCACGGATGGACGGGACACCCGGTGCTAGGATCTGGCTCCGTGGGGTCGTCAGCTCCCTGCTTCACCTGCTGACCTCAGTGTTTTTATCTGGAGTAACCACATGTGCGTTTATCACACAACTTTATGAACAGTGAAGGTTTATTACATTGCACTTAAACCTCGTTTAACCTCTTCTCGGGAAGCAATGCTTTAAAGTGGGATTGTGGGAGTTTGCAAAATCCTGGCGAGCTGCTTCCCAAGCGGGGTGTACACAAGCTCCCCACAAGACAAAATGAAGGTGCAAACCCCACATCTGCTGCCTTCATTTTTCTGCCACAAGGCATAATATTGCAGCCTGGTAAAGATTTATCAAGACATAACTTCGGGGGGGGGGGAGTGTTTATTTTTTATTTTTAAACTAATTTCTGGCTCAAAAATGCATGCATCTCCCTCTTCCACGGTGGCACCTGCAGCCCCAACACCCTTCTGTGCAGGTGGCCTTGGGGTAGTCCTCAGGCCCAAAGACCTCCTGTGAGTTGTCATGCTGCTCAAAAAGCTCTTCTCCTGGAGGGAAAAGTGAGAAATAGAAAACTAGACCTGAATAGTACAGAAAGCTTCCTGGCAGGAGCAGTCCCCCAGGGGAGCTAATGCAAATCCCATCACTTGGGATGGTAAAAACTTGAGTCAATGAAGTTCCAACCTAAAGATAGCAGGGGAGCATCCTTCACAGATGAGGAAGGGACTTGGGAGACTCCAAAGCTAAGTAGTCTGTTTCCACGTGTAGTTTCAGTGATTTCCATTCATGTCCTGGATCAGCCCTTAGCATGTAAAATGTTTGTGCCACTTGGGAATGGAAAAACACGATGAAAAAGATGCGAGATATGATCAAGGGTGTTTGGTGAAATTGAGGAAATCTTAACTCTGGCAGAGAAAAAAACCCTCACCTTTGGTTTCTGCAGAGCCAAAAAAAATTAATAAAAATAGCCATGTCTGTAAATTCTCACCAGGCCACGGCTGGGTTGCAAAACATGAATCCCCTCACGTATGCTCACATCGCACCCTTATACTGCTGAGTTAGACTGCTGTCGATACAGAATTGGTGCTGCCGCAGTGCTGTGTAGGCCAGGTAAAGAAAATGAGTGTTTGGTTAGATTTTGGCTTGATTTACTTGATTTACTTTTTTTTTTTTTTTAATTTTTTATTTTGTAGTTACGTTCTGCTTGGGTTAAAGGGTCAGTTTGCTGACATGATATCTAAAGCCGATAGGTTTCTCTTTGTTTCAAAGCACCCCAAGTGCTTTGCAGTAAATGCTGCAGTTAGTAGAGGCCACACAAAGGAGAAAGAAAAGATTAGTGCTGGTTTTTGGGTCTGCCAGTCGAGTTTTCCATAAACTCAGGGTTTTCCCTGGCAGGGAATATGCTAGTATGCAAGCTTTAGCTGAGCTTTGAGCATCTTGCACCCGATGTCCCCTCCACTTTCTTGAAAATCTTCTCACATAGAAGCTCATAAACACAAAGTTTCCTCAACATCGTCAATGAAGACGTTTCTTCTTAGAAAGTCGGGGCCTCTGCTAGATGCAGCCAAAAATAAATACTTGTAACAAGGTCTTCCAAGTCGGTGGCAAATGTTACCGGAGGTTGATATCAATGATTTTCTCTAGCTCAGGGAACGAGCGGAGGAGTTATAGAAATGCCTATATTTAAGGTGGTTGGGCCAGAGGGTGCTGCTTGCGAAGCAACCTGACAATTAAATCAATAATTTACCTAACGGTACGACTGCAATGGGTTGAGTCTTCCCAAGTCAACTTAGAGGTAAGCAAGAATGTGCCATAACAGTGTGTTTTTGAACCAGAGCATAGAGACTTAATTGATTTACTCTTTATTCTTTTCAAAAGACAGCTGAATGTCAAAGGTCTTTCTTTTGTGAAGTACTGGAAAACCCGTTGTCAAACAACCTCTACTCATTTAATAATTTATCCCATTTTGTAAAAGAAAGGCAGCTGACACACAGTAAATCTAGTCCATGTTTAAATTACTGCATTGAACAATAATAAGAGGAATGAATAATCTAGTACATCTATTTAAAATTAAACATATATGAAACTGTTTTTCCAAATGATCACCAAGGGCTATAGTTTAAAGGCAGGACAGAAACCATGAACAGAATGAAAATGCCGAACAGTAGTTTGCAAGTGGCAGCAGAATTATTTATTCTATTTTTTCTATACATAAGGAATAGAGCTAAATGAACAATGTTTAAGCATGTCAGAATTTCATCAATTTTGCATGAGCATTCACAAATATCCTGGTGGGGGTAATTGCTTGCAAATACATTTAAACTAATGATATGTTATATCCTTACTTGATATAAAACTATTAAAAGATACGTTATTGCATTTGACAATGCCATGAAGCTGGGTCAAAGCTTAATGACAGATTTCTGCATTCGTAAATTAAGATACACTCTGCTGGAAGCAAATATTTTGTAAAAATAAAAGCCATCTACTACGAAAGTTTGATCATTGATCTAAGGTTGCTTTTTGGTTTCTCCAAGCACTGGGCTTGCAAAACTAGAGGAAAGGGAGATCCCTTTGCAAAGGCAACCCTGAAAATCCAGTGTGGCTGTTCCCCACACAACAGGACTAACGAGGCTTGTCAAAGATATCGTGTGGTTTTAACATTCCGATTGGAGACTTGAGGAATGATGCTTGTGCATCAGCTGGCAAGATTGCTTGGGTTTCCTGAAGGAAGAGCTAGATGGTTTATTTTATCTAAAGTTGAGGGTGCTGGGGAGGCTTTTTAGCCCGGGAAGAAATTCAGAAACCGGTACTGGTAGCATCAAAAAAACTCTGAAGAAGCCAGTTAAATTGAGGTTAGTGTGATGAGCTCGTTCAGGTCTGGCCATGTCCTCCCTTGCTCAGATGCCCGTCTGAGGCATCCCTGCTTGGTTCGGCGTGGCAGGAGCGAGCCATGGAGCGGCTCCCTGCGCATCAGCTGTTATTGTGGTTTTTTCTTATGCAAGTTTGCAATCAGTGTGGCACTATGCTGGTGAACAATTTCAGTTATTTACTGGAGATTATAATAAATATGAAATATTTAGAAAATAAAATGTCCACAGGATGCAGCCAGGCATCAACAGGCAACGGAAAGGTCTTGGAGCCGTGCAGACATCTGGGAAATACCGTGTTGTGCCAGGAGAAGCCATAGGTTGTTACGACCATAAGAGAGATACTGATAAACTTTTACTAATGGTTTCTGGGTAGTTTGAATTCTGTGATGCTGTGGTTGCACGGCTATGTGTTATATCCATAATCGCAAAGAAAATGTATCCCTTGTGAAGGACGATGCATCCCACAGAGATACTGCTGCACGCTGCTGCTCTACGCCCAGCAGCACACATACAGCAGCAAGTAGGGAGGCAGCAGGAGTAATGATAAATTCTCATTTACCTAATCCAGAAAGCTGCCCCAAACCACTGTGATGGCACCGTAAGTGAGCCCAGACGCGTCCCGGCCCGTGGCCAGGAGCCGGCCCCAACGCCGGCGTTGCGGTGGTGGTTTTGAGCATCTGCTCCGGGATGTTTTATGTTCCCGCTCGCAGCGCCTTTGCTGCAGCCTGCGGTCCTCCGCTGCATGGCAATACTGAAATATCCTTTCCCGTCACCTCTCGCGCTCTCTTTCACTCTTTGAATTGCTCCGATTCCTAACATCATTGAGGATTATTATAACCTCCCTTCGTAACGTACTATAAATTTTATTATAAAGCACAAATTCTTCGGCTCCCAAGCCCCATCTTGCAGGGAGACGGCGCGCTGTAGTTCTTCCGCTCACAGTAATGTGAGCAGAGAGCTAATGAAGGTCTTTATGTAAATTTTCCAGTTATCAGGTAAAATCTTCACATCGAAATCTGTCACATGTTATAAAAATTCTTTATGTTATCAAATGCTAATGATAACTCAGAACACAGAGCCCACGGAGGAGCTTTGAAATCCTTCATAAAAACTGCATTCGGCCCCAGCAACCGGAGCCTTGAATTTCTACTCCGACTACTCCAGTTTGTAATTAGCATAGTGCAGGCTTCTCTGCCCTCTGAAACCATAATGTTAATTACAAAAATTACACTGTGTTTAAAAGTGCAATTAAGAGACTGTGCTGCACAAAGGGAGCCGTGGAACCTCTTTGCACACTTTGAAGCCAGGTCACAATGCAGCCCATGAAAGAGAGTCCAAGGCTCGCTCCCCGCTAAAGGCTTGGGAAGATCATAGGGAGATCTCGGCTAAAATGAGCTCTGGTGGGCTCTGCTGAGCCCTTAATGAATAATACTCTTCCTTGGGAGGGAACGTGGTAAAAGGCCGGGGGGGGGGAGGGTTGAACTAATTAAGGACCCGATCCTGCAGTGGTTATTGCATCTGGTTGGGATGACTGACAGACTGGGTGAGTAAGTGCAGGATCAGGCCCTCTAGAGGTCACGGTGCAATCGCGGCCGCAACCAGCCTACGATTGCTATGGTATTTGCATGGCACCTGAAAGTAAAAAAAAAAACCATGTTCCTTTGTGTCTTTGCTGTATTGAGTAACTTGGAAAAAATTTAATTCTTCTGCCCTGGTCCTTGGCTGAGGGTTTGTTCTGCCCTCGGGAGCTGGGGTGTTCCCCCGTGATTCGGGTGGCGCTGGGGCCGAGCGCAGTGGTTGCCAGTCGAGGGAGCCCTTGGTCCTGCCCACAGATCTTCCCCCCTTCAGCTCACGAAAGGAGGAAAAGGCAGCTCCTAAGTATTCGTGGAGAGGCAAGAAAAAGGTGGAAAGCTGAGCCGCGCAGTGCCAAGTGTTGCATGAAAGACTTGGAAAAACAATCACAAAAAGAAAATAGATTTTATTTTTCTTAAAACCATTTAATAATATGAACTTTGGTAGTCCCCTCCACCAAAGGCCTTGCTCCAAGTGCCTTGCACAAGGCGTTAATTAATTAATTAAGACCCAGAGCACCCCTCTGTGGTTGGTAGCTGCACACCAGCTTATAAATAGAGAACCCGAGGCACGGCCGGTGGCGGGAGGCGGTGTGGGCAGCTGCGCCCAGGGCAGGAGAGCCCACGGGGCCCTATCCCTGCCCTCTGCACCACCAAAATGCTGTTCTCATGCGTGTGCCCGTCTGAAAAAAAAAATCAGGCAGCTCTGTGACATCGGCTGCCGGTGGGTATTTTGAAGGAGGAGGATGTGGGTAGCAACCACCCAGATCCCACTCTTCCAGCTCTCTGCCCGAGTCGAGGTCTGAGGCCACCCGCTGCCCTCCATTGGCACAAACTGGGCGCTTGCAGTGACACGTGTGGGGCAGGATTAGGCCACGCCGGCGTGTGAAAGGCTATCGGCCCGGGTCTGATACGAACCGTGAGCCGTTACCTTTATGTAGTCTTTCCTTGAATTTTCCAGTAACTTTTCCATATAGCCTCATGTAAAAAAACTTCAATAACTGTTCAATAAATCATCAACCTGACCTTTTCCAGTAAAAACGAGCACTGCCACGGGTGACGCCAAGTGTGTGCGTGTGTGTGGTGGGGGCGCGGGGGGAAGGCAAGGGGGAGCCCAGCTTCGCTGAGAAACTTCAGTGCAGCTGGCAGCCTCGGGTTTATTTTGCTTCGGTGACTGAGAAAAAAAACCCACTTTCCTTCTCTTTGCCTTCTACCTGCCCAACTGGTTATAGACCCAGACAGTTTACATATGTGATCCTTCCTATTTAGAAAATTAATGGTGTTTTCTGGCTCCAAATCACAGCTTGTGGTGCTCTGCAGGCGATGAAAAACTTGGCCAGCTTCAGCAGCAAAGCAGCCATTAGAAAATTAACCCTTGGTGGCAAAAGAGCAAAGGTACCCCAGCGAGGTCCACGAGAAGTGGCAGGCTGTAGCTTTCAGGTGTACCTACATATGTTAGCAATGTAAAACCAGCGCAGGCAGTCCCCCCGGAGAGTGCCCATCAAGCGTGTTTGTAGCTGGATACTGTGGAGAGGGCACGGCCATATCACTTGGCAGCGAGAGCGACCAATATGCCACGATTTTCATTAGAGCACAAGAGAAGTGCTGAGAGGAGATTATGAATCAGAGACGCCTCTCTTAGCGCTACCTGACTGCAAAGCATTTGGGCATTTGCTCCTCAGTGCTGCCCCGGTTCCCCGCTGGTCCAGCGTTAGCTGTTCACGCATCTCTCTGTCATTTATCGATGGCAGCGGTGCACGGGAGTGAAAGCGAAGGTTGCAGAAAACTTAAAATAATTTTTTTTTTTTTTTTTTTTTTAAAAAGGGCTTTTGCATCGCTGCAGACTTCTTTTTGGCTTTGAGGTGTGAATTCTTCTGAGTCGCGAAGGGCTGCGCCCAAAACCAATTGTACGAATGCCGTGCATCACCCCTGCTGCAGGGAGCGGTCTGGGGGCGCGTGATCCGCTCGTGGGTTTTGCAAAGAACCTCAATTTCCACAATATGAAAGTTGTCGCTTTGTGTTGGGGGGTTCAATGGGGCTTCCCAAACTGCCCCAAAGCAGAGAGAAATAAAATAAAATGGAGCATACAGAGGAGGAATAGCACTGTGGGTCTGAGTGCCCCAACCGTGCGCATCTCGCATGGTGCATCTTCCAGGTGAGTGGAGCAGGGGGCAAGTTCGCACCCAACACCCTTCCCTGTGCTGCGGGGATCCCCAGGGTGCCCCAGAGCCCTGCAGGGTGGCCGTAGCATGGGTTAGGGCTGTGCTGGCTCTAATTTGGAAGCGCATGAGGTGATGTTATTTTGAGGTGGCCTTGGGACAGGGCAAGCAGGAGGACGCTGCAATGACACCCGTGCCACTTTTCCTCCTGGTGAGCTGAGGGGGCTCTGGCTGGGGTTTTGCAGTGGTGTCTCTGCAACGGCCATTTGTGTGGCTGGGGGATCACGCTGGCACCATTCCCTCGGGAGAGGCTTCGTGGTGCTGTTGCACCATGTCAAGAGGCGCAAAGGAGTAGGGCCGCTCTTCGGGTTTTGTTCCTAGCTCCCTCCTGCTTGGCGGGGACTGAAGTGTCTCTGCTCCCCAGCCATTGCCTTTCCCACGTGCGTGCTTTGCCCCTTGTCCTACAAGAATATTTTTTTCACGGCGCGTTTTTAAACAGAAGAGCGTCAGGGCAGGCTGTGGCCGTCGCTGCCTACCTGGAGCAGAGCGCGAGGTGACAGGACCAGGGATCCTCTGCTGGATGCAACAGAAACCAGGCGAGCATCGCCTCTGCTACCCCCGGTCCTGTGCACGCTCGTGCACAATACTAGAGCTGGTTTTATCTTTAGGCTTATGGTACCGGAAACCACAGCCGTTAATT
>NW_008795672.1:1095870-1120870 GCF_000699145.1 Aptenodytes forsteri | reverse complement strand
TAGTCATGCTAACTGCAGATGGCATTTTTGCATGTTTTATGAGGCAGGGATATACAAATGTTTTAGCACTCTGAAATACAATATATTAAGTTTCCGGAAGCAGGCGGGCTGGTAGGACCAGAGGAGCCTGAGCTTACACTAAATCTGTGCAACTGTGAATGAGTTGCGCCGCACTCGGGAGCAGTGCTCACTGCTGGCGACGCCTGGCTGACACCTGTCCATCACAGCGCCAGGTCCAGCCAGGCAGCACCTCGAGCTGCGAGCTCATCCACAGCCCTCAGCGAGGGACAGTTTCAGATGGCCCAAACTGCTGAGGAGCAGTTTATTGCGGGCCCGAGCTGGTTCCCGTTAAAATCAATGGGAGAACTGCCTTAGAGCTGAGAGGAACAGGATCAAACCCTCCTGCGCCGTGAGGAGCACTGGGGAAGCGCTGCAGCCTTTGACTGTTCAGCGTCTTGGGCTCTTTGGCTGTGAAATGGAGAATAATAATAATACTTGCTTGCCCTTTCTACCTGGCATGGGGGGCTGGAAACATTAATTAGTGCTGAAACAGGGCTTAGAATATGAAAGATTATTCCCCCCCCCCCCCCCCCCCTTTTTTTTGTGTGTGTGTTTGTGTCAGGAATGGGAACGAGCTCCCATTTTAAGCTGTAAAATCCATCCCAAACCCCGACACTAACGCCTTCACCTTCCCGAAACACTGACGTGCCCTGTGGGGCACAGTCCCAGCGCAATTCCTTCCAGCAAGGCTGAAGCCTTGTTCCTCCTCGTGCTGGTGAGCTGAAAATGAGCCTTTTATGGTCCTAGTCATTCAGATTTGAGTTCCTGGCCAGGAAAAGTCCACTCAGGTAGCACAAGAGGAGCAAATTTGGAAGAGCGAAGCCCAGCAAAGGTGGAGCTGGGTCAGTCTTTATCCTGCTGCCCAATTCCTTGCCCAAGAGCCACAAAGGAACCCAAATAATGGTAAAACTAAGAGCAGACGTGGAAATCCCTTGTGACCTTGTGCTGTTTCAGCCATGATTGACCCAGGGTAAGCCTCAAGTACCTGAGAGCAAGGCACCTACAGGCTTTTCCTGCCGAAGCCTAGAGTCTGTAGCTGTGAAAGCGGGAGTTGGTCCTCCGCTCTTAAGTTTTCTTTTTTTCCCTTAGTTTTCTGCTGCCACTGGAGCACTCCTTCAACACCCGAACCCCTGACTCCAGCCAGCTGCTGTCGTCTGCTCTGAAGCTGGTACTCATGGGCAAAAACCCAGGGCAAGGCTGACTTTGGTAGCAGCTCTATCTATGACAGTTTAGGTGCAATTGGATGCAATCAGCTTAGATTGTAAACCTTCCCCCATTCCCCAAACTAAAAAAATTGAATGAGCGTCATAAAAAAAGACAGGGGCTGTTGGCTCCACTGGTATCGAAGCCCCCAGAAGAAAGCCAGGAGTGCTGGGAAGGAGAAGAGTTGCAGCAAAAGGTTGCCAAAGAGGGAAACCGTCAGCTGAGGGAGAACTGAGGCCACAGAGCTCTCACCAGAGGCTGCGTGGGGATTTCCCCCCCCCTCCCCTTTTATTTTTTCTTTTTAAGCAAACCATTTTCTTATTGGGAAGTGCTAATTTGTGAAAGGAAAACAACTCCAGGCAAAGGGTGTGCTTTGACAAATTTCCCATATTGAGGAGGGGCAGGGAGAAGCATGAAAAAGAGGAGAAAATAAATGTAGAACGATTGCAATGTCATGGGGGGTAAGTGGTATGTTTGAGACAGGGGCTAAATCACTGCTAAATCACTGCAGGCAGAATTGATGTGAGACTGGAGCACACTGAGAACTGGGCAGGGGCATAAACCTAATTGATTTGAGGCTGGAGCAGGGAGTTAATTGGGGGCCAGGGTGGAACAGTAACTAACGTAGCGCTGTGATAGCCAAAAGCATATCTCTCTCTACGCTGGTTGTATCCGTTGTCCTGCCCGTGTTGGGCGTGAATGCTGGGAGCCAGGGAATCACCCCGGTAGCTTAAACCGTGATTTCATTATTTGGGTTAGAGGCCGGTCTCATGCCTTTGGAGATGGGCTCGAGCATGTTCTGAGCGCTTGCAAGTGCTCTCTGTTGCGATGGACCTCGGGAGAGAGATGCCGCGCAGCATGGCTCAGCAGTGCTTGTCATCCACAGCGTTGTTTTGGCTGGGGAAGGGGAGGAGCAATTGGCTGCCAGAACAATTATTGCAGCGATCGTGGAAAAACGGGTGCTTTTGCAGAGAACTTCATTCCTCTCAGAGAAGCAACGTACGTCCCCAAGGAAACCGCCTAGACCAGGTCCGCAGTTACGCCGGTAGCTTAAACCGTGATTTCATTATTTGGGTTAGAGGCCGGTCTCATGCCTTTGGAGATGGGCTCGAGCATGTTCTGAGCGCTTGCAAGTGCTCTCTGTTGCGATGGACCTCGGGAGAGAGATGCCGCGCAGCATGGCTCAGCAGTGCTTGTCATCCACAGCGTTGTTTTGGCTGGGGAAGGGGAGGAGCAATTGGCGCCCAGAACAATTATTGCAGCGATCGTGGAAAAACGGGTGCTTTTGCAGAGACTTCATTCCTTGCCGCGCAGCATGGCTCAGCAGTGCTTGTCATCCACAGCGTTGTTTTGGCTGGGGAAGGGGAGGAGCAATTGGCTGCCAGAACAATTATTGCAGCGATCGTGGAAAAACGGGTGCTTTTGCAGAGAACTTCATTCCTCTCAGAGAAGCAACGTACGTCCCCAAGGAAACCGCCTAGACCAGGTCCGCAGTTACGCCTTACAAATGTTCCCTTTTTCTTTTTTTTTAAAAGACTGTTGAATTGAGCACTCAAAATTTGAAAATGCAAAGATGAAGGTTGCCTGGGCAACTGCTTTGCACTGAATGAGGAAATGATCTTGTGAAACAAACATTAAGTGATCACGTAATTAAAGACTGAATCAAAATTCCATTGTGCAAGGAAGGAGCCTAAATTAAAGTTGACCAGGCAACTTTCAGTTTGGCGTTTCCTAAATTTTCAGAACTTGACTTAAATCAAGTTTTTTATATTATTTCTCCTTTTGTATGCAATCTTAGTTTTTTCTGCAAGGAAATATATCAATGTTTTGTGGCCAAGCTCACCTCTAGCCACAATCTGAGTTTCAGCCCAGGAGCTCTAGATTCCCAGCGCAGACGCCTACCGTTGGGACAGAGGGTGCAACTTTCATCTGCTGCCCTTTGAGGAAGGACTTACAGCTGAAGGAACAGCACGGCTTTCCAGTTTGTTACTATGTACAGTTTGCCACACTGCATCAGATGGGCAGTGAATTTAGTCTACATCAGACGCATCAAAGGAAGACGCAAGAAATTAGTATACAGGCATAGAACAGTCTGTCCACAGGAAGACTTTACCCAAGCCACTAGTAGTTAGAGGTTGTTTTAAACCCTCAAGAATAATGTTTATATCCCTTCCAAACCCTATTTTTTATTTCTTTTTTGGCAGTGGCTTTGGTTTTAGATTTCACCCTTTCACTATTTCCATTACCCAATGTGTCAGAGGAATGTGGTGACTCAGTATTCCTGGGGTCTGCTTCAAGCTCTGGGGCAAGAGCGTGGTCCAAAACAATTGTTAGCAATCCGTCACCAACAGCACAAGCAAATGCCTTAAAACTGGAACATTAAATGCCACTTGGTTAAGAAAAACTTTTAAGTGATGTCCACTTCTATATAACATATGAATCCTTCTAAATAATACCTTCCATTTTGTTCTTTTTGCAAAACCACAGTGGCATCTTCCAATGCATTACAGTGTACTTGCCATTTCAAGCCTGTATTTAAGACTTTGCATCAGCATATTCCTCTCTTCAATTCATCTGGAAACACACACGCGTTTTTAGCTTACACGTTTTTTAGCTTACTAAGTGATAGTTACATGGAGCTCTACCATTCTTTTGCTATTTTCAAGGGCAAGAAATGTCCGTACACGCAGCATGTACTAGGGCCTGGCTTTTATTATTATAATTGTTATTGTACTTAGCTATCTGTCAATGCAGAGCTTCAATTTGACACAAATTATCTCCACAGTGGTGTGTTCCTACCGTGAGCTGCTCTCGCAGTTCCCAGCTCCAAGCATGAAAGCAAAAGGCTAGTTTTAACCTTCTCCCATTTGCACCCAGTCTAGTTTTGCCTAATGAGCTCACTTTCTTTCATTTCTTTTTTTCTTTTTTCCCTTTTTTTTTTTTTTTTTTTTTTGTAAATCCCAGGCTATTCAAATATTTCCTAAGAGTTATAGCTGGAAATAAAGTGATACAATGAGCAAGCTTTAACTTGCATTGACAGTGGGTTTGGGGCACCTCAGTTCTCATCTGCCTTTCCAGGGACACTGGGACACTCAGTATGAGCACTTGCCCATGACTACTTGTCAGTTAGGCTGGCTTCCTTTGGTAGCTCTCTTTCCTCCACTCAGTCAGGTAGTCTTTGTCAATGTAGACTCTTGTTTCTTGTAGCGTAGGCCAACGATATGGCTGAGGGTAAGAAAAATTCTGTAATATCTAGGTGCCAGTGCATTTTCTCAGTTTGTTTCGAATAATGATAGCTGAATGAATTTTTTAATCTTAATGATAGTCGTATGAAAATTTTTTTCCATACTTGGTGTTTATGCTGGCAGCGATGGCAGAAGTTGATGCAGTTTTGGGATAAGGTGGCTGGAAGATCTTATGAGACTTCTTCCACCTCTATCGCCATATATGCTGATGGGCACAAATGGTGCCTGTTTCTAAGCAAAGGAGACTCCGTGTCTGTTGAATTCAGCTTTGTACCGCTTTCATTTTGCCAGGGTAGGTTGGGAAGTTCATTCAAAGTTCTTCCTTTACTGTGGGACATCCCTGACATTTTCCCATTGACAGAGACCAACTGGTGTGATTCAGTGACCTTCTGCACCAATACTTCAGCTGGATCCTGTTCCTGCTTCCTCACCCAGCCTGCTCCACCATTGTGTCCTCGTCCAGCTCCACTGTTTTGCTGCCACCAGCTGACTCCCAGTCTCCTTGCTTGGCCAGGCACAGTGTCTCTTTTTTTTTTTTATTATTCACACAAGTGTTTTTATTTCATGACTTTGCCCAACCAGTCTTACTCTTCCACTCGCCGTTTAGTGCTAGCTCCTCACTGCAGAGTCCGTGTCCACCCAGCAAGACCAGCTGTAACCCGTCTTTCCCATCCCATATTTCAGTTTTGCTTGACCTGTTATCCCACGAATTTCTTTCCATCCTCACAGTCTTCCTCACGTGTCCTCTTCCCCCTCCTTTAAATGAAGTTGTTTCCTTTTCTGTGTCGCTCAGACCTGGAGATACCCAGGGAAAACTGACTCCCGTTCTTCTCTCCGAGGCCCCTCTTCCAGCAGCTGGAAGCTGCAATTACAGAGAAAGTCTGTTTTGAGTTTGGCAAAGTTATAAGCAAATGAAACAGTCTCTTATAATGAGAAGTGTCATACAACCTTAATAATAGACAGTGCTATCAGCCCCACCTATAATACGTACGTGTATAAAAATGAAACCTGAAAACTGAATGAACATGAAAAGGCCTCGACCTACTTTGAAACTGATAGGCGTGCTCCCCATCTCTAATGGAAGTAGACAGGACAGGTCTTGTACATCTCTGGCTTCATTTTGCAGAAGTGTGTTACAAGTAGAGAATTATTGTGGAAGGAGTCTTGCAGACAATAAAACCGGGGAAGGGTTTTTTGCAGGATCTCATTTGCACACGGGTAAAATGCACGAGCTCTTTTGAATCCCATCCAGGGCAATTCAGACAGATGTTGAAACATGTGATAACCAAAAGTAGGTCCAAGTCTGGGCTCTCAGGTAGACAGATCTTTCTCCTAACAGTCTCAGGCTGTACAGTTTCAGGGTCTGCTCTCCAGCTGCAACCCAGAGGAAATTTGGAGGGAGGCAGGGATTCACAGTGTCCTCTTTAAACCCACCATTAGCTTATTAGGAAACCGAGAGCTCTTATTCCTGGAAGCAACGTTTTGTGAACTGTCATACTCGTTTCCTTCACACGCTGGCACAGATTGCCTGCTTGACCCGAGGGCTGAAGCCATTTACATTTTTGATCTGCTCATCTCTCAGAAACCTCTACAAATTAGAAATACCATAAACCATGTTTGCTGTCGCGAGGGCAGAGGAGTCTGAAGCGAGGTGCGGGTGTTGTGTTTGACCTCGGCTGAAATACTGGTTCAAAATAGACCTTCTTTGAAGAATCTCAGAGTCTCTAAACTTCAAGGCGCTCGCTAATGTCTAACTGACTGTAGGTAAGTATTTCTTTACAGGAGAGTTCTTCTGCACCAGAAGTCTCAAACCAAGCTTCTCCGGTGTCTTATAGGTGAATGAGAGAACTCAAAAACTAATACGATCTCCAAAAAGATTTTGGATTGAAGCTGTGTAATTGCAAGACGTTTTCCTTCTGTGTTAAGATTTTTAATGAGCTTTTTACAGGAGCCTGTCAGTCTCTCAGCTCAGAAACGCTATAGGACAGCAAACACCGGAGACTTCATTTCCTTCATCATTATTCTTCCTCATGGTGTCTGTAGTACTTGCCATGGGTGTGCTCTACGTTGTGCTTTTGCAATGAGGACACGTCCATCCTTTCAGCTTTCCCGTGGTCCCAAGCCCTTCAGACGGGCATGGGGGTGGCAGAGGTGGCTCTCTGGCTGGGACTCTTGGAGCTGGCCCATATGCCATGGCCTCAAAGGGAGCAGAGCTAAGAGTGAAACCCTAGAAGTGAGCTAGTAATGCTGTAAGATTGAGTGGTCAAAACCTCGGTATTTTTCTGTGACGAGGCCGTTTATAATTTACCCCCGTTCCCTCCTGCTGAAAAATTCCTCTAATTCTTCCCATGTGAACGGAGAGCATGAAAGGAGGCACCGAAAGTCTCCCCTCTTGCTTTCCCATCCATTTTCTTATGCTAAAGCCCTGTGGACGAAGCCTGTTCCAGGTGCAGGAGAGCTTTTCCTGTAATTTACCCATTGTATTCTTATCAAAAGTGTTACCTCCAAAACTATTTCCTTTTAACATTAATTATCCTTTGAGCCGGCTCACAGCACACAAAAGGGTACAGAGGCTTTGCGGGATTTTTTTTTTTTTTTTTTTTTTTTTTTTTTTTTCATTAAGTACCACATGTGCCTCTCCTTGCATATATAGAGTGGTTCCCCACCACCTTGAAGACATCACAGCATGTACTGTAGGAACCAAAGCTAACAGGTATAAAATGGGTGGTTATTGTTTACTTATGTGCCATAATGCTTCCCATATGACCTAGTGATGAGGCTTGTGGTGCTGGAGGTGTAAGAATTAAATTAAAAGTTTAAAGAAATAATAAAAAAAAGGGACATAAGCTAACAGCTGCTGGGATAACATCTTTTGAGGCTAAATCTTCCCTGCAAGGCTCAGGGCGCCCATGTGGTCTTGACCAGCAAAGGGAGATGAGGATGTGATCAGCCCCATGGGCACGGAGGTTGCTAGCTGAAGGCAGTCTGACAGGAGTTGGGAGGAAAGAGAGGGGTTAATCTCTTGTCCTCTTTGCCCAGGGGAATGTTTATCACCTTGCAGGGAAGGTCTCCTTTCCTTCGGTGAGTTAAGTCAGCCTCCGCTTTGTTTGATGCTGCCCATTTGAGGAAAGCTTCTCCCTGACCTTCTGCCAGAGAGACTGATGACAAGGACGGTTTGAACTAACCTTGACATTCACCAGGGTAAATGGCTTTTTCCACAAGTAGTCAGCAGGCAAGGAGAGCCAGTCAAGAACTAATGATTCTGTACCTGAGGGAAACTGAACAACAATTGTACTTTTAAAGAAGGAAAGTCTTCCCCGGCTCCATCCATGCTTAAATGCTGGAGGATTAACTCTTCCAGCTCACGCCTGGGTCTTGCCCTGTCGCCTTTTGGCTGGTGGCGGGGAGGCCACTGGTGGAGACGTGGGTAGGCAAAACCACCACGGGAAAGGAAACATGCTCAGCTCTGATTGCTGGACAAAACTGCTGCTCTCCCTCCTCTCCCCGTGTCCGGTGATAACCCTCTCATAGCTCCGCACTGCCCTCGGTGCAGGGCGTCAGCCAAAGGGACCCGAGTGAGGATTGATGGGTGGTTGGGTAACTGCTGCCTACAGGTACCGTACCCCCAATTGCACCTTTAAAGGGGGCTTTAAGGCTGGGTTTGAGTCCTGGGCTTTAGCTTTAGGGAGCGGAGTGATCACTGTGGCCGTCACCAGAGCTGGCTCAGGTCTCAGTGGATGGGGGTACCGCGTGCAGGCTGGTTTGTAACACAGGAAAGGACCTGGCTGCACCTCAGCCCCGAGTTTTGCACGAGGGTGTCCCCAGATTATAAAAGCAGAGGCACGCGGAGCCTGCTGTGCCCTTTTCCTGCTCCGGGAAGGAGGTTTCATTGGCTCCTTGGCTGATATCTGGAAACAATAGAAAGAGCGTGGCGATTGCAACATATTTCACTTTTCTCAGTACTGTCCAGATGATGTATTCTTAGTCCTAATTAGGTTGCTCAAAGCCTAGTTTTTGTGAATAAGCCATCATTGTGTGAAGATTGGCCTGACAGTCCTCTGGCCTGTTCATTCACAAATCTTGCATGTTGCTTCATTTAGTGTTAACTCATTAGGGGATTCCTCCTGCAGTTGGAGGGAAGGACCAGAGGTGTTGCACTGGATGGGGCTTCCTGGACGGATGGAAATCAGGATACGGCTGATTTCAGCCCACTTTGGTGAACCTCACTACTTCACGGGAGCAAGAAGTTTGCAAGGGGACTGGCTGGTGAAGCGAGAGCCTATTTTTCTGGGATGCTCAGGAAGTGACTGCAGCCAGCTTTTGTCTGGCAGCACTTGGACTCGAGGCACATGGACTGCTTTTCTGAGTCTGCTACTAATTCGTGTGTGCATAACTCCTACTGGCTGGACTAAATCGAGCTCTGTAAAATGTATTTATTAATACTTACTTCCTAGGGCTGTTTATTTAAATGTTTGCAAAAGGCTTTGGAAGGCTAAGCAAGGGGAAGGCACGAGCTCCAGCGCTGAATCTTAAGCACTGGCAATGGAGACAGTTGGCAAAAAAACAGCGATACATTTTCCTCGGGATAACAAAAGGTAGCACTGATGCCATCTTTGTCTCATGATCATCTTCCAAGGGATGATTTAAAGAAAAACAAACCTACAGTGTTTTAAGGAGGGAATGAAGCAACACTGGGAAAACAGGCTGGGAAAACGAAATGCAGCTGGGATGCGAGCTGCACGTGTTTGCTTCCGAGGTCTCCCCCAGTGGGGCTTTGCCCAGGTTTCGCTGCTGCGTGCGAGCGGTGGGAGCAGAAACTGGTGGCGTCGGGGATAAACTGGGACTGGAGTTAGTACGTGGTGAGGATCTGCCAGGTTTTGCATCTGCTGATCAAACACATGAGAGGGAACAGCCCAAGCAGGAACTGTGGTGCTGGCACGGAGGTAAGGGCCAAAGCTGCCACGCCGGGGCCGGCAAGCACCCCTAGGTGACGGCTGGAGCGACGTGCTGGAGGCGGACGGGTGCATAACCCTGTGAGAGGCTGGAGACAAAGCCACGGCGCTGGTGAGGCTCACGGGGAAAAAGTTGTATACAGTAGAGGAGATAATATTTCATCTCCCTGCGGGTCAGTTGGTTCTCGGCAGAGTGTTCTGTTTGAGATTTGAGGATTTGCAGACAGACAAACTCCACAACCCAGCAAAGGTCAGTCTAAATATCAGACAGATAAACAGCACCTTCACCGTAAGCACAACTCCGATTTATGGTGCTCAATTTACTCTTTCCTTTACATGATAAAGTTAAACGCGCGCTTCTTTGGAGGGCAGCAGCTGAAAAATTGAAAGCAACATAACTTCCTGAGGTGTTTTTAAAGAAATACGCTTTCCTGTAGCCACAGCCTGATTCCTCTTTAAGGGTTTTTTTTTCTCTCCGTTTTGTTTTGGAGAATTTCTCTTTCCTGAGCCCCCAGCCCTGCAGAAAAACACGAAGCCTGCCTTGCAGTTGCTTTTCCAAAACAAGACCTCAGTGAAAGTGAGTCTGCAGGAGCACTGTGTTGGCAAAGGGCCACCTGGGAGGTGTTGGACCCTCTTCCTTGACCAAAGCTGTGCTTTGGTGGCTCAATCTGCCCACGGTAAAGCCAACACTACTGGCAAGGTACAGGGCAGCAGACGTGTCCTCCCGCCGTGTTGGCAGCTCTCTGCAGCCTTGGGGCAACCTCGGGATTCAGCACGGCAAATTTCACACACCGCAATCGAGAGTCCCATGAATCACTTGCAATGGGCGTTTTGCACAATTAACATCCATAGGATCAGATTGACATAAGGAGGAACAAGGCATAAGATGTTTTCAAAGTCTTAATTTCTGCTACTTCTGCTTAGGTAGGGCAGAAAACTAGGAAGTTTAACTTTATAGACAAAACAATGAAGTTAACCAGTTTTTTAGGGGTCTGTCTTTTATTCTGGATCTGATTCCCGTTAATAACGCAGCTCCTTTCTGCCAGGTGAGATCCTCATAGCTAGAATTTTCTTGCGCCATCCTCAGTGGAACCTACATTTCTCCATGCCCCTTGAAGTATCTTTAAAGTGAATATAAATTACATTACAATGGAAAACCACCTTTAACAGCACTAGAGTGGGGAAAGGGAGTCACAGTAAATCAGGATCAGACTCTCTTTAATTTTCTTCTTACTGACCTTGCGGACAAGATCTATGTAATTAAACCATTTCTGTAGGTAGCAAAAGTACTGAATGCAGAGCGTGTGCCAAATACTTTTTTAAGCTAAACTATTTTTCATTAGTCAAATAATCAAGGAAATAATACCACACTGCATCATAAAACCAGAAAAAAACAGTATTTCCACTCTTAAAAAAATGTTAAAATTAGGGGTTGGTGCTTTGGGGGTTTTGGGGGTGTGTGGTTTTTTTTTCTGTAGGCAGAAATCCTATGTCTGTGCTCGTCAAGATTGGACTCTATATCCATTTCTAGGAATTGTAGGTGTCTATACCTTGGATGCTGGGACTTTATCAAACTGGACTCATTTGCTTCTAAGCCGACTAATAGAGTAGCTATTTAGTCAATCTGTGGAAAATTATTTCTTAGTATCACTGTACACTTGATGTAGTTTAAATTTTTCTTTTAAAAGCTGCCTCTGAAGCCCTGCAAGCTAACAGTTGTCAGGAAAGAATATGGCTATAGGCCGTTCGTCACAGGCATAGATGCCAATGGAGCAAACCCTGGTTCAGGTGGTCAATTCACCATTTGTAGCTGCAGCCTTGAAATCATGCACGTTATCTGCCTAGTCTGTAATATCAATACAAAACAACTTTTGAATAACTTGTAAGGTTTTATAGCACAATACAATCATTGTAATGTTATGAAAAATGCTAATATTAGCTTAATTGCTTTGAAGTCCATTCTGGGAATTTGTATCTCACAAGGATGCCCCTACAGGTTTTACAGTCAGTAGAAGACATTTGGGTGCAGAGAGGAAGAAAACTGAACTTCCTTCCCTCTTTCAAGTTTTGTAGCCTTTGGAAGGCTCCAGGGGTGTGTGTGTGTGTGTGTAATTTTATTTTTTAAGCAAAGGCGACCTTTTCACCATTAAAATAAAAAGCAAAGTTTTAGTGCCTTAAGTTCAAGTTTGACATTTTATATTGTTTCACTTTTCTTTTTTGGAGAAATGCTGTTTTCCTTGAAAGCACGGCACATTAGTAAAGAGGAGGCAGTCGAGCTAAAGAAGCAAACTCGGGCAGAGAGGCGAAGATCGGGATGTTCGTGGTGGTGGGCACCAAGGTGCGTGTGTGTGTAGATCCTGGTAATTAAATCCCTCACGAGGCAGGTAACCCCCTGGGTGCTGGTATGAGCAGGTTCCCCCATTGCATCTCTTACAGCCCATTCACTCTTACTTTATGAGACGGAAGAGTGACACGCTATTAAAATTGGTTATTCTAGATAGTTCACCTCAAAATGCACTGGGGATTTGATATAATTACTGGAATATTCCCCTGCTACCCATGATTGGGGCAGTGGAGATGCAATGCCATATTGTGCTACTGACAGAGCCCAACATATAGAGGGCTGCTTTAAGTTGTGATAGAAACATCATCCAGAAATTATTTTCTTTCCAGTAATTTTTGACCCACTCTTCCATGACCTAAGTGGACATAGCCTGACGATTAGGGCTGGGTGCACATCCAATAAAGGAGTAAATAAATCCATCGGTACGTAGGCGCAAATGTATCCTAACATGAACCTGGGTGACTCTATCTTGGTAGAAACGAGCACTTTCTTTCTTACGCAAAACATCATGGGTGAGAGCAGCAGCAATGACAATGAACATTTAGTATCCTTTGGAGAAAGTTAGTTTTTAAGCTTTTTACGTGCTTGTTCAGACCTGAGGGCTGTGTTGGTCTCGCAAGGCAGCAGCACTGGACCCGTGCTGTTTGTGAGCTGGAGCCAGCCAGTGCAGCTGGGACAAAGTTTTATGGTACCACTCAGTGTTGCCATGAAAAGCCTCATTTTCTTTTCTCTTCTTGGGGTTTCTTTGGGAAATTTTACCACTCTTGGTGGAAGACCGTGTCGCACAAGGGAAAGGACGAAGAGACGTGCGGTGTTTCTGCATCTCTGCTGTGATGCTTGCTTGGGTTTTGTTGGCTTTCCCAGGTTCGGGGTCGTGCTCTCGCCCCTGTGCGGTCGGCGGGGGGACAGCCCCCTTGCCGCTCCCCCCAGTGCCTGAGCATCACCAACCTGAGCACCGCTGGGTGTTTCCATGGTGACCATAGCTGGGCCGGTCTCCATGGTTACGGCGGTACCCTGGCTGTGGGATGGAGAGCTGCTGATGATGGCTGGGTGTACCCGGCTGTCCCGGGACAAGCAGGCTGGGGGGCAGCGGGGCATGGGCCAGCAGGCTGGGGGCAGCGCACAGCACAAGGGAAAGGACGAAGTGCGGTGTTTACCAACCTGAGCACCGCTGGGTGTTTCCATGGTGACCATAGCTGGGCCGGTCTCCATGGTTACGGCGGTACCCTGGCTGTGGGATGGAGAGCTGCTGCTGATGGCTGGGTGTACCTGGCTGTCCCGGGACAAGCAGGCTGGGGGGCAGCGGGGCATGGGCCAGCAGGCTGGGGGCAGCAGCAGGTTGGGGACATCAGGTCATGGGCAACAGCTGGAGGACAGTTTGTCACCGCTGCCAGCCTCAGGGTGCAGAGCATCTCCTCCCGGCTCTCTCTGAGGCCTGCAGTTTCCCTACTGGGACAGGGACTAAAACCCAGCCCCATTAATCACCTGGCTCCAAATATCTCCCTTTGCATCGTCGTGTGCCATGCAGCGGCGGGAGCAGTGTCTCACCACCGTGCAGGTGGGAATGTCCCCAGGAGGGCAGGGAAGCTCAGGAGCAAGACCACCCGCAAGCGCCGCAGACAGGTACTTTATTTCAGTTCGGCTCATGCAATGTGAACGTGCATCTGCTCAACCTGATCTTCACCAGACCCATGAGTCCTATTGCACCGCAACTGCGAGAAGAGAGGCTGCTCGCAGCCACCCATGCACAGATGCTTAAATGCTAAGTGTAACATTCTTAAGTGAGCAAATCCTGACGGTCAGGGATGGCTTTCCATATCAAGAAAGGCTCAAATGGGTAAGGTCAGACATGAAAATAAAGAGGTTTTTATTTAAATTAAGTTTTTATTGAAACTTAAATTAAAAAACATTAGATGTTGAAGGTGAACTTTGTATTTCTTGATCATTGGGCAGTGAAAGGAGCTATGTTGGCTGCTTTTATCCCTGCATTAGTTTGGTTGAGCGCTGCCTGCATCCGCATTTCATCTTGTGTGGACACTTCCCTGTTATGCTGACCTGATGCTAGCCACGAAATAACCTGCCAGTTGTCAGATAAACCGTGGGCTGTGAGATGCGGGGGCAAAGGCACAGGCTGGTGCTGTTTCCAAACTATTGGTGAAGGAATGGCAATTGTTATTTCAAATGATCTAATCCTGGTAAGGGCGAAGAGTGACATAAGCACAATAGTAAACAGCATTAGTGTCACCAAGGGCTCTGGGAAGTGTTGGATCGTCTTCATCTGACGTGGCTAGAGGTTTCTTTTTTTTCCTTTGCTCTAAGTGCTATGGATGATCCAACTTCAATCCCTATATGGCTATTTATCTCGATGTCTCCTGGGGTGCTAGCAGGCAGAACATGCTTGCCTTGCCATGGAGCAGGGAGAAGGCAAAGGAGAGAAAGATTAACCTGTGAGTGATTAATTTGTGCTAAAACTGATCATGCCAAGTCAAAGACAAGATGATGAAAGCATGTCGGAGAAGCTGATTTTGGCCCAAGCACGTGCCCAGCGAGAAGAAAATCTGCCCCCTTTCAAGCACTTCCAGTTAAATACCCTCAAAAATGAAGCACCTCCTTCTTTTCTGCCGAGATTTTCCAAGCCACTTTTGAAAACAACCCCCTGCTGCTTTCCAAACTTTTTAATCCCTTTTGAACTGAATATGCTGGTGTCTCCATCCTGGTCCCACCCACATCAAGGTAAAGCTTCACTCTGGCTTTAATGCAGCAGGACTAAGCCCCTGCCACAGCCTCTCAGCACAAGCGCTTTCCCCGAATCTCTGTGTACCTGCTGCCTTGCAGGTAGCACCAGACACTACTGGCACTGCAGAAGGTGAGAGAAAAGCAAAAATATTTCTCCTGATTTGCCCAGCTCCCTTGCTCTGTGCGGTTTTCACTTGGTGGTTTCTGCAGGCTTTTCCCGCAGCAAGTGGGAGAGAATCACCTTCAGAAAAAACAATTGGAAATTTGCAGAAATTGGCAATGAGATTGAAACCAAAGAAACTCCACTGCAGACCATCACCAGAGTTGCTTTTTCCTTCTGTTTGCTGCAGTTCAGATCAACCCTTGGGTTGGTCCCGCAGGTGCTGTGGCCGCCGGGCTGCGCTGGGCGCAGGAGCGTGCCCTGGAGCCGGCTGCCCCTCGCAGGCACCACGGCCAGAGAGGCCCTAGAACTGAATATGTGAAAAACTGTGGAAGTGCCTACTGTTCCTCGGACTGAAGCCTCCCAGATTTCAGCACTTGATGGAGTTTAACTGCACTTTAAAGCCTATGAAAGAGTTTAAGCGTGTGTGCAGTTTGCTTTCCCCAGTGCTTGAGGATTAGAGGGGTCTACGGTGCTTAGCAACTTTCTGGATCAGTCCTTTTGGGTGGAGTTAAAAATAAAAACCAGAGATGATCCCTGCGGATCCCCTTACCCGCGCCAGAGAGAGCGAGGAGGCAGGGGCTCCCTTGCCACGTGGCTGCACCCCTTCCACTCTCTCAAACCTGCTCGTAGGAAACAATTCAGAAAACACTGCCCTTATCTCCCAGCATTCCTGTGGAGCAGCAGCGCGGCCTCGCCAGGGCGTTATCGGAGGCCCGGGTGCCCTGCAGCACCTGGCTGCGGGAAGGTCAGCACCGGGGCAGGCTGTGCTTTCAGCTTTGTTTTTCCTCCCCATCGCCCCGTGGCAGCCGTAGGGGTCAGGCTGTGGGAGCGCCGAAGGGCCTGGAGATTGTTAAGCACCAAATTTTGTTTACTCCCTCTTTTATACGAGCATATTTCACCAAAGAAGCAGGGGGAGAGCTTGTTCGCTTGCAAAGCAAGAGCATCCTCTCTGCATCCATTTTAGGACTGTGCCTCTTACGAGTGATTACATTAGGGGAAGGAGCCACGGTCTGCTGGATCGAGCCGCGGTGCGCGGGGCTGCAGACAGGGCTCTCGAGCGTGGGGCCGCAGGAGCGGTTAAAATATCGCCTTGCCTTCGCCAGGGATTTTTCTTTCCCTTATGAAAACAGTGGCCTCTGAATGTCAGCCCAGCCTGCCTGTCAGTTCTCAGCTGCACCATGGGATAAAGCTGCTGATCCCTTTTATCCCCTTCTGGGAGTAATATTAATAGTATATTCATTTTTGTTCCATTTATAATTCATTACTGCCCAGTTATTTGGATTTACTTGCGTTAAAAGGCATAACGAGACAAAAACTTAGCTGGTTACAAGCCTGGGGAGGAGGGGAAGGCTCTTCCCCTCCCTCCGTCCCTGTCTCGCCTCCGGAGCCGGTGGGAGCTGCCAGCCAGGGCCGAGCTTGTGGGGCGAGCAGGGGAGAAGGGAGGTCACTTTGTCCCCGGGATGTAAAGCTTTGGAGGTCACCGTTGCTCAGGGATGTTGCCTCCAAACCCATAGGAAGACCTGTGTTATTTCTGTCCAGACTGGCATATTCCTAGACTGATGCACCCAGATCTCACTAAATTTAACAGCAAAACTAGCTCCTCTTGAGTGTTTAAAATATTTGTTCTAAATACATAGGGGCATGCATTTTAAATAAAATTTCTCCTTATTGTTTTAACCTCCCACCTCCCCCGCCCCTCCGGCGTTTTTATCTGCTCACAGTCGCGTGAGCGTTGGCTCTCCTCTGGGCATTGCAGGTTCAGGGCCAGAGGGTCTGCTCTGCCCACAGCACACACTCCAGGAGAGGCCCAGATGTTCGGAGCGGGGGAAAAAAAAACCCACAACCCAACAACAAAAAAAAGCTGTGGTTTTTAAACCACCTTTACGCTTTCCTGCTCCTGGGGCCAGCCCGCTGCATAAGATAAAACAGCCTGGAGTCTGCTTTATCTCACCCCCAGCTGCCCACCGTCCTGGGGGACGCTCCAGCGGAAGGGCTCAGCCGGACACGGCAGCTCCCCAGCCGTGTGCCCAGGGAGGGGGCTGTCGCGGGACCGGCCCCACCGGGACCCCCTGCGGCCGGGACTCACCCCATGGCCGGTTGCGTTGGGTTTTCCTGTCTGTTTGCTTTGCATGAAGCAGCTGGGGCCAGCGCTGGGCTTTGCAGTCCGAGGTGCTTTTTTATTTTATTTCTTTCTTTTATGTTTCATTTTTATTTTTTCCCCTAAGCTGTCAGGCTGCTTTCCCAGCAAACTGTGGCTTTTGTGCTGGCTCCAGGGGCCCCGTTTACGCCAGGAGAGGATCTAGTCGATCCTTCTATGGCTTGGCCCCACTAGGAATAAACTTGCTCTTGCAGTTGCTCTTGCAGACGGTGCTGGTGCCCCTGTGCTACCCGCCCTCGCTGTGACCACCTACAGTTTTTTTAGCTGGCTTAAATTCCAGCAAACTGTGGATTTTGTGCTGGCTCCAGGGGCCCCGTTTACGCCAGGAGAGGATCTAGTCGATCCTTCTATGGCTTGGCCCCACTAGGAATAAACTTGCTCTTGCAGTTGCTCTTGCAGACGGTGCTGGTGCCCCTGTGCTACCCGCCCTCGCTG
Source organism: Aptenodytes forsteri (assembly GCF_000699145.1). Taxonomy (NCBI): domain Eukaryota; kingdom Metazoa; phylum Chordata; class Aves; order Sphenisciformes; family Spheniscidae; genus Aptenodytes; species Aptenodytes forsteri. The sequence continues at coordinate 1,103,574 of NW_008795672.1, read as the reverse complement.
TGACCACCTACAGTTTTTTTAGCTGGCTTAAATTAGCTGCTGATAGAGGTCTGGCAAGGTCGGTCTGGACAGTCACATCCAAAATATGCCTTCGGGAAACGATCTAAAACATGGGCAGGAAGTTTTATTTTGCAGGTAGACCCATGCAGAGTTCTGCAGACAGAGAAGCATAGATGGACAAATCAGTCAGCCGGGGCATCTTTGATCCTGAAAGCTCCCAGTCTTTGAAGGATTTTTTGCGTATTAGTAAGATCCCCAGTCTCAGCCATCCCTATCATCCTGCCTTGACCCAGGCACTCCCTTCCCAAAGGGCATTTGTAGATGTAGAAATAGAGTTACTGGTGGGTTCCCAAGATGAGAAATTCCAAATTACTAAGGAGTATACTGTGGGTTACCTACCTGTAGCTCCCCTTGCTTTGATTCAATACCCAGCATGGCCTTCCTGAAGCTCACAGAGCCTCTTGGGAGGAGGGTTTCATACTGTACTTGCTATGTGGCTCCGTAATTTCTTCGTTTTGTTTCATTTTTGCGCCACTGTGGACTAGAGGGTAAGTGCAGTACCAGGGGCTGGTCTTGTAGATGTAATGATCACTCAAGTACTAGTAGTAAGTATTGGAAATGGGTTTTCAGTTTAATTTTAATGAAATATTTCCAATGAAACTTTATATGTTCTTAGATGAGGCAAAAATGGCAATATTTTTGCCCAGATACTTTCCAAAATTCTTTAGCACTCCAGGCTGGATATTGATCTTACCTTCATCAGTAAAATTTGGACTCTCTCCCCTGATTTCAGAACAGTTACCCTGGATTTGGCTGAGCATAAATGAGATGAGCTTAGCCGTATCCTGTAAAATTTCTTAGTGCGTTCTGCATTTATCTTATCTTCACTGTTAAGTAAGTTATTGCCTTCGCTATGAATTAGGCGGGAGAAGCACGTCACAGTGTAGATACACGGTTTCTTTTTTTTTTCTTTGTTTTCCTCCAAAACCCACAACTTAAAAAAAGAGAAATAAAGCCAGGTCTGAACCCCACACCTCATTAGTGGTGCGCTTGTCTTGCTCTTCAAAAAAGACCAAAAATGGAGGCCAGCGGCCCGTCCCAGAGTGACGCCGGTGCTTTTGCCCTCACCCAAATGCAGGAGCGGCGCCTGCACTCAGATTTTTGCTTCGCTTTTGTCCTTGCCACCATTTTTAATGGCACACAGAGCAGCTGGCGCAGGGAGGGAGGCGCGCCAGAGAAATTACATAGTCATAGGCACCGCTAGCAAGTGGCCTCCCCTTCTGAAACACATCACCTATTGACTTTGTCCACCTACTTGGCATGTCTTTGGGGTCTAATATATTTTCAAAAGGGGAGCAGAGACCCTTAAAGGGAGGGGGAGAGGGGGCAGGGAAGGGGCTGGCAGCCCCTCTAACAGGAGCACGGTTTGCAACCCCATTCACAGGCATTGTCTGGCATTGTTGTACCAGACACGCTCCATTCACGGCCCCTCTCTTGTCCCTTTTCAGCAAGTGCCCACTGGTCCTGCTCCGTTTGTCCGCAAGAATGAGCTGCCGGGAGGAGGAATGTTTCCCAGACGGGGGGTGAGGAGGTCAGTCTGGACCTCTGGACATTTGCGGCGCGGACTTGCAGCCGTGGCATGTGAAAGCAGGGCAATCCTTTGAGGGTCTGACGGCGGTTTGTTTGGATATGTGCGGCAGAGCGCAATTCAGATCATGAGATTAGCTGTCAGGTCATCTGCTGTGAAATCCATTATGAAAAACACCCGGAAACTGATGCTTGACTTGAAATCCTTAGTTTACTAAATTGCAGAAATTGTCTTTCGAAGCTTTTGTCAGCTATATATATATATATATATGTATAATATATTTATGCACTCACACACACACTCGCACATATAAAATAATGTTTGCAGTAATGCCTCATGCAAAATGCTAGTTGAATAAATCTGTCACTGAAACTTCAATTCCAGATTACTACACTCCAAGATCTGCTATTATAAGTGAAAACACATCTTTAGAAAGTTCACAACAGTCTGAAGTAGATGAGCTATTGAAATGCAATAGAAAATCTACCCCTTACGGATTAGTCAAACAATGAATGTAGTCCTGCATGTAAACATTGTGTAACTGTATTGGCAGGGTAAATGGTTCCTGATTTACTGCTGCAGGAATAGGTGGCATTTCCTCAGACTGTGAATACAAATATAAATTATCTTGAGGAAAATTGCATTTCTAATCTGTAAGTGTGGTCAAGCAATTCAAAAACTGGTAACAAATCAGTCAATTACCAAATTATGAAACATTTCCAATATTATTATTAATCTCTGGTAGCAACAGCGTACAATTTGCCAGAAAATAAATCCTTAGTAGGTCTTGAAGTACTTTAAAAAGTAGTTTTAATCTGTGGACGTCCTGAAAAGCCACAACCCGGAGTCAGGGAGATCAAAGAGGAATGAAGAGTCTGGTTTTTAGGATTTCACAGATAGCTTTTCCTGGTGGTTGTTGTTGTTGTTACCTCTCTTTGTGTTTTCAAACTGCACGCTGCCTTGTGTGCATTATGGATTTATGCAGTAATAGCCATATTTACCTTTGCAGCCATTTGAACGTAGCAGCAAGGCATGAACTCCCGAAGGAGAAAAAGATAAAAGAAAGAGAGAAGCAGAGTAATGCAGGTATTACTGTCTCGCTGATGAAGAGCAGTTTCTGCTCTGTGTGCAAAACATTTCCTTGTCTTCCACACGATCTTCTCAAAGAGCGCTCTCGGTCCAGTGTATTTTGATGGAAATATCTGAGCTATAAAGACATGGAGAAAGGAAGAACTTAGATTTGTAGTAGGTAGAAAGTTTGGATTATTTGACTCCAACCCATTGAAATCTTTGCCAAGTTGTTTTTAAAATTTAATATCCTCCCAAAAGACCCTTGGTACCAAACCCAACATGCTTATGTGCTCCTGCCATGACACTGGATGCAAAGGGAGCTTTCATTCTCCCTTCCAAAAACGAGTAACTTAGATGAGGGGAGTGGTTTTGGCAGGTTTTCTTCAATTCTCTAAAATTGCACACACACACACATTGGTGCGTTCATGCACATACACACGCACACGGAGCAGATTTTTCAGTGTCTCTTTTTAGGGTATCAACCTCATCTCGAACCAGCTTCGGGCCTGACCAAAAGAAACCAGCATCAAAAAAGACCGTCAAACCAATGCGGCCCTGGCTGGCGGATGCGGCAGAAAACGCTCTTGCCGGGCATGTGATTACGGACTTGGTCCAGCCCCGGCACAAGCGGATTGCACAAGTCATGGATGAGCATGTCACCATTGTACTTTTTTATTTGCATAAAACAATTACCCCATGGACAGTAGCTTTGGAGTTGTCTAGACAACATGCTTTCGATGGTATCGCTGACCTCAGACACGCTGGGCTAGCTCTAAATTAGCAATGAGCAGGGCTGGAGGGATGTATTATGGTAGTTATAAACCATAAGAAGGTATTTAAATAGATAGATAAGACACATGCAAATCTTTTCATTGCCATGGCAACCATCTTGATATAGGTTTTCCATATGTAGCAAGAAGGGCAGAGCAAAAGACACTGGAAAAATAGCAAGAACCTGTAATGATAATGAACCCTGACAGTGTATTAGTCTAGATTTTGGTCACTTATTAACTCTTAATAGAATACAAACTTCTATAGTAATACAGTGTTCAGTGGGTCAGGGAGCAATTACTTCTAAACCTTTGCTATAAGGATCTCTGCTATATGGCTATACCTAATGTACCAATTCTTCACAAATTGATCTGACTGATTAAAAAACACTTTGCTATTAGATGTAAATTGCTTAGCTGCTCAAAAGCGCTTTGCAGGGACGGGTTGCACAAAGCATGAAAATATGTCATTTATGGACATCTCTATATTTCCCTCCTGGTTTTATTGGTCGGGCGAGGAATCTCGTAAATCTGAATTCGCAGATAATTGTCACGTAATAGCTGGGACCGCCAATTTCAAAAGGGAAACGCATTGCAACCCCCCAACACACGTGTGACCCCTCCATACATTACCTGTCTAAGCAGACCGGAACGAGGTATTTATTCTTTTTTGTTCTTCCTTCTTACAGTTCTTCATGTCTTCTAAGTGCAAAACCAGTAGTTTGCAGGCCAGCTCACGGCTCTAATGATGCCTCCTGTGGCCAGCGAGGGTCCCCTCCGGCAGCGCCTTTCTCAGATAGATGCGCAGGATGAAAGCAGCTGCTGGAGCTCGGACCTGGAGGCGTCTTGTCCAACCTGTGCTTGTCCCCACTCAGTCCAGAGATGTTGGGGCGCGGGTGGCCCAGGTGGGAAGGACACAGGCATGCTACCGCACTTCAAACAGTTTTCTCCGCAGATCAGATGTATCAGTAGTGACTGGGGTCCTTGGAAATGAATTATGGTTAACCTTGCAGGGGTTTTTTTGTTGTTATTTTTTCCTTGATGGTAGTGAAGATGCAGTTGTAGGGACCAAGCCTGATGCAAACTAATTCCTTGTTACCACCTCTTGCTGTACCTGTAATGGATGGTTTTGGTGTGTAAGGGTCTTTGGAGGCGGATGGCCCACACCGTGCTTTTTCATTGCCCCATTTCCTTCCACACCCCAGCAGGCAGTGGGGTACCCCCCTTCCCAGCCCAGCTCTGGGCTCCGGGGGGGACTGAATCTGCTACAGCCTCCGTGCCATCTCCTGTCACCTCCGTCTGCTGCCTCCTTCCTATCACACTTCACATAAAAGCCTTGTCCTCCTTGTCAGAGCCCTTCCTAAAATGCTGTCCTTTTATTTATGCTTTCAGGAAATAATTTTGGCCAGCACCGTCAGGCTTTTACTGTCCAGCTCCCCACAACACCCATGCCAAGCCTCCTCCTTCAGACTCCGTTTGGGCAGTGACTCCTCCAAGCCCTTGAAGATGATGAGGCAGGTAGGGTGCTACAACAACTGCTTATATTTGAACTGCAGCCATTTTACTATTGCTTTGTGTTGCCTCTCTCTGCCCAACTTATGAGGTAGATGGGAAGAAATTTGGGCAGGCACCATCCTGTCCTCCTGCAATGTGCAGCACCGAGCACAGCAGCTCTGACCGAAACCCTGCGGGCGATACCGCAGTGCAGAGAATAATTAAAAAGCTGCGCTCGTTTCCCAGATGAGATACACTCCTGTAGTGTGTAAATCAGTCACAGTCCTGGAGGAATAATCCAGGCGGGATAATTGTGCAGGGGAAAGGCCCCAGGCGTGATAGGGGTTTGCATTAGCAATGCCTTTTCATCCATCTGTCTTTTGACCAGAGCTAGAGAGGGCCAGAATTTGACTTATAAGGATGTTTTGATCAACTGATTATTTCAGTGACAGAGCTCCTGAAGTACACACAGACACAAAATACCTTATTTGTGTACAGGAGCAGCCAGGAGCCAGGGACTGAAAGGTTTTCTCCTTCAAAGATTAATCTGTTTAGGATCTACCAGTTCCCTTATAATCCTGGAGAATTCGACCATCAGCTTGACTGGGGGAAATATTTCACCTTCAGTGTTTATTCACTGAGTACAGTGGAAGCAGAAACAGGCCAAAGAAGAATCTGGCTCAGAGCAGGCATTAAATGATAGAGTTTATTGGTATACTATCATTATTTATTAATTAGGCTAAAGAGGAGCTGAAGAGCCCTGCTCACGGTCAGAGCTTGATTGTGCTGTTCAAGTGCGTTAGGAGCCCTGTCCGACACCTCCAACACGTGTCCCGCTTTTTGGTGTCGTTAGGGGAAGGTTAAAGGTGCTGAAGACGGCTGGTACCAAAAAGTATCCCAAGAATGAACATGAAAGCAATGGAAGGGCAAGTATATTTGTCCTGCAGTCAAATGCTTTTTACAAGTCGTATGCAACATATGTGCTACTAACAACAACTATGCTGTTAAAAAGTGTATTCCAAAGTTTAGAAAAGGCACTTTGGTGCTATGGAGGAGAAAGAGTCTACGACAGACTCCACCTGTGTATTTTCTTTTTAAGATCATCTAAACTTTATTGAAGACTAACCACAGAACTGAAAATTGTTGGTATTAACACTCTAGGGCATCCTGTGTACTGAAGTCTCAATTTCTTATCCTGAATACGTGTTCTGGCTGACAAATTTTGGGGTGTTATTTTGCCTTCTAGATATTCAGATGTTCTTTTGACATCTGGGAATTTAATTAACAGCTTTTGCATGTATTTAAAGCAAAGTAAACTTTCTTCGAGCCTCCTGATGGTGAGGAGCAATCTTATTTATGAACACTGGCACCTGTCATGTTAATTTGTACCAAGTTTTTGATTTATCCTAAAAGAACACATTACACAGTGGATTTGGAGGAGTTAAAGGGAATCTGCAGGGTGACTTTAATCTTTATGTCTTTATATACTTGAGGGCATTTTACTGCACCTCTGCACTGCTTTCACTACACAATCATTTTCTGCTTTAGAAATGTAGCCATTTGGATCAATAGTTACAGTACAATATATTGTACTTCTGATGGGAGGCTCACAGGACAGTTAAGAAGCACCGTGGTAATTTCACAAAATGCTTGGCTACACTCTGAAATATATTTTAAAAGTAAAGTTGGCAAAACATACACTGTGCAAAATTTACAAGAGCCCTAATTAAATTGTACTTACTCTACTTACTTTTATTAAAACTAAATTAGGAAAAATGGGATGTAAAGGGATGTTCCTTGCTTGAAACATGGGTGTTTTAATAGGAAGCTGTAACTATTAAGGACTAGGCTTTCTGCCTTTCTGAATTTGTTGTAGCAGCAGTTTTAAACTCCTGTGGAACAGCATTGGCTTGTTTGGGGGGATTTTAGGAGGGAAAGATTTCTAGCTAATGTGATAAGCGTGCGTTTCCTGGGCTTGATTTAAAAGAAAGTAGAAAAATAAGGATGTTTGGAGACGTTTTCTCAGCACACAGAACAAAAAATAAAAGAGGATCTAAAAATATACGTCCCTTAAAGCGTTAACAAATGTATCCTGCGCGTTGCGGATTTTACAGTAAATTCTTTATCTATAAACAAACCGGGTTATCACAGCTGTTTATTGTACTGCTAGCCCTGATCCTAACCTTTATGTCTTTATTGCTTACATACCATTCCCTTGTTTATACGTCTGTACCAGCCTGTGCCCTTGAACTTGGCCCCTGCGAGCCCTGACCCGGCTCGCTCGCTCGCTCACGTGGGTCACGTCGGCAATCAGTAAATGGGAGACGGGGCTGGTGGGCGGTCGACGGGCAATTAACACACCGCCAAAGCCTCACTCGCTGCCGGGGCTGCCGGAGGGGCAGACCACCAGCCACGGTCCTTGGCGCTGGAGCTGTGGCACCCTGGCCAGGCTGTGGGTTGCGGCGGGGAGAAAAAGAAAGAGCGAGCAAGGGGAGGAGGAGAAAGGAGGAAAGGGCAGACGGGATCCCTTTTGAAGGGTTGTTTCTGCCTCCGTGTGGGATGCCAGCTGGACCGCTCACCAGTGCCCAGCAAAACTGCCTGGAAAGCAGCGCTGGGGGCTACGCTAGGAGGGGAGCGATGCTTCACCACTGCAAAACCATCGGTCCCCCTCCCCTTTCAGCTGCCCAGCTAGGGCCTTGGCGGCGCGCATAAGAAATGAAAGGAGAACCGTGTGCTCTTCCGCTGGTTTGGTTTTTTTTTTTTTTTTCCCTCCCTCGGCCT
>NW_008795672.1:1080880-1095758 GCF_000699145.1 Aptenodytes forsteri | reverse complement strand
TTTTTTTTTTTTTCTCTCTCTCCTCTGGCTGATAAGCTGACAGCCAGGCGTGCCTTGTTCTGATAACTCAGCAAAGTTTGGTTTTCGTACAGACAAACAGCCCGTGCCCTCCAGCATCCTCGCCAGCAAGGCTTGAAGGGCAGGATGGAGAGGGCAGCGCAGGAATAAGCAGGGACAGGGACGTGCGTGGGGAGATCTGCCTTCAGATCAATGATAAACTTCAACCGTAAGCCAAAAAGTACTTTACAAAACCCCTGATGTCCCACACGGTGGATTTCAGTGCATAAAGGATTTTGGCTCAGCTCAGTGGGCTGCGTCAGAGTGTTTGCCACCAGGAGCGCAGTCAGGGCACGCTGTGGCATGAGCCCAAGAGATGGACTCTCCGAAACGTGGGCAGCACCAAACACGCTGGGGCAAACCAGCGTCAGTGTGTACGGTGAGCCTTCCTCACCACTCCTCAGAGAAATCACACCAGTTTTGGTTTCAGTTAGTTGAATGGGATCTTCACTAAAAACAAACCTCCCGGTGAAAACGTCTCCAGGTCGGAATCAAATCCTTCATTCGCCAGTAAAAATAATGTCAATGAATGGAAGAATTCATTAATTCTCCTAGGGAAAAGAAAAGATGATCCCATTAACCTACATTACAGCCATCACCATTAAGAGATACCATTATCCTGCAGTTCCCACACTGTCTTGTCGGAGATGCTACAGTCATCCCTGTAATTTCAGAGATACTTCAGTCATGCCTATAACTGTGCGGTAACTCCTGGCAAATGCTGACTTTTTCAATAGGCGGCATTGCAGCCAAGTACTTTGTCGGATTGTAAGGCCCGATCCACGTAGCCTTGCATAAGCATTTTGGCTGTCCAGGCAGAAGCCTGTCTCAAACCATGCTTTGGATCAGAGCTCCAGAACAGGATTGGGTCCCCCGCCATCTAAAATTATAGGATTTTACTGCCTTACGAGGTCATGAGCAGTCATAATCAATCAATACAGAGGATGATGCGAGTATCAAGAATTTTAATGATATAATATCGTGTTACAGAAGTTGTTGTTTCACTTTCTAAAGTAACACGTACATTTTCAGTGGCCGTTCTTCGCACGTTTATTGATACTCAGCCACCAAAGTGAGAGTGCTAACGAGTACCCATATTTGGTGAATAAGTTTAACTGAATACTACTAGTTGGAGGATTGGAATGGTATTGTTTAATATAAAGTATATATATATTTACATACACATGGGCAATATTCTATTAATATATTCTGTTTACACATTTAGGCTCCGATTACAAGCATTCTGGTAAGTTTAGTAATCAAATTTTCTTCTATTCAGAAGCGTGAATTTTCTGCAGCTTTTTACTTTGCGCTGTCCTTCTATCTACAAGCCCAAGATTTTGTTTTGTTTTATTCTTGTGGGTCTTTGGGGTTTTGTTTTTTTCCTTGGAGGAAGGAACTGCAGAGAAGTCAGTGTGGTTTTTCAGTAAGGGAGTAACCTTACTTCAGGTCCTTAGTGTGACCGTAAGCTAGTAATTCAATCCTTGTGCCTCAGTTTCCCAGCTGTAAGGTAGTGGTAATACATTACTCTCACGAGTAACATGAAGATATATTCATTATTTACCTGCTGTTCTCAGGTTGGAAAAGGATGGTTTCAGAGAAAGCTGTTGTTGGAAATGGGCTGTTGGGGATCCACAAATCTCTCACGGTCTTAATTGTGATGTCTGTTGCCCAGCGGGAGAAACTCTCCCTTTCCTTCCACACCAGCTCAAAAGGCAGTTGAAAAACTCTTGGTAACATCACCAAAGCAAAAGGACTTAGGGAGCTTCAGGTCTGAAAGCCAACCAGACAACACGAGGACAAGATCCTATAACCTTGGCCTCCATTGCCACACTTGAAAAAAGGCAATAAATACTGTTTCTGACTAAGTATGCTTCCTACAGTGCAGCTAAGCATCCTTCCCAGTTGCATAAGGGTTAACTGAGCCCTAAGAATGTGGTTGATATATTATCATAGCCCTGATGTAGCCATCAAAGAGTACCAGGCAAACAGCATGTACTTAAAAATGTGCAGTTCTCATACCCTTCCATGAGAAATTTTAGTCTTTTTTTCCTACCCTTGCAGGTTGTCTCTTTTTTAAAGTAATTTCTCAGAAACATCCTCAAATCTAAAATTAAGAAAATCTGTATGTTAAAGGCTACAGTAAAGCAGAACCTTTTTTCACAGGTTATAAAAACCCAAGTTATAAGATGTGTATTTATGTAACAGGAAGTCAGATTTATGAAAAATGCTGTTGCGGCTTGTAATTTCAGATGAAATGGTCCAGTCTCGGGATAAGAAGTGTTGGATGCTGACATGTAGTGATATGCAAACTCCCCTGTCTGAGGTGAGTATATTTCTAACTTTGCTCTAATTATCAATCACTTGATTCATGTCAGACCACTCACATTTAAATCAAGTTTTTGTGCTGTTTAGACAGGTACTCTGTAAAGACGGGGCGAAGAGGTGGTTTCTGGAACGAACGGGAATGGCTGTCTGAGTGGCTGCCTGAGTCCATGTTCTGTATGAACAAATTAAAAGCAAGAGTCTTTCATGCTGAATTTGTATGGCCCTCTGCACAAATTGCCCAATTTATTTAAGTATTTTCTGGTGGCGAGATGTTTTGGGACGCGGGGGTTGATAAAATGCATTAAATAAAACACTGCAAGTCGAATTTAAGTATAAAATGAAATTCTTTCTGTGTTGGGTTTGATGTTCTTAATTTAATCCCTGGTGGACAGTAGTCTGCATTACAAAACCTTCACACATAATTTGGCACAGTTTGGATGATTTGCAATCTCTCCCTTGCTCTATCTGCAGAGGATACCCTGAGCAGATCCTGCGCGGAGGCTCGGTGACCTCTCCTCTCTCAGGAGGGTGGTCTCTTCAGGTCACTGTTCAGGTCATTTCTGCAGCAGAGTAAGGAAGCTTTGACTGTTTCTTCGCTTGTGTGGGTAAACAGAGGACTTTAATTTCCAGCACTACCGGTCCCTAACCTTCAGAAGCTAAGCAGTCACCGAGGGGGATGGGGAAGAGATGTCAAAAGAAAGTGCAGAGCAAAGAATGTAAAGAATTTTGCTTATCTGTGACAAGTTTCTAAGCGTGTTTGATTATGGTAATAAGGATACCTCATTAACAAAGGATTTTAAAGGCATGTACACCATTGATAATCAGCCCTGGCCAAAGTACAGCGTACATTTTAAACTTCTTTTTTTTCTTCAATGGGATATATTTGAAATACGGCAGCACTTTAGTGTGAATGTGGAATTTCACTTGATGCCCAAGGGTGGGGCCATGACAGCTAAGGAAGGAGCTGTATCTACCGAAGATAAAGTCCCCATCGCTGGCAAGAGATGACTGTAAAACATGCACAATTCCCAATCCTTAAAACTCTCCCTAATTGCAAATCTGCTCATTGTTTTAACTTATCTCTGCCAGTGCTGTGCTGAATTAGTCCTTTGGAGTGCCTGAATGGGATCAAGGGAAGAGAAGAGGAAAGGAAGGATGGGAATGAGAGCGAATGAGAGAAAGAAGAAAGCAAGATAGCCACAGAAGAGGAAGGGCGGGGGGGTGTTGAGCATAGTTGCCCTTTGGCTTCCTATGAAATTGTAAAAGCTTTTGAACACCGTTGCTGAACCAGCCACGAGAACGTTTTCTGCATCCCTGCTGCACGGGAGGCGTCTGGCCTGGTGCTGGCGGGAAAAAGGAAAGAAGTGGTTCAGCAGGAATTTACCTCCCCTGTTCGGATGCTTTCTAGTGTGTGTCTTGCCTGGAAACTGGCCCAGTGAATGTCCCCCGCCACCAGCCTCTGTGCTGGTCCCCCATGTTAGGTCCGTTGGCTATCTCCCCCACACCCAGTTCCCCACTGGTGGGGTGGGAGATCCACCACCTCTGGGGTCACCCCCTTTTTTGGCCAGTTTGGCACCGTAGCAGGCAGCTTGTTGGTGAGACAAGCAATCCGGGGGAATTTACTCCAGCTCCACCTGATACCTGGAGTATTCCTATTTTTGCATCCATATCTCCTAATGAGTTTATGAACTAGAACAGAACGGTACCCCTGCTGTTCTCCAGACTTCTTATCAAGTGATTTAGCTATCAGACACATTCAGATGACAGACAAGCCGCTTCTGGCCCCGTGTGGGTTCCTGTGTGGGTGCTTTTTTGAGTAGGAAAGGACTTGAGCAGAAATCTTGTGTTATGTCAAATGGGAGAAAAATGAAAACCACTTATGCACGGGGCTCTTCAGGCATGTGCCAGGTATAATATTCGGCTGCTGGCTGCCCAACCCTAAACGTGGTGGATATAACTCAGTATTTCTTCTTCTAGTGCCTTTGGGTTGAAGAAAGCATTTTAATATCCACACACCTCTAATAAACTAAAGCTGTAACGAGGCTTTTTCTATTTGTATTGCTCTTTTGTTGTCTCCTATGCGCATTTACCATTGATTTTTGCCAAACTCCCCTATACTGTAACTATGCAGTTATAAACTGGTGTTATTGAGGGGAACTGAGGAGAGAAAGGATAGCCATAAAATTACTGGTTGCAAACAAACACTGCAGCTCTATTTGGGCGTTTATCAGTAACACCTGGAGATTATTGCATACAACCTTCCTAATCAGTAAATCAGCCAGCCACCAGTTGTTTCCTTAGCCACATCAGGCAAAAATGTAACAGCTGTTTAATTTACTTTTTTTATGGTAGGAAATTCATATCCTGAATCATTGATATCTCTATTTTGCAACTTGCTGCCATTAAATTATTTCTTTTCTTTTCTTTTCTCTCAGTGTTGCCTGCTATAAAAGACGGGAGGGTCGGTCTGCGTGCACGAGGCGGCCTGATGTCATCTTTCAGGATGGTGCCCACGTGGAAGCCAAGTGAAACTCTCTGGAGCTTTCCCAAGTAAGTTGGGACATCCCCTCGAGTCCAAGGTGGGGGAACTTGCTAACGTGAGCAGGAACTGAAGGAAGCGCAAGCACAGAGCGGAAGCTTTGCAAGGTCTAGAAACTCTAAAGCAAATGGCTTCGGTTGGCTTGAGACTGTGCAACAGCCAGCTACAACTGAATGCTTTATTGCCGTCTGGAAGTGTTTATTTTCTGAACATAAATTCAAGGGACAGATTCAAGGCATGTCTAGAAATAAAGCATATCATCATGTGAGCTAAGCTGACAAGGACAATTTACTGTACCCTGCATTCGTTCTGGGCCAATCGGAAGAGAAGAGGCTATTAACATCCTGAAATTCCCGCTGTTCGGCTCTCCCTGTCCCTTCACTGAACTCAGGAATGGCATGTATTAACCCCTTGAGGGCCTCCTGTGCACGGCACACATCCAAAGAAGGGACACTTGTTTAGGCCCGGTAGACATATGCAGTATGTCCAGCTCTTATTGACAGCAGCAGCAAACTGCTTTAAAAGCCATGACACGGCCTGCGCCGTCTGGAGGCCCAGCACAGGGTTAACATCTTTCCTAGAGGCGGTTTCGGTGCTGTAGATGAGCATCGACTTACTCTGTTTAAATATGAGAGTTCACTGGTCAGCTTGACCTTGAATTCTCTTGCAAAGACAGGAACAAGTTGACATACTGTTCGTGTTTCCAGTGGCTGCAAAGTTCAGGGAATACAACGCAACTGCAGCTCACAGGCCGTGAGCATCACTTAGAGAAGAGAAGGGAAAGTTCGCTTCCTACTTTTTAAATCCTGCCGGCAAGAAAAGTAACAAAACCAGAAGAGAGTCAGAAGGTAAAGCATAAAGGGCACAACAGCAGTTATTGCAGAGGAAAGGTGCCATTCATAGTCGGGAACGTGTTATAATAAAATCCACAAGCAAAAGTCCACAGAGGACTGTTTGCATAGCAGCATTACAATATCTACATGTGTAAATAGAGGGAACAGCCTTCAAATCCACGTTGCAGCAGCAACTCTTGGGTCTTTTACCTGCAGCCGTGCTGCTTGAAGTATTCTTCCTGACTTCGTGAATGTCCTTGTATAGGACAGCACAATCAGCCCTATTCGAACATTGCAGCTGAGGGAAACATATTATTCTGGCTCTGAATATGAGTTGTCTGTATGCAACACTGCAGAAGGGCAGTGCAGTTAAGTTAACTGGTCTCCAGCTCCTTCTTTTCATCCTGTCCCTTCTCCACGTGGTAGGGGGTACAGATTCAGCACGGCAGTTCGCTGCTGCCTCTTGCTCCCTGTGAAAAGCACACCTCTGCACCTCCAGCCCCTGCGTGAGAAAACGTAAGCTGGTGCCTTATGAAGTGCATGGGGAAAGGGAAGCCCGAGAAGAAAACTCCGTATCAGCTTTTCTAGGTTTTCTTTTAAATCGAGGCTGTCTCACATGTAGCCTGGTGAGGCTGAAGGCACAGCACACGCAGGCACTCCTGCAGCCACAGACCTGTAGAGAGGCAAGAGCAGAAGCAGGAGTAGACACTGGATCCTGGGTCGTGGTCAGCCCCTCAGACAGCTCCTCTAGTTGTTTATCACTGTGCCTAAGAACACATGGAGTAAATCCACACATATTAAAAACACACACACTCCCCCCGCAGTTTGGTCCCATTTTTCATTTGGGAAATGTATTTCTGTATTTTGGCACAGAGTCGTGCAGCAGGATCTCTCTACTATATTGGCATAATGTTCACAGCTGTAATCAAAACATTTGTTCTCCTATCTTCTCCCAAATCACTTGGGGTCTCCTTCTCCCACCAAGGAGCCTGTCTCATTCATTCCGTGGCTGCTACGCATGGCTTAAGTATAGCAACCTTCAGTACTAGACCAGAATAATATAAGAACCACAAAGAATCATTTATCTGGCATGACATATTTTACGCTCTTGTGTAAGTTTTCCTAAGGGACTTCTGAATGTCCTACTGGGTGACTGTAAAGACACCAAGGACTCAAAGTCATGGGTATCGTCTTTATTACAAGCCCTAAAACACTCAGCACAAAGACAATGCTGAGTGGATTTAACTTTTCTGAAATTAAGATACTATATTGTCTCACCAAAGTCCTTCCAAAGATCCCTTTAAGAGCAGAGTGGTTTGGGGCTGAAAGGATGCTAGTACTGAAATTTATCTTAATCTTCTATTACTATAGAAATGTTTCTGCGCTTTAAAAATACACTCCCTATTTCTTACTTTCAGACTACCCTAATCTCAAATTAGCCTTCTGAGCAAAGGTCAGGAGTGCAGGAGTGCAGGTCTTATTGGTTCAATTAAAGGAAATAACACAAAATCACACAGGCTATTGCAGAAGTCTTTGGCAACAACTTCCAGAATACTGAGAGGCTGCTCAGGCATGAGCTGTCTATACAGCCAGATAATGCTGTTATTAGAAACACATTAGTGTGAGAAATTTTTTTTTTTTTAAATATACATGGCTAATAGATACATTCATCTCATGGCTTTCACAGTAAAAGTCTTGGACTAGTGCTTCTGATTAATTATTAATGTCGCCTTGTTCTTTTTTTCCGTGTGTTTACAACTTAGCCTTGCCTCTCTCTCTTTTTCCCAAAATGCTTGCGCATAACAAAGCTCAGATCACTACACTGGTAGCTGTCATGCTGCTACTTGCCAATGTCCTTAATAATGATGAAATGTTAAGTATAATGTACCAATAAATATTTTGGAGTTAGGGAACTGGCAGGTATGTGGCGAAGGCTCTTTGTGTTAACAGTTGATATACTGTTGTTACATTGATGAAAACTGGGGCTAATGCATTTGTGTAAAGATCCTCTTTTTAAAGTGATTTTCCTTCTTCTCCTTTCCTTTCCTTTCCTTTCCTTTCCTTTCCTTTCTTCCTTTTTCCTTTCCTTTCCTTTCCTTTCCTTTCCCTTCCTTTCCCTTCCTTTCCTCCTTTCCTTTCCTTTCCTTTCCTTTCCTTTTTCCTTTCCTTCCCTTCCTTTCCCTTCCTTTCCCTTCCTTTCCCTTCCTTTCCCTTCCTTTCCCTTCCTTTCCCCTGAACATTTGACCCTGGGGGAGTAGGATGGAAAGATTGTTTAAACAGCAGAAATTGTTTATTTCAATTTTCTCCCTCTTTTTTCCCCCCTTTTCAGTTCTCTTTACAGGTAACTCACTCGCAATATGGGAGAACCTCAGAAAGTTCGGAGGTTTGGGGCAGGAAACGCCTTCCCTCCCCCCGAAGTTCGGATTCAGAGCTAAATTTATCTGAACGCTGTCATTTCCCTGCTTCTCCTTCTCTACCTCCTTCACTACATTCCTCTTTTTCCCTCCCCATTCCCAGCCACCCAGATCTTATCCTTTCCTTGACCTACAGCTCCCCCTCCCTAGCCTTCCACCGCTCTAAAATGTCCGGAGGCTACGGCTGAAGGTGGTAGTTTTCTCCTGTCAGGTTTTTTTATTCCTGGGCTCTACTATAGCGAGAAATGCTCTGTAATCCTTTGCCCTCAGAAGCTGTCTCCATCGACAGACGCTAAAAGCAGGTTCGGTGGCCCCTAAGATGAAAAGGCAGCAGTGGTGCCCAGCAGAGAAGTCCAGGCTTGCTCATGGCTTGCTGGGTGCAAGCGCCCACCGGCGACGCAGCAAAGGGCCCACGTAGGTACGGGCCATTGCAATTTGTTTTAGGTAAAAGGATTCTGAAATAGGGGCGGAAGTTCAGCCAAATTTCCAGCCTGCTCCTGCTTTCTCTAACATGTTCTGCACATTTGCATCGCTTATCACTGTCTTGAATGATCTGTCCTGGTAGGGAATACACAAAGTTCAACAAGATCCCTCTCTCCTTTTTTTTTTTTTCTTTTCTTTTTTTTTTTAAATATTGTAGTCTTGCACTGTGGCTATTCTAGTTTTTCACAGAAGTGGCAGGCAGCCAAAGACTGGAGTCATTATTTGCAAACTCTAAAAATAGAGTCAAGATTTATAGGAAGAAAACAGATATGTCTTGTTATAAAACCATGAATAAGGATTGGCACGAGCATAACAGTTTATTCTTTTTTGATATTGCTTATTGTAAATTGCACTCTCTCTTTCTGGGAGATACACTAGATAGTTGCAGTACAGAAACATTTCCTTTACTTGAAAGTACTGGAGAACTGCAGTTTATTTGTTGTAAAGACTTGATTATTCAAAGGAAGCGATAAGAGATGAGGTAGCCCCTGGGAACTTTGTGCGGTGTTGGGGGTGGACAGTTTGTTTTGAAAAAAGTATTAGTGATCTTCTTCTGCAGGTCACTGCCGATAAAAATTACATTCAGCACGTCTCTTCGCCCAGCGTAAAGGTGCCTTACGAGTTGTACTTCTGGCTAATATTGCTTGTTATTATAAACCATGAACATCACATCCCTGATCTAACTAATGTTAATAACACTACGCACACTATCTCCTTCCTCGGAGGTTCCGGCAGGGCAGCAACAAAAGGGAAAAAAAAAAAAAAGAAAAAAAAAAAAAAGGAGAAGGGAAGCATAGAGAAAGAGAGGGAGAAGCTTTCACAAAGAGTTAAAAAGGCCTGATGAAATCCTTACAATGTACACCATATGGCTTGACATTTACCAGATTAGTTAAACATTTCTACTGGGGATAAATATTCCTGCACATCGATGTAAAGAAATTGCATGAGACAAGGGCACATAGAGCATATTTATGCCATGGAGTAATCTCCCACACACACACCCCTTTTTTTTTTTTCTTCCTTCCCTCCCCTTTGCTAGCAGAATTCGGGTTACTGAATGTGTAAGGGCCAAGTGTGCTAAACTCAAACGAACCCCTGCTCCTGTGCACTCCCGAGCTGTTTGTCAGTGTGGCTGCAAACACAAGCCCCCTCCCAACATCACCCCAAACTCAAAACTCTCGCCCAAAAAAGTTTCGAATGAGCAATCTTGCTATTAAAAAAAAAAAAAAAAACACTCCTCTACGGAGAGGCTAAAACATTAAAGTTTGTCAAAATCTATTTCAGGACTCGGGTTGCCTGTGGAGAGATGACTGTGATGGCTGCCAAACTGATTCGAGGCGGGTTGATGCAGAGGAGGTGACTGCTGGTGCCCGTGTCTGGTGTAGACTACTCCGCTCCTTGGTGAACAGCCCTAAAGCCATAGATTTCATTTGATCTTTGCAAAGGCTAACATCTGTCTGCTGTCATTTTAGTAAGATTGATGACAGGCTGGGATAGGGGAGGAGGAGGGGGAGTGCAGCAGGAGGAAGGCTGGTCCCCGCAGCCCCAACGGCTGTGGCCAAGCCTGCCCGGAGTCGCTGGCCCGGACCCTCTGGTCGGCTGCGGCAGTGGCAGGGAAGTTGCTCCTGCACCACTCCGGCAGTAATTGCGCTGGGTTTTTACAGCAGATTGCAGGAACTCAGAGACATAAAGGCAGCATTTTGCACCTTATATATCTTAATAGATTATTTGCGTCACAAGCAACACAGAGCGAAATGTTATGACAACCATAAGAATGTAGTTTACTGTGGCTTAATGTGGCTGGGCAGTGCAGGGTAAAGCTATCAAAAAATATATTTAATTTTTTTTAAAGTTTCCGAGAGAAACTAGCCAATGTGGACATGCAGCTATTTTTATATGAAACTCTGACTATTGGCAAACTCTTTCCAGGCTACAGCAGAAAATGCTTACTCTTTTTATTAGTGGTAGTATCGCAGCGCCAAAGTAAAAATCATACGCTTTCCCACTTGGAAGATTTCTTGCAAGCTGATGTCTGAGCTGATGTAATAGGGGAATCTTCTACAAAGGACACGTCCCAAACGGAGCAGCCAGTTGCTGGCTGCAGCATGCAATACGCCTCGGAAAAAAATAGCTTTCATACTTGGGCAGGATGAAGTCCATGTATCTTTTTCCATGAATGAATGAGTGAATGAATGGCTATCAATGCTGAAATTTGATCTTACTGCAAAATCCGAGAGATTCGGGTTTCACCAGGCGCACATATGTATACAAGAGGGATCTCAGCACTTCTGGGAAAGAAGTGTGGTGCGCTGCGGAAGAAATGCATAGTGATAGGGATACTGCCCTTGTGGATTGGGAAGCGAGAAATGTACCTGCAAATCTTCATGCCGATATTAGATTGGAAACCATTGAGGCAGGGGCTGGAAGCAGCCCTAGATCCTCTCTGGGAGCTGGCGGGGAGACGGGTGCATAAGCCGGTAACTTTAACAAGCTGGAATTCAAAATATGCCTGACCTAAAACCCCAGGCTGGGACGTGTACGGGCTTGGGGGAAAGCTCCGCTCCAGCCCCTCCTGTTGAGATTTACAGTGCTGAGACCGATGCCGTGCACATTTTAACCACACAGTGTCCCATCATGACAAAATGACATCACGTGAGGATGGGATTTCAGCTGTGGGCAGGGAAAAATGTAGTTTAGATTATGAAAACAAGCTGTGCACTTTTTATTCTTGTGGGTCAGGGAAGAGCGGAGACTCCCACCCAAATGGGAGGGCTGGCTTGGGGCCCCACATGAACTTTGTGCTTGGATGATCACGGGTGCCTGGATTGATAAAGAGTGAGCCAGAGAGATAAATACACGTACGGAGGAAAATAAGAACAGATAATGGATTGGCGTAAGTCACAGTATATTTCCTCATAGTGATGAAAGGCTAAAAGTGAGTTATAGATCTTTCCTCGCGATAAGAACAGATATTTCTTTCCAAATCATTTATCTATAAGATACTGAGATGTTATTTAGGTCTGCATTGGTATTAATCTGGCTCTTTGTGTTTGCATCCTAGCCCTTCAGCAGGTGAAAATGTGCTGGTAGGGACCCTAAAGGTTTTGTCTGCAGCTCCCGTGGATGAGGAATTAGTTCTTATTGTAGGGAGTTGAGAAGACAGAGGGCATGTTTATCCTAGCGTCTCAGGTAAATGTGACACGGCTATTTATGCATTGCCAGAGTTTAAATCTTCGTTTGTTCAGGCCCTTAATGTATGAGAAGCAGTCGGTGTAAGTGTTACAAGATCTGTTTACTGCTCTGGGATATAATTAACTTTTTAAAAAAGAAAAAAAAAAAGGATGCCTGTATGAAGAAAACAACCCCACCTGACAACTTTGATGTAGGAAGAGCCTTCTCCCTTTGACTGCTCCAGAGACGCTGGCGCGTCGGGTGGGTGCGCTCAGCCCTTTCATCCCCGCAGCCAAGGCTATATAACATTTACATGTCTCAGAGAGACGACCTATGTACGGTACACGTGTGTGAGGGCGGGGAGCCTAGGCTTGGAAAGAGAATTCAGAAAAAAGCAGCATGGTTTTGTCAACGGGGAAAGATTGGAGTACCTGATTGTACAGCTAGAGTAGAGAAATGTTTTCTGTGTGATTAGAAAAGCCATTATTATTATTATTGCTAATAATAATAACAATAACGTTGTTATTTTTTAAAATTTATTTACTAAAGGTCCGTTCTTCAACCCGCTTCCCCCCAGGGGCTGGGCTGTGCCCTGGGGTGGGGCTGTTGGAGCCGGCTGGAACCGGCTGGAACCAGCTGGAGCCGGCCGTGCCCGGCGGGGGGCAGCCCCCGCCTCTCCTCACAGCGTCGAGCTCTCCTCAAAGCTGCCTCCAGCTTGAGGAGATGGTGGAAACATTAAGGACAAGCAACACCACCGGGGCGGAGAGGAGAGCGCAGGCGAGCTGGGGACAGAGCCCGGGGTCCGTCACCGGCTGGACAGTGTCAGCCAGGGCTGTGGGAACGAGGGGCGGAGGGGCTGGCGGTGCGGGCTGGGCGCCGTGTCCGTGAGTAACGGCTGTTTGCCTGCAAAGACGCTCGCGGGTCAAGGGGATTCGCGTTTCTGCTAAACAGTCCAGTATATCTTCACCTTCTGTAATCTGAGCTGGAGCCTTTGCTGTCATGCTTTCCCCCTGTAAAACCCCTGCTTTTGAATCTTAAGAGAAATCTTTACAGTGGTCAGTAAATCCTAATGTTGTACTTGTTCTGTTTTATGAGATTTCCAGTAACACACGGCTTCGGAGATTTGTCACTTGGCGGATCAAACAGCTCTAAGGACACAGCAGACTTGGGCTGAGGGGGAAAGAAGTCAACTGTCCCTGTCTTGTTTAAATGAGCTTCAGGTTCAGTACATTAACGTGCTAATAAGGAAGTCTTGTGTTCCCACACTGTTCTTAAAGGCATTCTCACACTGCTGACCTGACCTCTTTAATCCTGGCTTTCCTGAAGGAAAAGCTGATCCATCAGGCCTCCTGTGTCTAAAATGGGATGAAAGGAAACGATGGACCTATTTCTACACTGGTGTTTCTCAGGTACCTCAAGCAGCCTTGTTCTTTTTGTAGTCATCTCTCATTTCCCTGGGAAGGGGGGGGGGGAAAAAAGGAAAAAAAAAAACCCTAGATGTGAGGGCTCAAATCACTAAAGATGAGAAACAGCGACAGGAAATAAAGAGGTCACACACCTAAGTTAGCTTATGATTAAAAAGAAATTAGTGGGGCTATTTTTAATTTGTTTAAATATATTACTTTCTATTAAAAAGGTCTTTATATTTCACTAAGTATGAGATGAAGTGTGTCACCAGAGGAAGATTTTTCAGTTTTAGTCTCTTTTCTCTTAAACAATTAGAAGTCAAAGAAACTCCATTGAAGTCACAAATGTGAAGCCAGCAGAAATGGCAGCAGAGTGGGACTTTTCCTCTACAATACAGCGTGATCGCCTTCCGCTGGGGCCAGTTTGCAAGAATTCAGGGAAGAAAAACGTAAGCTGTGCACAACAGGTTCATTGTGGGTAGGTCTGTGGTACCACATAGCCCCCTGGATATTCAGCCTCAGAATGCTGTGCAGCCTCAAGAAGTAAAACATTGCATCCCTGCGCTTAGACCCAGCCCAAGGCGTTTGAGCCCCAGCCCAAGGAGCTGGTGGGAGCCCTCTTGGAGGCTGAAGTGCATCTCATATCTGAGTATCTGCCAGAGCTTACGTCTTTTTTTGTTAAATCTGCTAGGCTATGGATATTTTCAGGCTGCAGCTGACAGAAATTAGAAAGGATAGTTGTAAACGAAGTTTTGTAATGCCAGAAGTCTATGATGGAGCCTTTTAATCAGTGCACAAGCTAAACGGTGATCCAACTGTTCTAAGATTTTCCATGAGATTGCTTGGTTTTCCATTTTTCCTCTATATTTTCACTTCTGGAATCTCTCTTTTGTTAAATGGAGTGCCTTAGGAGTGAACATAACGATTGGGTGAGTCTCCGCAAACCTGTGAGGCTATGAGGGAAATCCACCATAATGTTTAAAAAACCATAATAAAAGGTTTGGTTAGGGATTTGTCACAAAACTCCGAAACAATGCAAACACCCTCATTTTCTTGTTTCATACCCAGATGGAAAGTCAGGCCAGAATCACTGAACATTTCACCAAGTCTTGGTAACCTTCTGAGCTGAGTTGTGAGAAATTGTTCTTGACATCACATGAGCTGGGCCACAAGGCAGGACTAATGTGATATTTGCTGTCGAAGGTTTCCTAGGAAACATGCTACTTAGAGCGCTCAGTCCTCCCTGCCACCCTTCCCGCATCCTCCAGTTTCACCGTTCCCACAGATTTTGCAGAGGGCAGCAATGTCCCCTCTGACCTCCGGACACCCTAGTTGCAGACCCCCCGCTACAGTGCGATGCTTCCCAGCAGCCCTGCGCACCCAGCTGAGCAGAGAGTGGTTGTGGAGATTCTGAGGCTCACCCACCTAATTGCCCTTTTTTCTGTGATTTATCCCTGTCGTGGTTTAACCCCAGTTGGCAACTAAGTACCACACAGCCGCTTGCTCACCCTCCCCCCGGCCCGTGGTGGGATGGGGGAGAGAATCGGTAAAAAAAAGGTAAAACCTGTGGGTTGAGATAAAGACAGTTTAATAGGACAGCAAAGGAAGAGAAAATAATAATAATAATGATAAAAGAATATACAAGTG
>NW_008795672.1:1037248-1080786 GCF_000699145.1 Aptenodytes forsteri | reverse complement strand
CCCCCCTCCCAGCTTCTTGTGCACCTGGCAGAGCATGGGAAGCTGAAAAGTCCTAGACTAGTGTAAGCACTACTTAGCAACATCTAAAACATCGGTGTGTTATCACATTATTCTCATCCTAAATCCAAAACACAGCACTGTACCAGCTACTAGGAAGAAAATTAACTCTATCCCAGCCAAAATCAGGACAACCCCTTTCCCTCCTTTTGTTTTTTTTTTTTCTTCCCAGCACTCTGCAATGGGAGAGGTGAGAGAAACCGAGCCACGTCCTGCAAGACTGGAGCTGGAGAGAAGGAAGTTTGAGCATTCCCAGCAATCCTAACCTTTCCTGCCAAAGGGGAACTGGTGGAAAAAAGGTTAGGAAAATCAGCAGATAACGTAAAACTTAACTTGCCACGAGGCTCCTCATCTTTTGACTGCAGTTTGCAATACAGTAGCTATTATGGTACATAACCTATAGGGATTTTTCAGCTGAATGGGGTTCCCCAACTCATTCCCGCAATTCCACAATTTCATCTGGTGGCTGTAGATGCTGTCCTTGACATCAGAGCCACATAAATGATTCCTGTCATTTAGGCCAAACTTTTCAGCTTGGCCGTTTGGAGCGGCAGGATAGTTCCCATTGAGGATGAGATGAATGGAGTCGGTTCACACATGTTAACCAAATGCAAATCCTTAGATGGAAACTCATGGTCAGCTTTTTCCAATGCTATTTTCAGAACTTCCACAAAAGACTGTGCTGTGATTATATGTATTCATGATATGTATATCATGTATTCAGCTCAAACAATATTTGAATGATGCATTTAGAATTCTTCCTAAAAAAGGACCATGCTTCTGTAAACTGCATCATATTTGTAAAAGAGGAAAAAAAATCGAGCTTGCTTTTCTTTTCTTTCTCTCTTTCTTTTTAATATATCATTTCATAAGGCTGTAAGAATTGGTGTTAATGCTACATTACACACAGACACACTTCTACATAACCATATGCATTTGCATGTATGCCATACATAAACAACCCTATGGAATCCCGACTCTTCATTGTAAAGTTTGTCTCCATATTTTTCAAAGCAAAGAAGCTCTGGGTGTCAAACAGTTGCCTTTTTCACTCTCTCTCACTGGGCTGTACAGCAAATACAGCCAACAAAATAAAGCATTGGGGGTTTTGTGGGTTGGGTTTTTTGTTTTTTTCTTTTTCCAACCTGGCCATTTATAACTACCTATTTTCCCTCTTGTCTCCTCCACTGATAAAACACCATTTTTTTTGACTCCGTCATTAAGTGTCCTTCACATTGCCAATATTGATTTCCCCAACCCCTTGAAGGCCAAGAGTGTCACCTCCATGATGCTCCCTGCAGCCACTGACTTGGAAAACAGGAGAGCTAAGGTTGCTACTGCCAGACATTGGTTTCCCACATGGTAGGCGAGAAGACAAGTAGCCTTAAGTCACCCGACTGTCTGACTCATTTATCTCTGTGATGCCATTCACTTCACCTTACCGCATGTTTGTGTAGTGAAGTTGTTTGGCCAATGTGCCCTATGGGCCTTGTCTTAGTAATGAAAGTGCAGAGGGTGGAAAAGAAATTCCATTCTGGATTGTTTAGCTCTATCTTCAGTTTCTGATGGCATCCAAAAGATTGGGGTGGCTTTTGGGCTGGCTTTTCGGTGTGCTTTCAGATTCAGAAGAGCAGCACCTGCTGGGCCCTGCAAAGCCAGCAGGACTTCACCTGCGTAAATCTGGGCAGAATTTGGGTCTTTGTGGCCAG
Organism: Aptenodytes forsteri; assembly: GCF_000699145.1. NCBI lineage: Eukaryota > Metazoa > Chordata > Aves > Sphenisciformes > Spheniscidae > Aptenodytes > Aptenodytes forsteri. The sequence continues at coordinate 1,079,020 of NW_008795672.1, read as the reverse complement.
AGAAGGAAAACCAGTAATACTCTTTTCTTTCTGTTCAAACCCAGAAAAGTTTCTTCCAAGCTTTAAGACCGTAAGACAGACGGTGTCAATCAGCTTCAGAGAAACAGCATCAGCTTAGCTGAGAATCTGCATACAAGTCTCAGGTCTGTACCAATCTTAGAGATCAGCACTTTTCGTTGTAGAGTCATGCTTTTCTTGCACGAAAGCGATGGTGGATTTGCAAATCAACATCTACCTGTGAAAGACCATCATGAAACCACGTTGCTCATAGAAGGCAGAACTTTTCTAAATTAGGATAGAATACCCAATATGTAAGACGCTGGTGGGTCACCCAGACAATTAACTCATTTTCAAAGCACTTTAAGAATGTCAGTCCTTGTGGCACCACGTATAATATATGTCAGGGGATATTGTTATCCTCCATTGCCGGCTGAGGAAGGGAGGAAAGGAGATTACAAAACCACAACTTGAGTTATTGTTGGAGGCAGGACTGGAACTCGGGATTTCCTGGACAGATTACCACCCTTCACTTCTCCCTCAGTTGGTATAATTAGCGGTGTCCTGGATCTCTCTTATTCCCATGCAAGAACGCATTTGAATACATTTTTCTTTGAAATTGTCTGTCTTGGGGTCATTTCTGTTGTGCACTTCTGGCTGTTAATGATCTGTTGTCTGCAGTGAAATGCTCACTAGTACACTGTGAATCATGAACGGATGTAAAGGCGTCCATTTGTGACTACCAATTTAATCTCTCTGGATTTCTGAAATTGGCTACCTGTAAAACTTTGGGAGCCACATCTTGAAAAAAAGCAATCTTTGGGGTCCTTCAATTTTTTTGTTCTTGGCTGCTAGCCATTCAGATGGATGTCTTACATCCTTGGGATGAACTTAGTGCAGTCCTCATTGACCTAGCAAGCCATTTTTTCACTGATGACAAGCTGGGATCACATCTTGTAATGACTGCTGCAAGATTGTCTTGTTAGGGAAAGGGCTAAGGTGGGATTGTCTTTAATGACAATGAAAGCACCTCATAAAATCTGATTCTTCGGTTTTACAGGCATGGCTCTAGAATTTTAGCCGATACAGACTTAGTAAATCAATCAGTCAAAAATTATACCAGTTGAAGTATAATGTTCATGGCAGTCCAAAAACCTGAACATGTAGGTGATTTGGAGGGCATTTTGTTAACTCTTTAATTGGTCGTTTGAGTGCTGGAGGCAGTAGCTAATTGCCTGTAGGTCAGAGTAGTCCTAGAACTTAGGTAAATGTATATTGTCATATGTCACATTTTCACATGGCTCCTTTGCACAGGTTGGTAAAAATGATTGCTGCATAATTAAAATTAAGACAAGGTGGGAAAAGTGATTCAATTAAACCCCTGAAGCCATTGCACAAAATTATCTGAAGTACCAAAAACTAATGAATAGTTAAAACTAGTTTTATCTTTTTACTCTTCATGCTTGAATCCTGAGGGTATTAAAATGGCTGGAGTCTCTCTCAAAGTTCTCGGAGGTAAGTTTTCGGGTGGGCAGTGCAAGTATGAGTCAGCGCAGAGGAATCCAGGCCTTTTAAAATACCAGCACACTGAAACTTTGTTGCCTAGTTGTTTTGAATTGAAAATAACCAGACCTTACGCACAAGAGACCTTTTGGTTTCTCCACCAGCCCAGAATTATTTTGAAAACATCTGCAATATTTCACTGTGCATGCAGCAGGTATTATATACCAGGGAGGGTGATGACAGTAAAAATAAATGAGATATGTTGTAACCAAAACATCCCAAGTTTTACATCATACATTTCACAACCCTAGCAAGCATCCTGTGCGTTGACTTGAAGGCTAAAGGCATGTGGCAGTTTTACAAATGTCTATTAGTATTAACAAATATGTTCCATTATTAGACAGTGTGCCACTGCCCCAACCTCCTGGTGCAAGAGGTGAGTTAATATGGCTTATAAAATATAAGAGTGCTGCAGGCACAAGCTATGGAAATAAGAGCGCCGGCTAAGCAGGAGGTCTCATTACATTTGGTGGGACAACTTACTAGAGGCCTGAACATGAGTATAAAAGCTGCCTCCCAGCTAAGGCTTTTTATGGTTCCTGTCCTTTCCCAGAGCAATACAGCTTTAGGAGGTTTAGAGCAACAAGGTCTGCACCTTTGGATACTGGCAGTGTGCTAATTCTGGTTGGGTTTAAAATGAGAGGTGAATGAGAGAATTAAGATACGTATGTTTGCGCTATCCCTGTGCTTTTCAACAGAATTTTTTGATGGTTGAAAGTAGCGAAGCACTTAGGAGTTGTGCTCTTGCACAGGGTTGTTTTTTTTTTTTTTGCACTTAGGAGTTGTGCTCTTGCACAGGGTTGGTTTTTTTTTTTTGTATGGCTCTTTGCTGCTAGCTGTAAACCTCCATTTCTGGGAAACAAAGTGTTTCTTGGCCGGGTTTGCCAGGATTGTGCGTGTGTGCACAGAGAGGACCCGATACGCTGAAACTGTATAAGCAGGTCACCTTACGAGGAAATAAAAAAGTCTTGCTAATCTTCATTAGAACAGATGTTGTCCCGGAAGATTTTTAAAATATACCCTAGTAGAGCCTGTTTCCAGCCATCCAAGTGGAGGTGTCTGTAGGCACTGCCCCTTGCAGAGGTGGTGTAGATGTATAGTATAGATGAAGAACACAATAGTCTTTTTATGCTTCCACCTCTTTGAATGTTATGCTCGCTCTGCATTTGAAAGTAACAGTTATAAAACCTGTTCTGATGCTTATCCAAAGCTTAATCAGAAACCCTAAATAGGAACTAATTTATTATCATCTAAGTACTAGCTTTACCAAGCCAAGAAACTCCCTGCTGAGGACCAGGATGATTCAGGGGATAGTAGGTTATGAAAACATGATGACGTCAACTCACTAGGTGAGTCCTTCATCAATGGGTAAAGCTTCTGTAGGTAGAAAAAATAAACCTTCCTGAAGATTTCTGTGGATCAAAATCCCAAGAGATGCGGAGAGCAGAGTAGAGAAGAAGGAGAAAACTGAAACACAGGAGGTGTTCAAATCACAAGAGAAGAAGGAGAAAACTGAAACACAGGACGTGTTCAAATCACGTGAGGTCTCCACTTTCCCATGCTTCCTAATGGAAAAGCAAACAGCCAAACGTTGTCAGGAGTGTCCTAAAGAGTCAAAATTGTGAACGGGCAAATGTCTCTCCTGGTGTTGCAGTCTCCCCACCGAAATACTTTCTTCAGTCTTTTTTGGTGTGTGTTCAGCCTAGACTGCTGGTAATCGGAGACAAAATTTCCACTGTTTCTTACCTGTGATTCAAGAAAAACACTGCTTATGTGATTAAACGGAGTGTTTTTCTGTAGCCTTTTCTGTATACCCCTGGCCTGAGACCACCCAAATGCCAGGTAAAGTGTTGCTTGTGACCAGTTCAGGTTTTCCTTCCACTACAAGGCATAAGCGACAGTCTGTAGTTGCTTGCTTTTGCAAATGCAGATTGAGATTTTGGAAGACTACCAACAAAAAACAGATTATGGTATAGGCTCTTGTGGATTGCACCGAGCGAGCGCTGAAATTCCTGCTTTGCATATAAGAATGTGGAAATGACCCAAGAATGTTTGGGATGCCTTTGTGGAGTCCATATACTTATATAGTAGTGTATTACTTTTATATAGATGTATATGGCAATACCATACAAAACTAATATAAGACATAAGAGTTGTTAAAAGACATTATGTGACAGATTCACAATTTTTCCTCTGTGTATAGAGAGCAATTCAAGGTCATGGTGTCAAATTCATCTTTCAAAAGTGCCTCATTTCATTGACTACAGAAGGCTTGGACCAGTGCCCCATATTTACTATAAAAATACATATTTTAAGATACTTAAAACCAGTATTTTGATCTGTTAATATGGACCTTGTCAAAGAAAAAAGCTAGCTATTGCCCCCAGCCAGGTCCGTTCACATCAGACCCTGCAAATAACAAGTGTACGCAAAGAGTTTAAAACTTTGACTGAGGATGCGATCAGCATTGCTGCTGGAGGTGCTAGGAGCGCAACCCCTGCCTGCTAGGCTTTGTGGAGAAGACCTACACAATGTGCTCATGATCAAAGCGGTGGATGGTAAAGGAATGTATTAGGCCTTTGGAGAAATTGCTTTAAAAGGCTCTGGAATTACAAAGACCGTGAGAGAGACTTTCCATAGACTTTCTGGAAATGCCCTGTGAGTCACTGGTAGGTTCCCCTGGGAGTTGAAGGAGCCGGTAGGAAGATGGTAATAGCCTATTAAATTCGATAGGACATGCTTTGGTGGTGTGTGGTGGGACCGCGGCATTTCCACGTGTTTTCACTAGCTAGCAGCAGAAGGGCATGCACATTGTACTTCCTTTGGGGTACATTTTACATGCCGCGAGATAGGGATGCGAAGGCAGCTGCCTTCTCCCAGAGAGCCTGGAAGCACTGAATTTCCCTCTGGACTAGCACTCCTCTTGATACACATCAGTGTTTTAATGGTATTCTCTTGTAAAGAGGAGGTTTTAAAAGGTGTTTTTAATACATGAGACAAACTTAAACCTCGTTACCAGTGAGTCTGGGGACCCACCATCCTTATGTTATCTCAGGGAGGCACAGCCCTTGCTCACATTACCTCAAGTGCAAGGATCAAAACAGTTTGCTGCTTGAGGCAACAGTTCTTGTATCAGCCCAACAAAAAAGCAGGGATATGAGAGATTCCTTTGGTAGTGCGGTTGCCCAAGGATGCATCTGGAAAGTAAGGTCTGCTTTGCCGTGAGTAGAGCTATTACACTGATGTTACAGGCTTTGCAAGAGGATAATGTTCTCTGGGTGTTCCCACCTTCTCCTGGCTTTATATATAAGATGACAACAAGGCTGAAAAGACTCTGTTGGATGCCCAGAAAGGGACAAAGTTAGTAGTGATTGCCATGCAAAGAAAGATCAGGCATGAGTATTGGAATTGGCTTGATTTCTTTAGACAACTTTATGACTTTGGTTTTCTTCCTAAAGTTTTTTGTTGGTAAAATAAATCACAGCTCATACGATAACACTGTGCAAATAAATACCTTGCAATGTTGCAATATTTTTGGTGGCTCACGATTAGCCTTGATAATCCAAAGGATGGAGGCTAGCATATGTCATGGGTGGAGTCAGAAATAACATGCATCTTTGTGTCTATTTACGTATGACAGATCTCTTCAGTCAGATGCCGGCCAGGCTGAATTTAGCCATCTTGGCCTTGATATTATCCACGTGGCTAAAATTGCCAGTCCATTTACCCTGGAAATTATTACAGTGGTGCACTGCCAAATGCACAGTTGTATTGTTCCTTCACTTCATGCTGTTGTATTCTGAGTTAAATGTACCTCTGAGTCTTAAGCAAATCTAGATTGAGTGTTTTTTGTTTAAAAGAAATTAGGGGGGAATCTTTTAGTGTTCTTTCAGAGACTACCAATAGTCTTTGTCATTTACTTCTAGCTTAGGTAGTTATGACATAAAGGATAAGAAGGAAGTAAAAGGGCTTACGTAAGAATTCAGATGATGGATCACTTGAATTTATAGTGGGAAATTTGCTTTAGTGAAGGCTAGAGTAGGAGCTAGAGTAAGAGCCAGAAAATCCTAGTTTTTTCTATGCACATCCAGAGAGCAATGACTAGCCCAAGTTTGTGAGCCATAAAATGAGCATACTACTTAGACCTTATATAGGTGCTGAAGATAAGTCTATTGATGATGCAGAGATGAAGGTTCTCCTGACTTTATCTACAACAATAACTGCTTGGAAATACATAGAGAGAGACTTCGCTATACTAAACCAACCTATCTCACTGTGTGAGTCCCTCTTTGAAGGATGAACATGCTCAGGTATCCCTGAAGAGCAGCCATTTGGGGCACCTCTTCTGGAAAGCTGTCAGGATCTGCATGCTTGAGAGGCATCCCAAGCTGGGGAGATGTTTGTTTTCCAACTAGCTCTTGTCGAAGGAATAGACCTAAAAGAATGAGCCCTCCATTAGGAAAACTACTGTAAATGACAAATTCTTCGCTGTTGGTCCCAAAGCAGAGAGATTTTGTTAGGGTCACCCATTCTGCAATAAGAGTTTCCTTACAATTTCATGAGGAGATAGTCTTATGTCTCCATGGGGAAAGATTCGTCTCTCTATGCAATTCTTCTTTTAGGGAGGATAAGGAAAGCAATTGCAGGGATTAAAGAGTAACAGCTCTCCTGAAGGAAACAGGCTATCAGCCACCTCTGGAAACCAGCACTGCCTGTCAGGGAGAAACTCTGTTCTCCTCGTACAAACCACACATTTCACTGTGCACTTGCAAGGCAGATGTTGAGCATAATATAGACCTATATCTTAGCCAATAGAACCTGAACACAGAGAAGAAATATTATGTCCTTTCTTGTTTGTTTTGCAGAAGAGAACAGAGGCTTGCTGGCACCAAAAGAAACCTTTCTTTTTTTGGCTTTCACTGCCGTTTTTCCTCTGTGGAAGCGGGGAGACGTTCTCGCTCTAGTTGCATCTGTTTTCACTATTACCAAGAACAAAACTTCCATTTTCCAAGTGAACATAAGGTCCAAGGGCCAGCTCAATTTCCTTCAATAACTCCTGTATCTCTCTCACATGTTCAGCTCTTCTCGTGATGAGCATGAGAAGGAAGCCAGGAAGGGCAGCACAGCTGTCCAAAGCAAAATCTTTAGGTTCTTTCCTGAAATTCTCACAGATTTGGGGCAAGCTTTCTATTTATTACAAGGTTGAATTACAAAAGCAGGGAAAACATGGTTAGTGTGCAATGTGCTTGTGCTCTCAGATGACTCTAGATGACTGGTCTGTTACATGCTGCCCTGCTCTTGAAGCCGGAAAGACTCTGTGTTAGCCTGGTGGTAGCTTGCAAACAAAACCAATAATCCCACTGCTCACTTGTGCAGATTCAGCCTTGGGTCATGGGAATGCACAAGCAGGGTGCATGTGGCCAAGTCTGTCTGATACATTGCAAATGGTACCTGAAATAGAACGCGCTTTTTCATCCCATTTTCTTCCTATCCTTTTCCTTCTATTTCCCAGCATAATAGCATGTTTTTAGCCTCCTTTTCCCCTCCATTTGGCATTTGCCTCCCTCCTCTTTCCTTGCAGCCCACAAATGTTTGCGGCTCTCTCAGCCGCTGTCTTGGGGCCCGGACACTGTTTGATAAACAGTGGCTAATCTCGAAGGAGCACGTCCGCTCCGCTGGCCATGCAGCAGGAAGTGGCGGTTTCCCTCCCGAGCACTACGGCGAGGTCTCCTCCGGCAGCAAGGCCCCACTCCCCATCTTCCCCTTACACCCCTCCTACTTCATCCTGGCACCTGGGGTGAGTCCTGGGCACGGGGGCCAGAGAGGTCCCCTCTGAGCAAAGGCGATTAGATTAAGTTAAAAATGAAAAATGCGAAAGATCAGATAGATTAGACAGAAGATAGATTATTCTTATTTTTTACTTGAGTAACTTGAATTTTTAATAGCTTTGTTGGTTTTTTGTTTTTATCTTAGCTGGCTGATGGTAGATACCTGCAATTTGAGCAATACTGCTTTGTTCCAACTGGACACTTGGTAGTGGTTATTTCTGGAATGAAAGACTGTGCGCACTCTTCCAGCCCAAATGTGAGTGTTCTTTCTAAAATTTTCTTTCTAGGAGTAAACATCCCCATAATAGTCATTGCTGAACTGTTTGCAGTAGACAAACACAAAAGGGTTGCAAATGCAGCCAAAGATAGAAATCAAAAGAAATATTCTCAAAAATGTTTGGCACTGTTTGCTCACCTTTGGAATATACATCCTGTTCCTCTTCTTAAAATATTTTATTTTATTTTTTTAATATAGCTGGGTGAGCTGGTATTTCTTCTGCTCAAGCTGTCTCTAAACTTGTATCTCCAACAGTGGCAGCAGATTATGAGACGATACTTATAGAAATGACATTATATCATTACTTAAAATACCCATCCTGAAAGGCAAAATCTGCAGAAATTATAGGACTAAGAGGCCTCCTTTGAGAGGCAGAAACTATTTTAACTCGTTATTTTTAGAGCTCTGCAAATCACATATTTTTCTCTTCACTGGCAATTCAAAAAAAAAATTGGAAATTGTAATAAGTTTAAAAAAAAAAGAATCCTTCACAACTTTTTTCTATAAAATGGAAAGTTGAAATATGTCATTTGTGGGCAAATGAGATGCTTCACTTTAATTTCAACCATTTTTTTTGGTTCCTTTTCTTAGAAAAAATATTAACAGAGAATGGTCTATTGTGGGTTGGCTGCCCATATGGACTGGATGGGGGTTCTTGGTCAGGACAGCTGTCCTGGAGCATGAATAGTGACACAGACACTAGCACGACTAAATGTTTCCGTAGTCGGCTGATCCACCGCGAACACGGGTAACCGTGTGCCTGAGAGTCTATGGACTTTGCTCCCACCTCCACCAAGCTCCACAAGCTGTGCAAAATTAAACAAAGAAATTGAATGGCCCAGAATATTTCAGAGGAATAATGCTGAAATCTCCCATGATCACCGGCATTATCCTCAGCACCGTTTCTTAAATTAGCCTGTTAAGTCAATTGCCAGGGATGGGAAGGTGCTAGTGCTATGACGAGCTGTGTGGGGAGCCCCACTGCGCCCTGGGGAGGTGGTGGAACACCCGCCCATGGGGCACCCGTGCCAGGATGCTGCCCTCACATCCTTCCTGGTGCTCTGCCCATCAACGCATGGATAAGTCACGGGAACAGCTGTTTTCAATGAGGAGATGGTGCTGTAAACAGAGCAAACAGCTCTGAAAGTTTCTGGTATTAAGGAAGGTTGAGCGCTGATTTCATTTTTATGGGAAGGATTTTGAAGAGGGTCGTGATTGGTAATAATCAGCCACTAAAAACTGATGCGGTAGGGAAGAGGTGGATAAAGAAAAGGGTAATGCGGTGCCATTTCCACGTGGATTAAGGAGAAACCGACATCCAATATAGCACAGAAGAAAATTTGTCAGGATTTGCTTTGGTTAATGCAGGCTTTACAAACAGGGATACAGCTCACCAGAGACAGGTCTAGCAAACGAAAACAGGCGCAGGAGTTTCTTCTTTTTGTCTGAGTGAAAGGGCTGCACCGCATAAGGCGAATGCTGCCTTGCCTCTTCATGCTGTGCTGTGCGAAAGGGCTGCACCGCATAAGGCAAATGCTGCCTTGCCTCTTCATGCTGTGCTGTGCCTTGCTGTGCCGTACGTACCTTCCTGTGCCGCCACCTCTGACAGTGTGTACCAGAGGGAGAAGGAAAGTCAGCACAGGCACAGGAGCTTGGTACTGCCAGGTATTTCCTTGGAGCCATGAACGTCTGACTGCTTTTTCCTGCTCTTCCCACTCACGCTTGTCACTCTGTGAACCTTTTCGTTTGTAGCTGAGCCCAGCACCAGCTGAGCCTGCTCTGCACCCAGGGGCTGTTCAGCCTGCCCCGCTGGCCATCGCTGGCACTTTGGGCACAGCCTGAGGGTGGCAGGTCTATGATGTTGGCACCAAGCGCTTGCCTCCACTGCTTGCTGTCGAAGGAGCACCTTGCGTTGGTCCGTGCCTCTGGGACCACTGCTCTCCACAGCACTGTGGCCGCTGTGGGTGTGACAGGCGTAAGGAAGGTGTAGCAGAGCAGATTGGGGTCTGGCTTTTCATTTTTATTTTTGTTGGGAAGGGTCTTGAAGGGAAAGGGGGATGGGGCTTGCTGGGTGAGAGAGCCAGGAGCAGATTTGGTGCCTCCATAGCATCAGAGATGTTGCCAGCAGCAAGAACAGTTTGGTGGAAGGGAGGAAGATGTTTACAATGGGAAGAAGAGGGACAGGAGATCTGGAGAAGGTCAGATGATCAGTGGGGGTTGACAGGATATCCTGTGAGAAGTAATCATGTTTCTTGGGTGACTTATGGGCAACCAGTTCACCGGGTTCCCACAGGATCTCACACAGGGATTGTGACTCATGGAGCAGTGTCAGAGAGCACCTTCACTTTCTAGACACTCTGCTCACAAGCAGATGTCCCAGAAGATACAGTCCTGAGCCTTGTTTCCAACTCAGGAAATGGCTGCTTCAATATTTGCTGTCGATAAAGAATAGTAATGCTTCTATTTCCTTCTCCTTTCTTCTTTTTTTTATAAGAGCATAGAAAAGATCTCAGTAGGAGAAACTTGTTTTTCAGAGATCTCACTTCCAAAACTTTTTCCTCAGAGTGGTTCAGCCTGTAATTTAAGAGGTTTTGTTTAATTACATTTTTAAACTTCCCTCTCTTAATTACATTTTTTTTTTATTAACACCTAAATATGCTACTATTTGGAGCACAAACAGACAGAGATTACAATTAACAAATAATTACACTCTTTTTGTCAGTGTAACCTCATGGTACAGAAAGTATTACAAATCCATTTTAAAACATATTAAATGTTCATATTAATGAGGATAATAGAGAACAAGTACCAGCAAACTAAATATTGTTAATGATTTTGAGCTATTAAATTCATTACCATTTCCTTTCATAATAAAGTGGTTACTTGGTAATTAGACCTTTTTTAACTTATCATTATTAAATTCATTACATTGTGTGCAGTTAACCCTTAAAGATCTGCCTGGGTATACAGATGCAATTAAAAAATCATTTCAACAGCATATGAAGCTGATATGCCATTTGCAATCCTGCTTGTATTTTTGACAGTAGCTCCATGTACTTTTCTTCTGGTACATTTTCTTGACACATCATGCCTAGCAGCTTCTTAGCTGTCACAGCAGCTTCAGCAACACGTATGATGGAAACATGCTGTATTCATTTCATTTAATAGCGTTTAATGTTAAAACTAAAGTAGAACCCACTTGTTTGGCCAGGGAAAAAAATATCCATCAGCACACTAAATGGCTGACGTCAACGAGCTACTCTTCTCTGAGTTAAATCTGCTGAGAGTTGGGACGATTTGCCTTTTCCTCCTACAGAGGTGGATATACTTGTGCCTATCTGGGTCTCTGGTCTTTCTCTGCAACCCTAGATGGAAATCCTACCCCTGCTAAAGTTCATGTCAAAGTTTCTCTTGATTTCAAGGTACCCCTGAACTCATCTCCCTCCCTCAGCAGCTCTGAGGGTTTGCTCCCCTCTTGGGGAGGGGGTGCGTGCTGCTGTGCCCGTACCTTGTCCCACATACCAGATTGCTGGAGAGGGCACTCTGGGGACTGATTCGAAGTGCTTCTTTGCTTCTTCCTTTTCCCTCCAGTTCTCACTCATTCAAAGGAATAAGACAGCAGAGCTTCCATCTTTTAACTTCTTTTCTCCATGTCCATGCACACTTTTTTTCTTCCCCCCCGCCCCCCCATCCATGCACACTCTTTTTCTTCCCCCCCGCCCCCCCAAACAACACCCATCCACCCACGCTTTCAAGTTATAGGTACTTAAATAGAACAAAGATACTTATTCTGCAAATCACTGGGACCTAATAGATAGCACTGCAGGCCTTGCCTGGTCACGGCACAGCAACGTGGAAGGAAAGGGGTAATAATCTCTGATTGGAAAATGCCATTTTTGGAGCAACTCTGCCCTCACAGCACTGGCTGTCGCAGCGCTGGCCGCATCGGCAGCCGGGCACGCACCGCTCAGGTTATTCTCTTTGAGCAACGCCACCGAGGAATAATTTTACTTGGGTAGGAAAGGCTTCATGACACTTATTGCTACTGTACTTGATGGCTGGAAGCTGGGCTGATGGATACCCTGCAAATCCAATAGATAACAGATTAGATATGCATGTACTGTACGGCTCTGGAGAAATGCCGCTGCGCCATTATTCAGATCAGGCCGTTCTCCTCCTGCCAATCCGAAGCCGTGTCTTTGCATACGTGAGATATGAGGGTACAGCTGTGGGCCCGCCGGTGGGCCAGCCGCAGCCCAGCGCTCCGCCTGGCTCAGGCACTGCAGCTGCACCGCAATATATAACAACAACAACACTACATATTTGTAACCTCTGTTTTATTTAAAACCAGGTCCCATTCACCTGTAAATAGCTAGGGTATAAATGTGCCTCACCAATCACATTGGACTATTGTATTATACAGTGTATTGAATGTTTTTGGCAGGCATGAGCCCCTATGCTACTGTGTCCTTATTTTATTATTGTTTTGAGGGTAGAGCTGTGTGATTATCCATTCTTGCTTCAGGCATAGCAAGCCATCTGGAATGCTTATTAAACCCACAGGCAGATCAGAAGGATATAACTCTGATGATGTACATGTACATGGGCTGTACTACATCATCAGAACATTGCTCCTCTGATGATGTAGTACACATTAGTGGGCCTAGATAATGGATTAGAACTAGCAGAGCGAAAGTTAGACTTTTTGAAGGATGGATATGGTGGGTTTTTTTCTCCCTCTGGGTGGTAACTGCTGGCATAAGATGTGGAAAGGAAAATTTAAAAGTAAGCCAAGGAGGCTTCAAAACTTGTAAGTGCTCAGCTTGTCAATGGGGAGGGACAAACGGTGATCGAGAGGCTTAAGGAGACAACTTTGAAACCCTGAATCGTTGCAGAGGTCGTATGTACTTGTCTGCTCGAGTGAAAAGGGACATGGAATGTGTCCAGAAATAATGCCACTTCTCCAATCCTCCTTTGGTCAGTCATCACTGAGTGGATTTTTGGTAGGACTTTGGCTTTTCATCGTACTCCAGTACCACATCAAAAACCCAACACCCTGTGTTATGACACATAGAACTAGTTTTTTAGCAGTTTCCAAATTTATGCTCATCACATATTTGCAAGTACTATTTAGAAATAAGCTTTTCAAATGAACAAGGGATCTGATCAGCTTTCAAACTAGCCATGTGTCTTCTCTTCTAAGTATGAAAAAAAGTCAACATCAATAAAAAAGAGAAACAATCTGGGCACTACGTATGGGGTGTAGGTGAATGAAGGAATAACTGTTTGCATGTCTGTGGAGTTCTAAATATAATTTCTATTTCTCTTTGTTCATAACCCTTCTTGCAGCGGTTTTTGGAGGTAGCTGATATTTGTCTAATCATGGAAAGGTGTTTCGTGTCTAAACAAAACCTTTTCCTGTGGAAGCTGGAAAGGTTCATAAAGTTAGGTCATTCAGTCGGGGAACTGAATGTGTGCTATGCAATTTAGGTAACAAATTGCACACTTTAAATATCAAACTGTAAATATCAAGTACTCAAAAGAATATTGAAATTTTTGAGCAATTCAAAGAGTAACAGAACTTTCGAAGAGGAGCCGTACATAACGAACATGTGCTTTAAAAATCATAGCTGTAAAGTAAGGCAAATGCCTGTTTTAACAATGGCAAATAGCAAGTACGTAAAGGTATGGATCGCATTTTATTAGCGCGTAGTGTGTCTTGGGTTTAGCCACTTTTGTCAACATCCTAAATGTGGGCTGCATACATCTGCATGTCTGAGTGAAGTGTGCAGCGTGTGTGGGTAGATGCACATTCGTCAAAGCAACAATGCATTACTTTGGATGCAGAATAGCAGTACTGTAGCGGCAGTAGTGTAATTGCTTTGCCAAAATCTTTACTTTAGGGGGACTGTATGGCTTTCTAGTTTGATGGTGACCAGCTTATCCTGGAGGTGTAAGGGAGAGCTAATAAAAATTCCCAGTTGGAAGAGTGGAGTTCATACTTTACACGACTGTAAACTGACAGTTTCCCTTGTTACAGATTTTGAGGTTTTTCTTGGTACACGTAGTGAACCCCAGTTGTGACCATTATGTGTTCCTCTTTACCTGGGCTTGATGGTCACTAGGAGAGTTTTCTTTCTCTTTCTTAGCAAGTATCTGGAGAAGTTTCCATTTCATTCCTGTGCAGAATAGAAAGAAACGTGGAAAACTCTTCCCTCTCACTGCAAATCAGACGGCTCGTTTTTTGGATAATCCATGTTAGCACAGTTCCTAGGTAGCAATTTTGGCAGGAGGGGTGGGTGTGAAGGGGGTGTGTGTGTTGATTTCCAGATTTGCACCCCTCTTAGTGAAGCATGCAGCTTTTGCCCTTTTTCAAGCCTTCCTTTTTTTCTTTCCCTTGGTGCCTTACCGTGTTTCTGCTCACAGGCACACCCTTCCTTCTCTCCCCTGTGAATTGCCCTCTGTCTTCTGGAGTTTGCTTTTTTGCAACCCACTGCAGGGCTGTTGCTTTCCTCCAGCAAAGCCTGCTGTGTCCCCCGCTAACCTGCCCGTGCCAGTTTGCTTCTTTCCTTGCTACCACTTGGTCCCCAGCTCCAGCTCGCTGGGGAAGGAGATGACAAACTGTCACTTTCTCAAACACCCTCTCCTCCACCAACTACTCTTAAAGAGGCAGTGGGATAAATGAAATTCAGCATTCGAAAGGCTCAACTCCTCCAGAAAATATTCCACCCACAAGTGGGGAGCTTCAAAATCCATTCCTAGCAGTTAATGCTCCATCCTAAATGACATAGCTTTTCAGCAGTGACATGTGCATTGATCTGCATTACAAAAATAAGAGAAATAGCACTTCTTTTCAGCAGCAGATAATTACCAGCATACATCAGGTTCCCTCCTGCTGATACCTACAGGGTGGAGGGGATGGGAGTGGGCATTAGGTGTAGGGACACGGCCAGCTTGCACGTTCAGCCAGATAAATAATATTGATTGAGATTTGTGTAGAGCCCCGGCAACACCCGTCCTTGCTGGTTTGATTAGCCACAGGGGTACATTCGCTACAGTTACAGGATTTCACCCCAATCATGTCTTCCACACAAAGGTGCTAGTTAGGCTACAAGCAGAAGCAAGCTGGGAGCTGAGAGGTTCTTCAGCCCTTATCAGAAAAGATCAGAGCCAGGTGGCTGTGGCGCTGGTGGAAGAGCTGGATGAATTATGGGACAGACACATGTAAGAAACCCTCCCACCCTCCATCTGGGGGGGGTGCAGGACCCTGGCGTAAGTGCAAAGCTCCCCTCTCTCCCTTCCCTGCCACCCCTCTGCACACACGTAGTTTGGAGGCTTAAGTGCTGGGGGAGGTAATTCCCAATGGCTAATTGCCGATTTTTGTAGTCTACATGAGGAGGCTACATGCACCACTGGGGCAAGGGTCTGCCTTAGGTGCTTGAATGGTCCCCCTCTCTTGGGTTTGGCTCTGGGTCCCCAGTGAGCAGCCACTGCCCTGTGCAGGTGAAGTCAGCTTTGCAGAAACTTCTGAGCTCCTCTGCAATGAACCCCCCTCAGGCAAGAGACACTTCAAATTCTTGCAAGGGAAAGGGTGCCACTCACCAGCCGCCAAACGCCTGCGCTGCCCTCTGGCAGGACAAGGGCCTTTACTTGACTCACCTCTCTTTGCAGCAGATGTCTAAAAAAAATCACTGCTGTCATTCTTCTGGCTGAACCATCAGTACGCAAAAAACCTTCGTTTTCACAGGAGTGCTGGAAAAACTGCAGCTATCAGGGAAAGGGTCTGCTGCTGCCTATGTGGGACTTTCCCATTTCTCACTTCATAGTCTGTCATTCTTTAGAGGCAAATAAAGCCCCTTGGCAATGGGACTGAAAGTGCTCTCTGGGTCTAAGCACGCTTCAGTGTGTTAGATCCACTGAATTTCCTCTCATCAGTGAATGCAATCTGCCGTCAGAAAGTTTTACTGTCTCTGAGTCCTTATGAAAACATTCTTAGATAATTGAGACATTCCCAAACAATTAAGATAACCAGATGTGTCTGTTATTTGTAATTACCTGAACATGAATTCTTCAAGAACAGTTCCATTTTTTTGTGCTTTTTGAATTACTCTAGATAATGGATAGGAAGATTAACTCCTCTGAAAAGTAATCTGTGGTTTGTACCTAGTATGTCTCATTCTGATGCAAAATCACCTCCTCCCAGAATTAAGTACTGGGACTGAAACAATATGTGAAATGAACTGTCCAGTTCTGCTGTACTTGTGATCCACAGCCCACAGTGCCCTTTAAGGTGACACCATGGGGTGAACTCTGAGGCTTAAAGTCTATGAACAACCCACGAAGAAGATGCTAAAATGATCTCTTCAAGCAGGGAAAATTGCTGAAGTCTCGAAAATGGTTTCACAAACCACTTTGTTAAGTAGCACAGTTTGAACGAAAAGGCTTTTGCACGTGCTGCATTTGCACCTAGAGCTTCTGCAACATTTTCATTTTGCAAAGTGCCTGGCTTTCACTGCATTGCAGCACATGAGGTGAAGGAAGTCAAGGCATCCCTAACACATTCACGGTGTAGGAAAGACACCTCTGCATTTGGTCACTCTTTCTTTTAGTGCTTCAGTTTCAAGTGGACTTAGTCCACACCTCCAAATTGTGATTTTCAGGGCAGTAGTCATGACTTTTTGTTGCAAAACATGTGTCTTTGAAATCTTCCTCCCTCCCCACTTCATCAAACAGAGCTTGAATCAGAACTGGCCTTTCACACTCAGTGCTGGGGTATGTGTTTGCCCATCCCTTTTCTAAGAAGCCTTCTTGTCGGCTGCTTGCTCCCTGTTGGGTTTCCCTCCTGCTCTGCCTGTGGGCCGTGCTGCAGACAAGTGTTTCACCTGGATATTCGCTCCACTCCCATGTACTGCAGGCTTTTTGTTAGCAGCTCCCTAAATTCAGCTCCTTGGTCCCCCAGGGGACTGTATGTCAGTGGTCCTTTCTGCACTAAGGGCTGTAGCTTTCTCCTCTGTGCTGATTATTCCTGAATCGGTATCATTACCCTTTGCAGTCCTCCACTGAGCTTTGCACTGCTGACTTCCTCCAAATCTCTTCTGCTGTTCCTTGTCCTGGCGTCGTCTCTAACTCCAGGCAAAGGGGAGCACTGTTGCAGCTCAGGGCAAAGGTAAGCTCACTGCCTCCCCCTTCCCTCCAGCGCTGTGTACACCCACTATGCTGCTTGTCCAACCATACAGTAAGCTCGTACAACTCACTAGTCCAGCAGAAAATACAGGCCCGTATTCTTTTCCATGTTAAATTTCTGCGGGGTTAATGAGTTGCGTTGGCCCCCCATATGGTTAAGGAGGTGCCCGAGCTGGCACAAGGAAGGAAGCAGGACCAAGGGCCAGGAGATGCTGATGAGGATGAAGATGCATCGGTAGGGTTAAGTGAAAGCAGCCATGCCAGTAGACCTCCTTAAGCGTGTTGTGTAATTTTGCTCTTTGTCTCCAAAACAGAACTTTTCCTTATGTGCTTCTTTCTCTTTTTTTAACAACTGACAGCTCTACCAATGTGCTCAATGTATTTTCCGGCTGGCTTCCAATTTTTCAACATACTGAGGAAGTCCTATATCCTAATCCTAATCACAGCCATTATCCTCATCTTTGGTACATATCATCATCTGATACCTGGTCATTGTAAATAGGAAGTATAATAAATAGGAAATTTGTAAATAGGAGCGTCCAAGTACCATGGTTCTTGTTTACTTTTCCTCTCCTATTTACTCCACTTTTACAACATGAATCAATGGCCTCATCTTTGTCTTCTCCCCTGACAACTTCCTCCTGTTCTGTATGTTTACCTGTGCTTATTATTAATAGTGGTAAGACCAATGGTGATGATGCCACCTTCAGTCGTTCCAAGAAAAGGGCTTTTTTCAGAAAAAAGAAGAAAAGTAATTCTTGCATGGTACTCTATGAATACTTGGTGACTGGTGAGTTCAGTATGGAGTTTTCTTTCTTGAAGCTCATTCAAACCTTCCCTCTTTCTCTTGGCAGTTTTGCCCTGGGCACTGTTATCTTTGTTGTCCCAAAGGAATATCCTTGAATCTGTTAGCCATGTACATATCAACTGAGACTTCTGTCCCCACTTTCCAGCCTGCTGAGGACTTAAAGATCACAGAATTGACTTGGTTCTGAAAATAAATGGGCCTTAGAGATGGTTTGGAAGACTAGTGAGAAATGCTTGTTTTCGCTTCTAACTAGTTAGAAGGTCTACTCAATACAAGGTAAGCTTCATCCTCTCTGCTGCATACAGTGAGTTATGACAACTTTGCCCAGGTGGGAAGAACACGTGGTAGAGTACCTAGTTGTTAAACTGCCATCTCCCTCTCCTTCAAAAGTGGAAGGCATCACTTGGTTGATACTTGGGAGCCAATGATGTTTTCAGGAAGGTCTGAGCATTCTTCGTCCTTGCTAAATGTAAAGCAGGATTTCTGGTGCAGGGAGACGGTTTATCACCAGGTTCCTTCAGGCCTGATTCTCCTCAATCAGACAGGTCCTTTTTAGGTCCGTGGGAGCATTTGACATCGTCAGGATGGCCAAAAATACATTGGTAGCAGTGGGGACCAGGGAATTAGGTACCTTTGCCAAGAGACCTATGTTTTATCGCTTCCTTGTCTCCTCGCTTCCAGTGGCTTTCCCAGGTTTGCTTGACTCCTGGCTCTCCAAGCTCTGCCTTTAATGGAATGGTCTCCCCTATTAAAACATTTTTCAGAGCCCCCATTTGCCACAAGCTACTTGTGTCATTGACTACCTGTTAGTTAGGTAGCCAGGCCTAAATTTCTCATGGCAGTGCATATATTATACGTATTTTGTGATACAAGAAAGGAACGTGCAACTTTCTTTTGTATGGTCATTTTGTGGGTAGTCTATAGCTTCATGTGGCAATCTTTTGAGCTGAACTACGTACTGGTGGGATAAGGAGTCTTATCTTAAACAAACCATGTGCTGAAGTTTGCCTTCAGGTGAACTAAGACTTTACAAAGACTGGCTTGGGATTTCAGGAGTGGCTTGAAGACCTATAAAGAAACAGAGAGTTACACAAAAGGATTTAATTTTAATAGCATTGTGTGTAAGAGCGAGAGGGAGAAGTCTGAAGTCCAGTCACACGGAACCAAAATATAAGGGAAAGGAGGGAGAGAGAGAAGAAAATTGGGCTAGGTCAAAAAGATTGCACAAAAATGCAATAAAGAAACAAAAAGACAAGGCAAAAGCATGAAGCATAAAGCAGGCTAGTAGAAAAGTGTTTGTTCAGTTGGCATATATTTGGTACTGGGGCAAGACTGAGGTGAGAAGGGGAAGGAAAGGAAATTGAGCCTAAAACTATTTATCTAGCTACTGAAGAGTTGCTTTCCTTCCCTTTTCTTAGAGGTTTCATTAAAATGTGTGAATGCCCTTTTTCCCAAGAGTTTCTAAGTGTCTCTTTGTACTAACAGTAAAGCAGACATCATGGTCCTATGGTGAGCAATGCAGAAGGTGTGGCTGGAGGTGCCTAGAAAAATAAATCCAAGGAACATGCCTCTTTATCAAAAATCTAAATGTTTTGTGAGATGCAAGTTGGTCTCAGGGAAATTCATTCCTCCCAGGAACGCTTCTAGAGAAGCACTTGGGAGTTTGTCAGGGCTATGAAAAGTGCTTCAGGCTTGGGACTTCCCGTTTCCAGGTCACTCCAGCCCTCCAGACTGCTTGCGCAGCTCCTTCTCTCTCTCTCTGCCCAACAGTCCCTACAGATATAAAATGGTAGTTTACAGCCCCTGCCTCATAAATGCACTGTGCAATTCATTGCCTGTTATTTTCCAACATGTGGAGACACAAGGTGGAGAAGAATGACAGGACTAAGCCAAGGATGGCTGAGGACAGCACTGGCCTTGGGGGGTACTGCTGAGACCCCTGCACAAACAGTATTCAGACCTGTTTACCCACCCTGCCCTCATCACAAATCTTGTATTTCCAGATGAATATTTTAAGGGAAGGGAATTGTGTAGATTGTTAGTGTAGCTTATTAGGTTTTAAAAATTCATGTTTCTAAATTCCCAGTATTATTTTCCCCTTGCTTTAAAGAAAAAAAGAAAGGGGAAAAAAATCTCTTTTCAATAAGGGCTTAATTGTCTGTTTCATCTGGAAAGCCCTCTGAATTGAAACTCCCTTCTCCACAGCGCTACCTGAGCACTTTGCGACTTCAGTCTTTTGAAGTGTCTATTGTACAGTTTGTCTCACTTTCAAGCTTTTAGCTAGAACTGGACATTTGCGGCCAGACAGAGGAATTTAAACTAAGTAGCATGTTACGGACTTGTCAGGCTCCAGTATTCATTAGGGGCTGTGCTGATGCCTAACACTCCTGACCATCAACATGAACCTAAGGGTGAGGCTCATCTCATGCCACTTTAGCCATCTAAAAGCTAAGCTGCTTCTTTAATCACTTTGACATCGCCAAAGGGAGATCTACCAAAAGTGAAATCTGTTTATCTCACCTATCTTAGGCATTTTTGGGTAGGATGAATCTCCCTCTGGGTTTGCCCAGCCCACCGTGTAATGGTGGGCTTGGGCTGGATGCCTCCCTTTTACACAGCTCAAGCCATGTGAGATGAAGCCCATGACATGGAGCTTCAGATGGAGCTTCAGCCGTTGGAGTAGCGTGTTACTTTGACCGACCTGGACTCTGATTTTGAGAAACAGCGTCTGGAAGAAAGTTGGAAGCCAAACGAATGGAGGCTCTGGCAAGGTACCCAAAGTGAAGGTTAGCAACGCTTGCTCTGAATTGATAAGCTCACTCAGAAAGCTATGTAATTGGGATAAAAATAGTTTGTGCTGAGACATACACATGTTGACTCCGCGAGGGGCAGCAGTCGAACCAGGCAATCATATTTTTAATGTACTTTGTGTTTTAGCATACAGATTTCTGAACTCTTAAAATAAGAAAAATTGCAACAAAAGTACTCTTTTATTATTTTTAAAACAAGGGCCCACTTCAGGTGACTCTGCTTGGATTATATCACTCTGATACTACACCAGCTAAAGCAAAGGGCATTAATACTAGCCTATTGAATGTAGACCTGCGACTCAGATGAGAGAATTTCACTGAATTTCCCGTTGCATCTTTCTAATGACCTTACCCCTGTGTTTGAGAGACGTCTGGGCTAAGAGCAATCTTTTCTCTCATTTTTTTTTTTAAGTTCCTGGAGAAACACGTATATCTATCAGGAAACAATATGCTTTACCTGGAATACATCAGGATTCAGAAATTTGGTCTTCTGCCCCATTTCATTAACAGACTTGGAGCTTAGGTTTGAAAATGGTGTACACTTAGCGGTATTAACGGTATGGCAGGTGGGGCTGCCTTGTAATATGTGGTAAGGACAGACACCTGAATCTGGCAGAGTTTTGCAATAGGGAACAATAATGAATATGAGTGGTAAATCAGTTAAATGACAGATAATTCACCTGCTCACCAAAACCTCAGGGAGTTACTGGGTTGGAGCTGCCGTAAGTCTGTGAAAGAGTAGATGACCAGGAAGCACCCTGCTGTGCTGGCAGACAGGAGTACCAGCACTAGAAGATAATTTAGGACGTAAAACCCCTCTGCTGTTACTGTCAGTACTCAGGTACATTGCAGGAATGTCCCTTCCAGTACTGCTTAGAAACTGTCCAGAAGGCATAAAATATGCTAAGCAGCTGTTAAAGGGGAAAAAATAACATGTGGCAGAGAAAGATGAAGGATATGCATAAAAATATATTGAAGACGCTTCCGATCGAAATGTGAAATATGACATTTTTCTATTTGTGATGCTGCAGAGTGCAGGAGCTGTGGTGGTGGCAGGGCTGTGGAAGGGTTGTTTTTCTATTAAGGGCAAGCAAAATGAGGGTAAAATTTTAAGTTGAGGAATTTTCTCCTGCTAGAAGGCAAATTACTACACGCACTACCACAAAAGAGCAGGGGTAAACAATACAATATGCTGCGAATTGCAGATGCGTGTGCAGTAATGCCATGAATACATTAACTTCCCGTGTTGTCAAGGCAAGTGACAGCGGCTGACTGAAATCCAGAAAGGAGCTACTGTCAGCGCGGCACTTACCCAGGCAAAGTCACATCGCTCCTAATAACAAAGTCTATTCCGTTTACATCTGACATGGTGATCGAGAGGCTCTCGTTTGGGGAATTTTATTTATTTTGACCCAGGGAAGTCCACTGAGCTGCGCCATCAGGCTCCAGCCTCCTGCCACAGCAATTAAACAAACTCATCCACACTGTTTCATCAGTAGGACTGAATTCTCTGCACCTCTCTTTCCTTCCGGTAACTTTTTTCCCCTCCTGATGGACTTTACTGTAGAAAGGACCAAAAGAAAAGCGCAGGAGTAAATAAAGCAAGCTCTTTTGGAGCTGTGCCTTGGATGCTCCGACCATGAGTTTAGAAAGGGTTAGTTCACGAGGGGCAGTGAGTCACGGAAGTCTGGAGTTTTGTGCCTACAACTGTGCACCAACCTGTGCAGAAAAGGGACTGCGCAGCCCCAAGTTTCTCTTTCCTTGTGCTGTGCACGTCCCCAGGAAAAGCCTTCAAAGGCTAAATCAGTAGATTTAGTGTGTGTCCCAGTTTGATTAAGGTAGGTCTGTATGTGCCGAACATATCCAAGGCAGGAAGGTAAACATCCCATTGTGCTGGATTTGATGAAAGAAAATCCTGGAAAACGTTACACTTGTCTAAGAAAACTGCCAGAGGCAGATTATTAGGTCTGAATTAAAATGCAGACGAGATTCATTAAATTGTTGACCCTGCCCCCTCCAAAAAAAAGTCAGGTTGCCATCTTAAATTGACAGCATTAGAGACAAATTATGTGCACTGATTAATAAGTGTGGGCTAAATTACGGCTCAGAGAGCGGGTGGAGCGCTGTGGGAACGGGAGCGAGGGAAGGAGCGGAGGAGGCGAAAGCCATCCTGCCTGCAGGGATAGGGCAGTGCCAAGGAGTGGGGGGTCCTGTGGCACCAGGGGTGCAGAGGGGGACGAAGGATGATCGATGAGGGAGCAGGAGGAAGGAGCTGAGCTTCCTCCAAGGATCCCGTTCCCTCCGGGAGGGAGATGGCGACACGGCACCCACTGTACAGCATTTTGCCAACACGCTCCCCTGGGACAGCAGTGGTGGGGATGAACGGTGAGCTCAGGGACTACGTTACCCTTTTTCTTTGAGGTAGAAGGAACTTTTCATTTAAAAAAAGAAGGAGAAAACCACCCAAACCTTGGAAGGGTCAGATTTAAGAAGTTAAATAAGAAAGGTAGGGTAAATTAGAGACTTTAGAAGGCAATTTCCATCACACTGGGGAAAAAAAATACTGACCATTTCACCATTTCAGACAAAAAAGGAAAAAAGCAGGCATAACAGTATGTCTATTACTCACAAGACATAATTCTCTGAAAATACTATGACCGGTACATAAATAGCAAAATGAATGTTATTAACATGTTAATTTTACTAACCCTTTAACCTATTGATTAGCCAAACAGAGGAAACAGCAATCTTTTCATTCTTCCTCGCTCAACCAAAAACAAAAAAAAAGCACCTTTTCTTACTCCCCCCCCCCCCCCCCCCCGCCTTTCAAGTAATTGGATTCAGATTCACATCTGTAGCTACTAAACCAATGTTTTCAACCTTTCTTCTACACCTCCCCACCCCCAACTGTTTAACCTCCCATCTCCAGCTCTGGCATAAATGTAAGCCTTTATTTGTGAATATTCCGATAAGCACTTTGCCTCCAACTATATTGTTCAAGTACCAGCATCATTGTTACAGCTGTAATTGTTACTATCAAGACACAGTTCTTTGTAATTAGAAAGTCAAGATGGTATTCAGCAGTATGGCAGCACAGATTCTCATTTGTTAGGCTATTAGAAAAAAATGTTTACAGAGAAAACAGTGTCATTGTTTAGTGCTCTTAATTGACCATCTGCCTGGTAAAGAAATGTCCAAAGAAGGATAAATAAGACTACAGTACATTTATTTATTTATTTTCTTTGTGCAATGAGTAAATTAGGAAAAGCAACAGCAGATCCAAACTAGACAAGACATTGCTAAATCAGGCTGCAAGTGAAATCATGTCATGAATACATTAACTTTTATTTCTCTCAGTGTCAAGACTCGCGTCTGCATCTTCCTCAAAGTTTGTTGGGAAGAAAAAGGAGGCCAGATCTTGGTGGGCACTGTGGAGTTGACAGCATTCATCTTTTAACAAAGTCAAGCATATGCTGCTTTGAGTGCAGCATCTTTGCATGCTCAATGACGTGTTTAATGTCACCTTTCCCACTGTAAATCATCCCTGAGTAAATCCACAAGGGAGAGTGGTACTAGGAATTAAGCAGGAGAGAAATAAAATTCATGACCATGTGGTTCTATCTCAGGGAATTTGGTACGTATTGACAAGAGAGATTCATACCTGACGGGGCCGAGAGCTAATTTGTAGTAAGGCTGTTTATCTTCTGCCTGAAAGGAATGCTTTTTCATATTTAATGTGCATTTTCCTCATCTCTGTGTGTGTATGTGTTTGTGATTTAACGTGGCTAAGGGTACATCTGGTTTTGCTGCTTGGCAAAAATGTAGTTTCAAATTTCGGGCTAATTCAAAATTCTGGTTTTTTCCGATGAAAAGAGGGGCAGTTCGGTCTTCAAAAACCAGATTTGATGTTTTCATTGCACAAGGCGCTGTCTTAGGTAGGGAGCGTTTGATCTGTTCTTGCAACATTTGTTTACAGTTTTGAAATGAGAGATGAAAAAAACCCAACAGTATTACCATGCTAAACCAATGTGGTAAATGACCAAACTGATCTTTTGTACTATTTGTCTTCCAACATTCCAGGTGGAAATAATCCAGCACATTTATGTGTTGATTTATTACAGTGTGGAGTAAAAAAAAAAAAGAGAGAGAAGCAATAGGAAAAAAAGAAGGAAAAAGAGGAATGAACTAAAAAAGTACATTTAAAAATAATAATCTCTCAAAACATTACCTTCCAGTTTCGAAAGGCACCAGGACGCCGGTAAGGGGAGCCCCAGTTCTGCCTCCTCCACAGCCACTGCAATGCCCATACAGAGGTGCAGCCACTCAGGTGGTGACAGGGGGACGGCAACCAGTGCCCTCACAACAATTAGCAGCGTGACAATGGTGATGACGCTGGTAGGTAAAGTTTCCCAATACTTAAAAAGCTGACACTGTTTTAGCCATCAGTTCCCGCAATGACAAGTGCACTAATGGTTCAAAGTGAATTTTCTTTCCATAAAGCTGCTCCTTTGATGCCTTCATCTAATTCCTCAGGTGCGTCGTCCCTTGTCCATCTGCTCCCTACTGAAAGCTTCTTTTTTTCCATCTCCCCTGATTCCAGCTCTAAATACTGACCCTAATAATTTTTGTTTCTTTTTCTTCCCTGGGCACTTGGTCTTGTGCACAGATTCTTTCTGAGTTTTGAGGGAGTACCTCAAAATCTTGGTTTTCTGCCTGATGGCTTTTGAGAAGGGGTGATAGCTAATGGAATCTAGCTATCATTTGTCTTAAAAACACCAACATGTAATATATTGCTTCTAAATTTAAAATTTTCTTTCCTTCCCATTTCTGGAGATCTTTCATTAGTGCCAACTGCATTTTTTCAGAGATCAGTGACCCACCTTTTTACTAAATTTTTTTCCTTCCAGTATAACTTATATAATAACTTCCATCAGCAGGTGCAGGAAGGTGAGAAGTGCAGAGGGCTTTCAGGGTACTGCACCTTTTTCCTGACCTAGAGACACTCAAATTTATGGGGTCCAAAGTCTTTCTTTTATATCTTCTGAACTGGAACCGAGGGAAGTAGACATCTGACCGTACCGAGACCGAAAATCCTGCTCAGATGGTCTCCTGCCTGTGCATGCTGACGTCCCCATACACACTGCCCATTTCACTTATTGCTGTATCAGTTTTGATAGCGGTATGATAATGACTTCTTGAAGGTGCCTTTATAAACTGCACCTGTACCTGTTTCCCAGCACTGGGTGTATGTACTAGCACCCGTATGTCAGCAGGCACCTTGCTAGGGTGGGTGCTTGTACATGGAGTCTGTGCCTGTGTTTTGTCTGCGTGTGCTGTGGAGTACCGAGCAGAATAAGTGGCTCAGAAAAATCTGATTGACACCAGTAGTTTTAAGCTCATGCACGTCTAGCTACTTGTTCAATTTGTTTAGTCCAGTGGTCTCCTTTATTAGGAGCCTTAGGGTTTTTCTTTTGATTTGGCAGGATGATTATAATGAGAGCTCCTTAGTGCTACTACACCAGGGTATCTGCCCACTTGCTCTCAGCTTCTGCTGTATAGCTTGTGATTAATGTAAAACAGTCAGATGCCCTTCAGATCAGTCAAATTTGGGGATTCTATTATAAACATGAAAAGCGTGCTGACTGCACAAAGCCCTTGGTGGTACCAATTAAAGACAGCGTCATTCAGAGTTGGCACTTCTCATGCCGCTGCTTTTTTTTTTTCCTTTTTCTTTTTTCTAAAGCATGGCAAGTCTTTTCCATGGCAGTGGTGGCCCCTCTTTCGCCGTGCACCTGTGCCATGCTCCAGCCCCAAGACATTACTTCCTTGGGTAGTGGGGAAACACCTTGCTTTCCACTCTTACTGCCCAATTTCTGTGCCCCTTAGCTAGCCCTCCATCTGGCCAGACGTGAGCGATGGGATTTGGGTACAGTGTCTCTTCCTGTCATCATGCGGGGATGGGGAGTATTGCCTAGACCGCCCCTAGCAGAAAGCCCTGTGGTGTCCCTTCCCCGCTGGTGCAGTGGCTCCGGGCTGCCACTGCGGATCATTTGACGGATTTCATGGTGAGACCCCAGCTTATCAACGTTATCTTTTTATTCCAGTCAGTATTCCAAGTATTCCTTGAATGTCACAAGTGAAGAGCCGGATTATTCACAAAGTGTCCAGTGTTAAATCCTATTTACATGCACAAGTTGTGCCAGTTTACCCTGAGGTTAAATCAGTGCAAACCCCTTCTGTGAGGACTCTTCTGAACTGGTGAGACTGACCTCCCATAATTTCTTTAATTAAAGAACAACAACCACCTAAATCAGGAATCATGCTTCATATTAAATAAGCTTGGCCAAACAAATGGTTTTGCATTGCTTGAAATGCTGACTACACTTTTTGCGCTGACTGAATTAGGCAAGTGCTTTGGGCAGAGCAAATCTCAGCTCTGGTTTCTGAATTCTGGTTGAGCGGCTGCAGCAGTGCGGGGGTGTTACACCTGCCCCCACCAAAGTCAACAGAGGTTTTGCCTCTGCCTGTGAGGTGGCCAAGGCCTCTCTCCAACATACACATTTTGTGTCAAATCCCATGTATCACTTTCGATATCTCACAAATTCATATAAAGTGTCTGGATCAAGACAAAGCGTTGTTTTTCATGAAAGTTACTCCTTCTCCCGCTCCGTGTTTGTCAGAAAGGAATAAAACTGCACCATGCAAAAGCAGAGAGAAAAATCCTTTATTTCTGAAATTTTATCTTCCAGAGTCAGGCTTTTTCTTGCATAAGGCTCTCCATAAATCTGGGGTCTTGTAACTTTGATCTATTCACCCTCTGTCTACAACATATACTCCAATCGCACTTCTTACTTAACGTACTATAAGGAATGGAGCAACCCTCGCATGAGAAAGAAAACAGTACTGGTTTCTTATTTCTCTGCTCATTTCTTAAAAAAACCCCGACCTTTAAAAGCTACTTAGATGACACTTTTGGTTGTGAAGGCAATGGCTATCCTCCTTCCTTTCATTGCTGATTCAGGAAACCGCTGAGAACAGAAGTAGCGTTGTTTCCCATCCAGCAACAGCAATCTCATCACAAATCTTGCGACCGTCTAAGAAGATCATCTTGTTTATCTCAAGATATCCCCTTCTAATCCAGCTGTTTTCTAAGTCTGTCCTGAGAGATGATTATTCAGCTGCTTTTCACAGAGCTAAACCCTTCACTTGCTCAAAGCACCCGTTCACGTAGGGGTTGGTGTCTCCCCATAGGACTCTCCCCCTCAGGGCTCAGACCCTCCTGGAAGGGGCTCTATGCCCAGCGAAGCCAACCAGAAAAGTTGCCCCAAGAGGCTACGGGACGTCAGCGGTGTTCACTGTGTCTGTATCTTACTGTAACAAGAACCTTATGAACAAAATCACTGTGATTAATCCTAGCAGAAAATGTGGGCAAAACTGGAATGTGATTTTCTTCTCAATCAATATGATGGAGCTCCCACCACTCTTTTTAACAATGTTTTATTCATGGATGAAAAGATACCAGGGTCCCGATATATTAGAGCCATTCATGTTTAGACCTGTAAATGAACCCAAAAATAATCGTAGTATTTTGTCGCCTGCTACACGTAAAGTAGACACCCAGCTTACTAGGATATAAATTAAAGATAAACTGCATTTAATCCCATTAAGCATTAAAACGTAAGCAAACAAATTGACTAACAAAATATAGCGGGATGGCAGAAAAAGAAAATAAGCTCAGAAAATAATTGGTTCTAAGGAAGTTAATGAAAGTTTGTAGTATGCTTTTTATATGAATAGAGTTCAGAAGAGATTATTTTTTTGAAGTGTTACTTACAAATCTCCCGTATCCACAATAGATCTTTTGTTAACTGTACCTGCACATTTATTGTGTATGACAGCCTAATAAAATGAAGTCATTTTAATAAACATTGTATCAGAATATCCTATCTTCTATGTGGCAATGCGAATTTCCACTACTGAAGGAAACATTTAACATTCTCACCATTTTAATACTTTTAATAAATATTTGCAATTCCTGTGATAATGCATAATGGCAGAAAAATGCATTGCCTCCAAAATTTATGTGGCTGCTGGCAGGCGGCCATTTTCCAATTTTCTGTCTCGCTAATATACATTTATTATGTATTTCTAAGGGCCTTTTTTTCAGTATTTGGCTTGCCATAAAATTGCTATTTCTTTTACAAGAGAAAGCGCTCGTGACAAAGAAATTCCAAGTTGAACCTAAAACTGACAAATGGACATCTGCTGGCCAAGCCAGAGAAGAAAAGCATTTGCCCGACGTGGCTCTCACTTTGATCCCTTCCCATCAGCCGAAGCCACAATATGTTTGGATCAGAGACTCGTATTCCAAACTGATAGCAAGAATCAGTTCTTGCTTAGTAATATTTTCTGAAGTGTGACATTGCATTGCATCAGGTTACACATGACATGACATGAAATAACGTAACGTTACGTGATGGGTTATGACATAAGGAAGCAAGATGCAAGTTAATATTATGCATTACATACTTTTTTTTTTTTTCTAAATTGTTGGATCAGAGCGTATGATGAGCTGTGAGTGGTCTCTTCTATGCTGGCTTCATACAACAGCCATCGTTACAGTACCTGAGCATCCACCGGCAGATAATTAAGCCTGTATTGACAGCTGAAATCCTTGAATCTTTCAATAAGCACATATCGTTCTCGATATTTAAGTAGTAGTATTCATTTGAAGAGCAAGGGAGCAGTGACTCTCTAAGAATGAAGCATAACCAGACAGGCAATAAGAAGTGGTAAAACTACTAAAATGATATATACTTATCCTCTAAATCGAAGGAAGCTGATTTTGTAAAACTCTTTATTGCATTCATAACAAAGCAGGGGATATCCTATATCACAGTGCATGTGCTTCTTGAAGATCCTTTCTGGTAGCAAATGATGTTCAGAGAGCGTGATTTGTTATCAGAGAGCTATTTACGATGGCCAAGATAGAAGGGTGCTGAATAAATATCTATAGCTCTCAGGAACTGAAACATGATGGTGCAATAGATGGAAAGAAATATCTCAAATAAGCAGAGGAACAGAACCTCCCTGCCAAAGGTGACTGCAAATTCAATAGCTTTTTCTTTTGTTTTTTTCAAAGCTGTGAAGCAACAGGATAATCCAAATTAATAATATACTGTAATGGAAAGGAAAAGATTGCTATGTGCCTAAGCAGGAAGTGGTATGTTGGGGGTTTTTTCCTTCATGTGCACGAGAGGGACTTTTTATTAATAAGAACTGTATAAAACAAGACCAACTAGGAGGCCTTTTCAGGCTTCCCTGCCAATGAAACCTGGGGCAGATTAGTATTATTACTTTTTACCATTGCTCATAGGTAAAGCATGGGCATGTGGCCACGAGTAGGCTCCGATTCTATTGAGAGGACCCGATATATGCAGAATTGTGAAAATGAAACTTTGTGACGCACACTAAAAAATAGAGGGATAGTATGAAGAAGTAATTGCACAAAACACCAACGTGCCCCGTGGTGAGATTTTCAGAAGTGCTGAAACCTGCTGTTTCCAACAACTTCAGAAAGAAAATACGTCTGTAGTGCCCTGGCAACAGGACGGTACTGTTTCGGGGCCCGCTAGCCAAAGCCCTGCTGGTGCCCTGATGCCCTGGAAATCGTTTCTCCGATAGGATGCAGCACAGCTTATTGACCATGCGGGTGACATGCGTAAGAAATTAAAGATTGATGGCTGACTTGTAATGAATTAGGAGTTAAAGGTACAGAGTGTTTTTCTTATATATAATTTATATTTATCTGCTGTCAGACAACATTCCACTTATCCTGGCCCTGTTCCAAGAATGCATTAGCAGTACGGCAAATAGTGTGAGAAAAATTAGGTTTCTTCAACCTGTATTTCAATAGGACTTTAGGACCTCTGCAGCAAGTGACAGGACTTCTTGCCAAGATGCACAAATAGATGGACCATTATTAAGGCTGATTTCTGATGCTGATTTGTGCTCTTCCTCTTCTCCATCTATTATTTTTCTTTGATTAAACTAACTCCTGGAACGATAAATATAATCTCGCTAACAAGGGAGAAAGACTGTCCTGTATCTGCGCTCACATCAGAAGAGGTAGATTTGCCTCATCAGATATTGTTAAATATGTTTAGAAAGAACTTCTTGGCCATAAAGAAGGAAGTGACAAAAATACGATTCATTTTGGCACCTTCCACGCACTTCCTAACATCAGGGAGCACAATCCCGCCTCGCTGCAGTTGCACCCTGTGCAGCAGAAGACGTGTAAGCGAGGAGCACGGTGCATGGCCACAGCAGTGACCGCTAAGTCTTTCTGCAAAGGATCACTGCATCTTCAGCACCCGATTTGTAAAAAGGGGCCAATCCCCACCAATTTGGTTTTTTTTTCCCTGGTGGAGGCCTTACAGATAAATATATTGGTGTCAGTGGCAGGTATAGACGGGCTGGCATTTGCTGAACCTACGTTGGCTCAGAGAAGCTTGGCAAGCTCAATTAGGTGATGGTATAAAAAAAGAAAAGGACCGTTCGCTTTGATGAAAGCAAGGCGTAACTGCTGTGGCTAAAAACTCAGATTTTCACTGTCATGCCTGACAGAGTGTATTTGCTCCGGAAAAGTTGCAATTCGTGTTAGATTACTAGTTGGCATTTGACTGTAATTCATAGAGCAATAAAGGCTGCAGAGGGTCTAGTTAGGAAAAATGCAGCTGAGCAGTGTGTAATAGCTGCTGGGGCGCACAGGCTGTGTTTAAGTTAATCCACTGCCATCTTTCTTTATCTTGGTCAGACACCGCATTCATGTTTTCACCAAAGCAGCAAAGTGACTTTTCATTATGCAAACTGCTGTTGCCTCATGGTCTGGGAAGCCCTCAAAGAGGGTAGGGAGAGGCGTCTTTCTCCTTCCCTGAGCTAAAAAAGGACAAGACTACAAACAGTTAACTGAGAAATAGGACTGGTTACTGTACAAGAGGCTAAATCTCTAATTTGCTGGGGAATTACGGGCAAGTTGCTTCGTTGTCTGCATGTTGGTTTTTCCCTTTACGTGACCTACGTTGGCCCCAGTTCAGGAAAGAATCGCTTTTTGGGAAAGTGCTTACTGGTGGCCTTAACGGGAACGTTGCAGTGCTTTCCTGAACCAGTCCTGGAGATACTGCGGCGCTGGGTATGTAGAAGACAAAGGCACATTTTTCACTGCTGATCGTGGGCTTATGCCAGGACTAAAATTGCAGTTTGGAAGTGGCCAGGTAGACATTTTCTGTTTTGTTGTGGTTTTTTTTTTTTAAACTGAGAATTAATTGTGTCTAATTCTTTTTCATGAAAAGCATGTACCTATTTTGAAACTAATTCAGCTGAAAACCATGAGAATTGGGTGCAAACTTTTCAATTTTCCACGAGAATTTCTCAGCTGCCTGAAAAATTATGGCAGTCTTGAGTACCTGTCCAAAAAGATAATTATTTTTAATAAATAGTATTATATAATTATGTAAACTACCTTATATATTTATACAGGTTTATTTTATATATAAGTTAATAATGAACAATTTATAACATTTATTAATAAATATTTGTATAAATTATTTATTATAGGCTGGTGCTATAATATTATTATATAATACAAATGGTATATAATTATATAGAAATATATAATTAGTATTAGGAATTCAGGAGAAAAAATGTCATGGTTCTTCTTTGCGATGGAAAATACTCAAGTATTGGGTGAACAGATGAAGGCCCCTTCTAACCCCTCCCCCTGCCACTTAAGTCAGTGGCAAAGTGCAGCTCAGAAATTTGCTCCTGAATTCTCAGTTACTAAATGGTAGACTTTTCTACATACTTTTTTTTTTTTTGGCTAATTGATTTCTTCTTCCTGAATTTACAGCCACGCTGCCTTTTTAGAACTGCTTTGTGGACTTGCTCTCATGTAAGATTTTGTTGTGATTAATCCGTCCCACACTAGAGAAATGTCTGTGTTTTGTTTCCATTTATTTCATTAAAAGTGGAGGATACGTCATTAAGTTTTTGTGTTGCTCATGTTCAATGCAAGTTGATAAGAACCAGATACTTGAAGAAATGGAGAAAAGCAGATTAAAGATTTCCCGTCCCCTCATGGCTAGCTTTCTCTTAGATTAAATGAAGAAATTGTGAGCGGACACAAGCGTGTGATACAATCGTTTCTCTACCGGTAAGCTAACTGTATCAGTGGTCTGAATCTTAGCACCTTTTGATAACGATTTCCTTGCGAGAAGAATTCACATGTGCATATTTCTTACTCTGGTGCATACATGCTGTTTCCTTAGCAATGGACTATGGATTATGGTCCAACTCTGCTGGGTCAGTTGTCAAAGTATAATAATTCACCTAAACTTTTTTTTTTGGCAGGGAGCGCTAGTATTTTCAAATCAGGATGCTCTCTGAAAGGGGGCGCCCTGCAAGTTCTAATCTCACAGCACAAAGGTTGCCTCAGATATGAAGGGCAGGCAGGTGAACGGGAAACAAAGAGACTGCGGAGAAAAAGACAAATTGCACTTTGCACAAATGATGCACTTGAGTGGTGAACCTGATCGTCACGTGGAGATTTAAACTTGTGCTGATGCTGCATCGTAGCACGCCGACCCTTTTGAACCTTAACCCCCAAACCTGCAGGGGAGCGCGTGCGTTCTCCCCAGCAGCGAGTGCGTTGCTGCCGATTTCATCCATGTCAGTGAGTTTAGTTTGCTTGCAAAAGATTTCTCGGAGGTAACTTTTCATTACGAAGGGTGGCCATTAAAAAAAAAAAAAAAGAAAGAAACAAAACCCCACAAAAACGAGCAAAGAAAACCACCTGACAACAGGGAAAACTGTGGCACTTCTCCATGAAGCTTCTTAAACTCACACATTTTATAATTATTTAATGTGATACCTTGTAGGACTAGACAGCAGCAGATGACTGCAACGACTTTAAAGAACAGCTTTTTTTCTGTTACTTCTTTTACAGTGTGGCCCAATAGCCTTCTTAACAGATATCACTTGCACAGTATCACCACTTCTCTTAGGATAATCAGTATAGGCTGGTAATAACGCATAGCAACATACAATTAAAAATTAATAGTGAAATGATTACATTATTCTCTTCTCGCAGAAAAAAAAACCCTCCACCTTGCAACAAAGGCCTTTAAAAGCACTTTGGCTGTTTTCCAAAATAGCTAATTGATACTCCACCTAGCACTACTTCTGTGAAGCCCACGTGCCATTGCCAGGCAGGAATCGCTAACTGTCCGTCGAGGAACTGGGCGGGTGGCAGGGAAGGCTCTGCTCAGCGTCCCTCTGCACTCGGCAGTGCCAGTCGTACCACGCCAGGAAAGCCTGCTCAAATGGCAACAGCACGGCAAGTCAGTCTTTTATATTATTGGCATAATCCGTGACATTCAAAACGGAGAGACAATGCGTTGGGAGGTCTAGAGAGAGTGGATTTGCTTTCCTCAACCCTAAAACAAAGGCTTTGCAACGTTACACATATTATTCTGATCACAAAAGTATCTTGCGTGAGGGCTTTCAGTGTGAGATAATTGACCTTGACATTGCTTTCAGCTAAGGGCACATAACTCTTATCGCAGTGACTTATCTTGAAGAAAAGCGTGCAACTGCAAAGAATATTTACTTACTATCTTCCCTTTTTTTTTTTATTCTTGAAAACTGTGCGCTGCAAGGACAAGTAGGCAGAAGTGTGGTGAGGGATGGAAGGCATTTTATGTGGATGAACACATGAAGAGGTGATTATGTATTGCTAAAAGTCTAATCCTTGGATAAACTACCGTTTGCTATTAATTCTTTGGACTTGCTTAGCTGCTACTTAACATTTCCATGACTTAACAATTATATTCTTGAGCTAAGAGTAACTTTTCAACAAAATGTGTAGGGATTAGAAACATTGATAATTATATTAATTAATATTAATGGGAGTGACAATATTTGTAGTCATATGACAAACACGAAGAAAGCAAGGCTTTAATTTTATCAATTAATTCTGTTTCTAATTGCTTTCACGATTCAATTCTCAGAATGCGTTCCACTTGCAACAAGGAATGTGTTAAGCAGAAAACGCAGACCGAAATTAAGGGGAAAGGGAGATGTGTATTTGTATATGGTATCGTCTGGTACTCAGAAAGACATTTAGCCTTGTCTGTGGGCTTTGCATTTTCTCCTATCTCTCTGTTTATTATAAATGCCAATCATCTGGAGTAATGGGTTCAGTCTCGGCTGAGATGGGTTAGTAGGTAGAGAGAAGGCAGGCAGAAGCAGAAAATGCCACTTACTGAAGAGCTCTCCAAATTATCAAATATCCTTCTTCCCACACCTTCCCAGAGGTGCAGGATGAGCACAGGACAGCAAGACAAGCAGATCTTGGAAAAGAGTGTGTATGTCTATACTGACTACTCAGATTTGTATAATACGTTTGATTGGATCGAAGTTGTCTCTAGAGGAAGGCAGAGAGCTGCAGTCCATTGGCCTTAATCCTTCCCTGTGCTCCCGTATCTCTATACTGCTCCACCAGCTCAGCACCGCCGTAAAACCAACATAATCCACCCTCAGCGCTCCCTGGTGTGAGGGAAATCCCTCGCCAGATCCCTCGCTGAGCATCACAGCTGCCACAGAGGCTTCTTGGCGCCAGGAGGAAGGCAAAACCCTCCCTGCAGATGTGTCCAGTGCAGGGCAGAGCCGTGAGAGGATGCTCTTGCTCGGTGTCCCAACAGGCTGGGCGTGTGCAAAACCCCAGCCGTAAGGGTGGAGGCATCCATCGGGGAAAAAAATCATACCCATAAAGTTTTCTGCATGAAAATCTTCATGTCCTGAAACCACACTCCTCAGAGAGATTTCAGCCCATAAAGAAATCTTAATGCGTCAAAGTTTCCCTCCGCACAGAGCCTTCACCACATAACAATCCAAGAGGCCAATAAAACAAATAATGACTATCTCCTGGGGCAGCCGCAATAAAAAAAAAATGCTGCCAGCTAAAAATTGTGCCTTTGATGGCTCTACAGGCAAGATATCAACAATCTCTACAACTGCTAAGCCCCTCGTGTGGTTTTACACTCGCTGCCCTCTCAGTCTCTGCCCGGATGCTATGTGCAACGTTTCGGGGTCTGCTTTTCCCCTCAGCTCATCCCTCCTCTGGTCCTCCATAGGATTACACCCCTGTAAGACTCTGAATAAATATGTCGCCAAACGTTGCACGTACAGACGAAGGAAGCTATCACCTGGTAAAGGCTGGTTTAGTTGCCTTTTGGCTTTTGCCAGCTAAACTGGAAAAAGTTGCTCTCCGCTCGCCCTAGCTATGTGGATGTTGGGCGCCAGTGCAGGAGGGAAAGTGGCCTGGGCAGTTCCTCATCAACACCCCCGTGAATCTGGGGGGGACTCGCCGATGAGGATGAGGGAATGCCCCCAGATTTCTGCTGCTTGTGGGCTGGCTACTCTGCCCATCCCATTCCCCCTCCTTGTTGACAGGCAATGCTGATCCCTAGCATATTTGCATCTATGCATATTCTTAGGATAAAATCAGGAAGCATAATTTTATCTTGTTGTGCAAGCCCCGTTGTCAAAAGCCGTTCAGGACAGGTTCAGATCTTTTGTGCTGGTATAAACGTTGCTGCTTCTCCATATCCCCATCAGAGGACAGAGCTCAGAATTAGTCCTTTTGTGTTTGTTTCCGCTACACCGGGATGGACCTGTGAGCCTTTGCTTTTCCCCATCAGGAAGCATAGATTTAACGTATCGAACGCACCAGAATTGCTTAATGAGCGCTCCGTGAATATTAATAAAAGTTTGGACGTGACTCAGGCTACAATGGATGAGAAGTTTGAAAGCTTCGGTTCAAGATTACAGGAGGCTGTGAGAAAATATGGTATCCAGCAGCTAGCATATAGCGCAGATATTTCACTATCCAGGGATCTCTAATTACTAATAATGTACAGGAACAGTATGATATGTCCTTACAATTGCAGAATCCTTTTCAAAGATAATCTTTAATAGTTTATTTGACAACCTGCAAAATTATAGAAAATTATTAGTCTTGGGAATTACAAAAATCCCCATAGTACAGTCAAACAATAAAATTATAATTACCTGTGGGTAATTGAAATTTAACTGTTTTTTTATTGTATATTACACATCAATAGCAACATAAGTTCAGGAGTGTCCCCCTCCCCTCCCTTTTCTTTTCCTTACAGAAGCGGGGAAAATGGACAACCCTGCTGGTAGCTTGTGAGCCCTTGTCACAGAACAGAGCTTGAACAATTTCGATTAAAGCAGTACGTTCGAGACTGTCATTAGACCTGCATTAAATTACATATCTGGAATGTTAAAAATAAAGAGTACCAGAGCTTATTCACAGCTGCCTGTGGTAAAGTATGTAGTCAAGGTTTTGATTATCTTTAAAGTTCTTATTTTTCTCTTTTCTAAAACTTATTGTTTTGTCAAACAAATATCTAGCACGTTTAAGAACAGTATGAGCACACGAGCAGCATTGCTTAAGATGGATAAAGCATTAGCGTGTTTCCAGTCTGTGCTCGGCAGCATTGTTTAGTACTAACAATGGTAATTTATCAATTATACAAGAGGGAACAAAGCTCTTCGCCTGTCTCTTAGCTCCAGGACTACCTATTACGAGGCCCACAGCTTGAGACCCCTTCCAGGCCTCGGGAGGCATCGTGTAACGTTAGCATTTGCGTTACCAGGTTTTTGCCTTGTCCTCTCTTAGTGACCCCATGGAGGCTGCTCGGTACTCAGCACCATGGCACATCAAGACTTCCATGGCTTTTTTCCTAAACCAGGAAAATTATAACCTTCTTTCTTTTCTCCTTCTGAACCAGGGCTCTTGATAATGAGAGACGACTGTTCACCAGCCCTCCTGTCTGCAGCCTGCTTTTCCTGTCTAGTAGGTGAGACTCTCCAGTCCCCTCTCGCCGTGTGGCTTGTGACGGCATTAGAGATTTTTGGAACAAGCTCAAGGACAAACCCAAGCTTTTTGGATGCTGTTTGGCCAGCCTAAACCCTAAAATACGGTATGTTTGACACTGAATTGTCTATACGACAGCTTTGTTATATACTACTAAGATGCACAATAACGGTGTTTGCTTCCATATAAGGATCAGGCCGGCTACTTTTATGTGATTCTGTAAAGTGCTTTGTGACCTTTATGTGAATATAGCTGCACGAGTGAAAATATCTCTGTTTTATTAAGAGTTTCAATTAAAGTGTTTAATACACAGATTTTTATCGTGAGAGAGGCATCACAAAGACTGAGTACAACATAATGGCAAGACAGGTATTGTTATGATCATTATTACTATTATTTATGTATAATCATTGAAGTATTATTAACTGAAAACTGGGAAATGGAGTTCCTGAGCCCCAAAGAACTCATAGTAACAGGTTTTTTTGGGAGGAGGCAACAATAGCAAACCATCTCTGTTTTGTGGCACAATTAATGGTGCATACAGCCCAGTCTGGAAATCCGTGATCCTGAATGGGTTTTCCCATTTCCAGAGATCAAAGAAGGCAAAAAAAAAAAATCAGCTGGATCCATCATTGCCTGCCTTTTTTATGTCGGTGCCTTTTACTCTTTTTCTCTGCCTGTTGGTGTGAAGGGCATCCCTGCGCATTAGAGCCGTGATGCGTCTGTGTACCCAGCAAAGCAGCTGGAAAGTTCTCATCAAAGTGGTATTTGAACGCCTTTACAAGGGACCTGAGGAGAGACGTTTTGCCTTCCTCGCTTGTCCTGCCCATCTGAGATTTTTAAGCGTCTTGGCCTCCTAAAAGCTGAAGTGGAGCATTCGTATTAGATTTAACCCAAATATAAATCTTTCAAAAGGAGAAACCCCAAGCGGGACTGTATCATCAAAGCAGTTAATGGTCTAAGCTACAGCAGAGGAGAGACAGGGCTGGCCCACAATCATGGTCCTTGTGCCAAATAGCCATGACCTCATGTAACACAGTGAGGAGATGTAGCTGAGAGAGCTTTGTTTTGCTTTGGCTGTTTCCTAATCCTGACCCTTGACCAACACCTGAAGGTTACAGGAAAGGTTTTCTCCATCCTCATCTCGACCCTCATTCCCTGGCACATTCCAGCTGCTGAGCTCAATTGCCCTACAGAAAAGAAATTGGAGGGCTGTTGTCCGCTAGGATTTATATATATATATATATATATATAAAAAAATAAATATATATGGGATGCTTGGAAGCGAAATCTTCTGACCACTAAAATGCACCATACTGTAAGACAAAGAGCAGGAGCTAAATTTTCCTGCCTTTGAAATTTCTGCTCGTGTCACTCACTGAGGCTAATTTTTTCCATTTTGACTCCAGTGAGAAGAGCTATTCCGATGCGAGTGTCTTACTCTGCACTGTGATGCAGGGATGAAACGAGAGCTAAGGGTGAGCAATTGTAGCACTGTCAGGACTAAAGCCAGGTCAAATTTTTCGTTTTGCTAAAAGTCACTTTTTTGACGTAGGAATCGGGAAAGTACATTGATGTGACATGTTGAAAAGGACCAAAAGGTTATTATTTGCTCCCACAAATATGATTCAAATAGAGACACCCAAGCCTCATGGTAATGGGAAAATATTTTCAAGTGAAAACACAAGCTTTCAGGGATAGCCATTGACACTGAGTACAACGTAATGGGAGGGTCCAAAAGGGGCTTCAGGGAGCTCCTCGTGGAAGGCACCATTAATGGTCCTCATTTTGCTACCGTCTGTAGGGTGTTTGAGCTCACAAACGTTTAGGCTAAAGAAGGCTGCAAGCCTCCAGAAAAAAAAGGGGCGAGGCTATTTTTCTTTCTCGTGGATGAGGTTAGAAGGTTAATGAAAGAGTTAATCCCGGCCTGCCCTGCAGAAGGGAACGGCTCACATTTGTGAGACTTCAAAAGCCTTTGGAGCGCGTGTGTGCATGGATGTTGTTATTTCCTGCCAGAGCTGTCCCAAGAAGACGGGGGCGGGGGGGCTGGTTTTTGGAAGAGGAGTTTGGCCTTTAATTATTTCAGCTGGAGTGAAATAAAAAGGTTAGCGTAAAACGTTTTTGAGAGTGAACCCCAATTCAATAAAGTTTGGGTATTATTTTTTCTTTTTATTTTCCTGTGAGAACCTAAAATTAAAACTTGCTGCAGAGCAATGGGGGCCGACCACAGCATTTCAACCAAATGGCCCAGAGAATCTGGTTGCTTGTTTTTTAAAAATTTCGTTAAGTTCACTTAAACTTTTAAATATGCTAACAGGTAGAAAGAAAAAAAGGAAATGTCAATTTAGGAAACGTTCAGCAAAACCATCTCTCCTCAAATTAAAAAAAAAAAAGAAGTACAGTAGTGAGAAATATTATATAAATTTACTAAATGGTTTGGCGACCTGAAAACGTGAAAGACCCAGAGAGCATTCTGTCTGAAAAACAAATCACACGCACCACTTGTTCCCAAACGATGGACCACCGAATGCCTCTTTGCTAACCGCTTTCAGCTTGCTGGCTCTCCAGCTTCAAGAAAGCCTCAATGCCATGATACGAGCTGGGCACTCCTTAAAGAAATGGAACTTGCTCTTAAGCAGCACCGGATTTTCAGGTAAGGGAAAATGCGGCCAAAGCTCTGTTGCACAGTCTTTAGTCAATAGACAAACGCGTCAGCCAGTGATTTTGCTGCACTCGGCAAAGGGGTTTAGAAGCACAGCTTTTGGGGCTTGTCGTTTTCGGGGTTTTGCTCCATCTGCTGCATGATGGCTGCATGAATGGCAGCAGGCTGGGATAAAGCCCTCTTAGAGAGGGTGATTAATCACAGAATAGGCTTTTCTGAGCCTCTTCTCGTTTCTGAGTTGTTTTCATTCTTGCCGTTTGTAACCACAGAAGGGTTTGAGACCGTAGGCGGAGGACATGCCTGCGTTACGGCCCTGTGGGCGTGCAGAGAGGGGTTGGGCACTCCTGTTTCTTGCCTCCAGGCGGCTCGACATTAAGCCCAGCCGATCACAGCACCAGGCGGTTATTTATAGGGAGAGCTGGGGGTCCATTTGCTTTCCAGCACTGAGGGAATGCTTATTGCACAGCATAGAAAATTACCTCAGGCCTTGCTGGGTTTTTCTGGAAAAACATATACTTCAGCCTGAGTTACTTACATGCCTCCATGACTTGGTGTCCCTCTGCACAGATGAGGGTCCACACACACCAAGAAGCAGTGTAAATGTTACAGTCGATATCCCTTGGCAGAGAAACTGCACTGCAATGTCTTTCTTTTCTTCCTTTTGCGTGAGGCTCCTGTTCTACCAGCTAACCATTTCCTATAAGGCATTGTGTTAAAGTTATATAGTGTGTCATATTAAATTTTATAACACTGCTTTGTGTTTTGAAAAGACTTGGGGGGGGGGAAACAGCATCAATCGGGGACCGCATTTCATAGACTTGGAAGGGGCCTCCTGGGTCATTTTGTCCAAGACCTCTATGAAACAGGAAGGCTTCTGCAAAATACCTTTCCCATAAACGTAGCTAACCTTTCCTTAAAGACACTGAGTGATTGTGCCATAAATACCTCAAGCAGGTAAACTAGTCTGATTGACCTTACGATCAAAAAGTGTCTCCCAATACTGTATGTAAGGTACAATTTCCCATTCTTTCAGCTGTAGCTAAGCAAGAAAAAAGGGCAAATACGCAGTAATGGGCAACAATACGGACTGTGCAAACAGTTTTGCTTTCGCTTTACGGCCATCACCTACCATAAATCTGGCTGTACCATTGATGCTTGGTTTCCCAGTGTAGTGTCTGTGATCCTTGTAGTATCTATCTCACTTAGTCTCTGACTTTTGGAGAGCCAACATTAGAGAGTGTAGAAATAACAAAGACGTACGAGCAGCACTTCCCGATTCAGAAAGCCGTTCAAAACCCTATGCCATATAGTTAAAGTATTTATTTCTATTTTCTATTTATTAGAATTTGTGAGTTGGTTCTTGTCAGGACCATGGGAGCTAGGGGAAGCACAGGGCTTTCTACGTCTCCGTCAGAGTGTCAAAGAATAATTTTCATTCTCCTCCAACAATTGTGCATGCTGAAAAATAAATACCTGGTAGTTTAGCTGTTTGTTGTTGCAATAGTAACGCATTGTGTGCTGGTTATGGCCCCATACCGCTCTGCCTTCTTTCTCTCAGTGACTATTAGGAGAAGTGTTGTTTTGTGTCGATGTGTTATTAAATCACAGACACATTCATTTCTGAGAGCTTCCTGAGCTGCACATAAACTATCTCTGGCTTGCCTTTTTTTTGCCCCCCCCCCCC
>NW_008795672.1:1028243-1036761 GCF_000699145.1 Aptenodytes forsteri | reverse complement strand
TAATCGATCCTCTGTTTCCCTTTTTTTTCCCCCCCCCCCCCCCCCCCCCTTTTTTTTTTTGCAAGTGCCGAAAGATGGTGAGAGCGCTGAAGGCCAGTTGCTCTCCCACCTGTTTCTGTCAGGCAAATGCTACTTATGGAAAGGGGTCGTCTCATGGTGTCCATCTCACCTGGCTGAGGACTACCTAATTCCTTCCAGACGTAGGAGGAAGTTAGGCACCCTTCAGCGTATCCTTGCGGCTCCCAAGGAAAAGCATGTCTTTCAAAGCTGAATATGCCACCTTGGTGGCAGCGAGGCATTCCTGTCAGATGTAAGAATGAACGACCATCTCACAGTCATACATCAGGTTTTATTGTTGTCACCAGCCACTCCCTGAACACCCAGCATCATACCAAAATGAGACACTGAAGAGGTCCAGTAAAAGCTTGTGAAAAGGTTTGGGACAAATACTATTTTAACTGCTCCGCAGCAGGCCCGGCTGGACCGCCTTTCTTTAGCAGCAAATCTCATCAGAATACTATTCACAACCCGACCCAGA
Organism: Aptenodytes forsteri; assembly: GCF_000699145.1. NCBI lineage: Eukaryota > Metazoa > Chordata > Aves > Sphenisciformes > Spheniscidae > Aptenodytes > Aptenodytes forsteri. The sequence continues at coordinate 1,036,223 of NW_008795672.1, read as the reverse complement.
GAAGCGTATTTCAGCCTAGCTGAGGAAGACTCTAGAGGAATTTCTTCTTCAGAAGATCCAAGACAGACGTTTTACAAGGCCGAGGTACCCTGAGCTTGGTTTTAATGCCCATTCGTCGTTCTGGGGTAGATCAGGCCGTCCTCATTTGTTTTTTGGGGTTTCTTGGTTGGTTGGTTGGTTCATAGTTGTACTTCTCATACACAGAGGACTGCTGCATAATGGGCCAGGAAAACTGGAGTTAAGTCCTAAAAGCAAAAGACACAGAAAAGGTAAGACGATAATTTAGAAAGAATATGGTGATCCTGGGTTTGAAGACATGTCGGTGTCTCTGCATGTCCCTGCCCACACTTTTATGCTGTGCCTCCTTTATGCCGCGTGCCTTTGTGCCGATTCAGACTGGCACTCACTTGTCCTTCTCAGCTCAGTGCTAATCATTTCACAAAGACCTTAAATAAGCCCTGAAAATACAGATTTTTATTTTTAAATGCCTTCTCTCTACAATTAACTGCATGCCATCCTTTCTCTGATGTGCAGATGTGCAAAAAATATTTGTTTAGTATTTAATCACCTAGAAACACAGGCTAAAATACACCTCATCCAGTTGTTGAAGGGTAGAGGCTGGTGAGATCTTGACAATTCGATCCGGTATCATAAAATCACAAGGGAATGTAAAATACCTATGCCAAGAAAAAGAAAACAAATACTAATAGACCTGCTGTTTATCGCTTATGTTCTTTCCAGCCATTGTCTTTTCCTCATCGAATCACCAGATCAAGCTTCCCTCATAACAGAGACGAGACAGTCCCAAGCCCAGCTCACCCCTCACTCCCTTCCTGCCTTAAACTCAAGCTGTAACAGCAGCCCTTCGCTGCCGAGGTGATTTGAAGCCCGCACGGCATTTGCTTGCATAGGATCCTGGGTGCTTGACCCACATGACAACATCGGGTCCGCTCCCTTCATGCTGACCTGCTTCAGTCCCACATAGCCCCCATTTTCCTCTTGGCACCCCGCCGTTCCCTAGATTGTAAATACTTGGTGGGGGGGAGAGAAACATATTTTTGCTCTGTTTTCTTAGGAGGGGGAATGAAGGCAAAGAGGGCTTTTTTTGTTCTTTTCTCATTATTATTTTTGAGGGAGCATTTTTTTTTTAGCACAGAATTCTGACTTGCAACTGTGCTGTTAGGTACTCCTGAAAACAAAAAGTGCATTTGCATCAGCTGCTCCTAAAACAGCAACAAAAAAAAAGATGTATCATACAGATTTTCTGATCCTGTTCAGTGCACAAATGCCAATCAGAAGCAAATAGGGGGCTGTATCTTGCAATCCATTTTGATATTTACAACAGAACATGGCATATCATTTAATTTAAATTTGCAGCATGCTCAGTGTAATTAATGCTGTGCAGTGCCTAGAAAATCCTGATTTCTTAATGTGATACAATGCATGCATGCTGAGCCCATTTTTTTAAACTACTGTATCATTTTGGAACATTAATGGGGAGGCACGACCATTAAACAGGAAAAAGAGCCATGCTCACTTTCGCTTTATGAAACTTCCATGCAGCTCCCCAAAATAGGATGCAAACTACAGGTTTGTTTTAAAAGAAGGGGGGAGTCAGAGGTTTAATTTTCCCTTGAAACAGCATGATGCCCCAATAGCCAGGCAGCTATTCCTAAATTATGTGCATTTCATTCCTAGGAGCTGTGAGCATTTTGAATGGGCTGTTGTTAAGTACAGTACACAAGCATAAATACTCAAGGGAACAGCTAGCTGAAATTTTGGCATGAGCAGAAAGCTGCTATCTATCGTGGTAGTATCTGAGCACGTAATAATAATGCATATTGATTTGTCAGGAGTGCTAAGAGAGGGGGTTTGGTATTCTGGGATGAGAACTGTTAAACTTGGGAACATCTTGTGCGATTATAATAAGCCGCCGTATTTGTGTGCTGTGGTTTTGGCAGGGACACAAATGTTCACATGTAATCTTTAGACCTGTGAGGCTGGCCTGGGTCTCATTTTTGGAACCGAACCCAAGAGACCGAATGCATGATAAAGATACGTATCTGTTACACATAAACGAAGCTTGGGGAATTTACATCTGTACCTAGAAAATTAAGCAACAAAAAGGCAACGTGCTTGGCAAGAAGGGTCGGGACCAAAAGCCCTTCAAGGTCGGGAGCTTTACTGCCATGACTTCAGTGAGCGTGGGTGTTTGTCTACCTACTTTATCAGGCAGCTATATGATCTGAATTGTGCAAAAAGAAGAGAAAAGGAAAAAAAAAACCAAACCACAACACAACCCCTATCATTTTGCAAGGTATCGGTTTCTACCAGAACGTACTATAAAAGCTCCGTTTATAGACCTGTTGATAGCAAAGCAAATTCTTCAGGTCCTCTAAATAAATCTGTTCCTAAATATAATGCTTCAACTTCTGTATTCTCCTCTGACACCTGACAATTCAACCTTAAGAGTAATTGGTCCTGTCTTTGAACCTCTGCAAATACTGTATGAGGAGGGTGGACAATTTATTGATTTAGATTGATCTTTGAAAGAAGCATATGAGACAGATACGGTATCAGGTGTCACACGCCGTATATATTACCCTCCTCAAAAAAACATCCACAGGCGACGAGGCAGGGTTCAAGAGTATGCGGAGGCAATGTTCAGCGAGCACCTGCAAACAAAGCCGTCCTGCTGCGTGATACCTCTCTGAGTAATTACCTGAGAGAGAGACACCAGCCAGGACCAACTTAACTGGGCAAGTTTGAATTTCAGGGGTGTGACGAGATGGCTTTGCTGTTGGGAAGCCATCCCGGCGATGCGCTATCTCCACACGCAGGAACCCAAGGGGTTATTCTACTGCAGGTTGCCCAACCCATTGATCGCCTCCTATTTTCGGTGCCAAGCCTCAGGAAGGGGCCGGAGGAACGGACGGCTATTGAAATGAATGGTCGGACGTTTCCACGCCCGTAACTGTATTCTTTAGTGCTGTGGTTATTGGAGGACGTTACAAGACAGGGCAGTGGATTTGTCAGGAGCGAAAGCGTTTGTGAACCGCTGTTTAGTTAGTGACTAAAACTGCCGTTGATATTAATAGCTCTGAGCCCCAGTAAAGACCTAAAAAACCTAGGGAACTAGCAGAACAAAAGAAGACAGAAACAAGATGGCACTGAGGGTCTCATCACGAGGGATGATGATTAAGACGTGAGACGGAGGGCTGTCCCACTTGTGTACGAGTTTGGCTGGGGAAATCACCCTCCTCCCGCTGTCTCGCTTCCCTCATCTATAATGAGGGAAATAATAACTTTGCAGCATACTTTACATTGGCATTGCATGCTAACTTCATTACTGTTTGCAACAGCCTGTGCAATCCTCAGAGGAAAGGAATAATAACAAAGAAAAAAATGATAATTACCAAGCACATAGTTTTCATCTATAATCTTCATTTCAGGATTCGCTATTTCTGATGTCAATATTTTATAATGGAAGAATGAGATATGCTAAGTTTCTGTTTGATGGAAGTAAATTCAGATTTAATATTGCCGAGGAGCTGAATTTTTAATACACTAGAGCAGTATGCAGATATTCCCCCTGTTTGCTGCTCCTGCGGCTCCTTTGTACCAGTTCAGCGATGTCCCCGCGACCAGGCAGAAAAATGGAAAGAAGCTGCTCTGAATTTTCAGTGGGGTGACAGTTCTTTGTCATTTCGCTCTGTCACGATAATTGGGAGCGTCACGCAATGGAACAACAGGACACACCCCCGGTAAATGAAGAGTTTTCAAAGTGATGTACAGCCCCTGTCAACCGCCAAAGCTTTTGTTTGTTCACAGAGTGAGGCAGCATTTCCAGAGGAAAAAAACACACTGAAGAGGCACACTTACAAAGTTTGTTGTAAATTGATTTCCTCTGTGGTTTGGGTTTTTTTCTCTTTTTTTTTTTAACAAAATTGGATATATTGTATGAACAGTAGGAAAATATCCTCTTCTATCACACGGTCCCGGCTTCCAACCTGCTGAGGACTTTCCACAAACTCTTTAGGAATTTACCTCTTTTCGTTAAATTGGGTTGGATCTCATTAATAAAAGAATGGTATAATGGAAAAGAGTTTCTAAAATTACACTGTAACCTAGAATTGCAGGATTCAGCTTTCTCTGCCTGAAGAAAAAAATTCTGAAGCATTAAACTTACTTTATCAAGCATTGCACCTGACATGCTCTCATAAATTTTACATAATTTTAACTTTTATTTTAATATTATGCAGGCTTGGTTTAAAATATTCTCATGAAGTAACTAAAATGAAGCTGCTCAGCCATAAATTAGAGCTAAAAAAATACTTGTTCCCCCCGCCTCATCAATATTTCTTTACTTAAAATCATGTGTTGTATGTAAGTTAAATGTTCCCTTGCTGAGATACTTTGTATGGCTTAATAGGACTACCACAGAACCAGCGAGCCGTGTTTCTGTAGGGTTAAATGCACTCTCTTTGCTTTTTCAGAGGTACCTTGTCTAAAACCAGACATTAGTAACCCCTTGCGCGCCATACTTCAGCTAGGCCCACGGCCCACGACTAAACACGTGACCATATATATATATATTTATTTTTTTAACAGGAGCAGCCCTATAGCAGCCCCGCTCGTGGGATGGGCAGATGAAGGGACAGATGGAGGCTTTGTGGCGATGCCTCTTGCAGCGCTGCACGGTCGCGGCACCCCGAGGATGCCCCTTGGGCCAATATCGTCATCCAGCAGGTAGGACATCATTGACAACTAATCACAAAGCTCCATTTGTGTCCCAATTTCTTAAGCTGTTTCAAAGTCGCAGCTAAATTACACAAACATTTGCCTATCTAGACATAACAGGACTGTTATGAAATACTGTCAGCTTGTTGCCATTTAGCCTGAACACACGCTGTATGTGTCTGTCAGGCCATACTTGGGCAGCTCTGCAGCATGCAGCGTGTCCCAGACACTGGAGTGATTATGTCTGAATACTCCTTATCTGATTTAAAAGCCGACAATGCTACACATCTGTGCTTGCGAGGCTCCGCTGTTACACTGCGAGGCCAGTATTTATTTTGCTTCTGCAAGTTAGTTTTCCTTGAGAAGCAGCAGGGGCCTTCTTCAATGAACTGAAAAATGTGTATTGTATGAAGGTCTGTGGAGGGTTTGTACTGTAGTTCAATGGGCAAATGTGAACCCAGGGGATGACATTTCATTTAAACATTTGGTTTACATCTTTACATGCCAAAAATATTAATGTCTCGGCTTTAGCAAACTGAATTCAGCACTTTTTTTTTTTTTTCCTTCTTCCCTTAAATGAAGTAATTACAGCCAAAACATTCTGTGGATATTTATTCTTCCTTCTCAAAAGGTGGAGTTTCGCACACGAACATTTGGTTTCGGGGCTGAATTGTCGGTATCGGCTCACTTGACACTTTCCCATTAGTTTGTATTGGAAACCACCAGTAGTTTCTTTTCTTGTGTTTATTGTATTACTCTCAGACCTTTGATCAAGACATCTTGGATAACAGCAAAGTCTAGCTTAATGCTTATTTGCTATTTTGAAAAAAGTGAAGAATATGGTTTCTGTCAAAGGGTCTATGAAGACAGTTAATGTAATTGAGCAGCAGAAGGGCATTTATGGAAGTGCATCTGAATGTCCTTTGCACATATAATTGCATCAGGAATTCTATATTAACATGCAATCCTGTCTAAAGGGAAGGAAAAAAAAAAAGCTTATTTTTAGGTAGAAGCCCTCAGTGGGCAGTAAATTACCCATAATATCCCCCAAACTAGCAATTAGCCCTGTTTGCTGACTACCCGAATTGTTTCACAGTAGTTCAGCACAGTCTTACCAGTTATCACCACACTTATCGCCAGAGATTCAGTGTATGATTCCTGCAGCTTCGCATACTGTATGCCTAAGGTCAGTCATAATAACAAATACATTTTATTTGCTTCTTTTGGCCCTTCCGAACTGTTTTCTCAGGCTTCTACATGTGAGGATAGCTGATGCTGCCATGCTGCTTAGATGGCAAGACTCTGAACACAGAAAGCCGTTCAGAAGTGCAGGTATACTTTGGTATTGGTTACTATGAGCGTTTGTGTTTATTCCCGTATTAGCAGATGGTCCTAAGCGTCTGCTCCGAGAGAGTGAGCCTTCTACCAGTTTCTAGGGGTTCCTTTTCAGAAGTTCTGACACCGAGAAGACACTTTTCAACACGGGCCTGTAACGGAGGAGCATAGAACTGGAAAATATGGAAACAAAAACCTATGGAAATTTTTTCCTTAAGGCTGCTGAGCAGTTTTCATACCCCTAAATGAGAATGCTTTGCCAAAACAGTAACTCAGTTTTGAAAACAACAGCTACATTGCCTGCTTCAGTTGTAGAAACAATCGTGGGCCTACACATGCACACGGATACAAGCACACACATCCTAACAAACAGCATCATTTTGACTGAGCAGGCCTTGGTTGTAAAGAAAGAATACCGAGTGAAAATGAGACTAATTAAGCATTTGAAATAGAATACAGAAATGTTTGGACCCTGAGCATTAAAGGTTTATTTTTAAGCACTGTGCACACCTTTCTGAGTAATGCTTTAATTTACACAGTATTTCTCAGGCAAAATCCAACTGAATTAACATACACCCTATTACCACCATTTAAATCCCATTTTCAATGCTGGTTCTGCAACCCATTACGCTGACATGGACCTGTATTCCTGCCTCTGATCTGATGGACTAGGTCTGAGTCGGTCAGGTAATGAAGAAGATGGAACCGGAATTCATGCTGAAGAGGAACATTTGAAGGCTGCTCCTCGCTTGCAAATGTACTCTTGAGAAGCAGAAAATGGGAAGATTGCCTTTGTCTGGCTCTAGCTAAAATGCTTCAGCTTCTCATTTCATGATCAGGAACACCAGCTCTACGCGCAGCCAAACTGCCTGCTCCGTGCATCCAAGAGCGGCTCTCAAAAAGAGCAAACCAGCATGTTAAAGGGTAAACTATCACTGATTTTCTTGCTCTTGCGGGGACAGTTTAATTTAAAGCACACTGCATGGCTACAGGTTGGTAGAAGGAAACAGCCCTGAGCTGCCCTGCCATTTTATACTGAGTCATGCTGCTGGAAAACAAAGGCAAATGACACAGGGAAGACTGTGGGTGAAAGAATGATGTCCTTCTCAGTTAGGGTTTAAGCCAGGACACTGAGGCAAGAGTCACACGACCAACTTTATCACTCAAAACGGCCCCAAGCCTCTGCTATTTCAGCAGCAGATCCTCAGCGAGGGAGGCCAGAGGCAACGAGCTCCCAGTTAACGGCTTAGTGAGGCAGGGACCGCAGGGAGCCATGAGCCGTTTGGCCACCTTCACAAGGCACTCAAGGGGAAAAAGGGAAGACGGGGTGGGGACAGTGCCGGCAGACTAGCTCTTCAAAAGAAGAACTTTTTTCCCCAGAAAAAAAAGTCTTTGGGTTGAAGATTGTTTCCACCCTTCCTAAACCAGGCCTTGACTAAGAAAAATACAAATAAATTAACAGTCATCCCCGTTGTGAGCATGAACGCGCATACCTGGCCAAGGCAGGCAAAAGCAGATTGATTAAACAACAAAGTTCACCTTGTTTTCCGAGTTGAAAGCTCATGCTGTTTCTTGGCAGAACAGGCATGTCAGGCCTGTAATAACCACTTGCTCTCTTGCTTCAATCAGCGTTAAAACCAGCACAATATTAAAAATTAACAGTCATCCCCGTTGTGAGCATGAACGCGCATACCTGGCCAAGGCAGGCAAAAGCAGATTGATTAAACAACAAAGTTCACCTTGTTTTCCGAGTTGAAAGCTCATGCTGTTTCTTGGCAGAACAGGCATGTCAGGCCTGTAATAACCACTTGCTCTCTTGCTTCAATCAGCGTTAAAACCAGCACAATATTAACATCTTGGGGAAAATCCATCTGGAAACTGCTTTCGGGGGGGGGGGGGGGGGGG
>NW_008795672.1:978345-1028221 GCF_000699145.1 Aptenodytes forsteri | reverse complement strand
GTGTGGTAGATGAAAGGGAGGTAACTGAATACCACACCCAGTGTTTATTTATTGATTTCATAGTAACTTTAAGGAACTTCGACTTTTCTCCCTCCCCTCCCCTGAAAATTTTGTTTCAAACACTTTCAGTTAAAATGCAGAGCTGAATACCTGTTGAGAAAGAAGTGGCTCAGAACAGCAGTTCTTCAGCTGAAGGTGAATCATTTGGTCTGGCAGAGGCAGAGGTTTGTGTTTGCTATTTGGTTTTACTCTGGAGGAGGCTTTTGTGCGCACATCTTACCATGACTCCATATGCCCAGTAAAGCGGGGCGGCGTTACCTGGGGCAAAGCCAACCCAACAGAGGCACCACTCCTGGAACAACCGAGTGGTCAGAGCATCCCCAAACTGTGATTCAGAGCAACTACACACACGCAGATGTGGGAAAGCTGTTTGTTGCGTTTACACCTTCGGGGTTTGAGGCTGGAACACAAGAGCTGAACTTTAAAAAGACTGTGTGAAAAAATGGTTACTTTTTGCTGACATGGTAATACTAAAATTGACTTTTTCTTTTTCCTCTTGATGTCCCGGTACGAATACAGACTCAGAGGACACTTGCGCTTGGCATGAAAAATTTTATGTAAATCCTGTTGTGGGAAAATTAATGCAAAGCTAACTGGGCAAATGAGCCAAAGAAAGCCTTTCGTTTATAGTTTGCTTTATAGGTTGCTCTGATTTTATTTTTATTTTTCTTTTTAACTGAAGCACCGTACTCTAGCATTGTTAAAGTTTGAAGACTATACTAATGATGTACAGCACGCATGCCCTAAAATCCATCTACTCTATGTGAATGCTACCCTGTACCGCCGGTTCAGCTTGGAAGCTCACTGTGAATGTTTGGGAGACTTTCAGCATCTCCAAAGTATTTTTGGAAAACAAGCAAATGATTCAGGGTCTGGACACCAGATTTTTAACTTAGCAAGATATTTATAGCTTACTCTGAAAAACACTTTGTCACAAAGAGCTGGACTACGACGAGGGCATTTGGCTCTGGATTAATTTTAGATGAAGTTTTAGGACGAGGCTAGGCTGTAGGTTCGTGTTCAATGATGCTTAAATGTAATGCCCCGGCCTTCCTACATCCTGGCCCGTAACTGTACGGGGTCACGCTCTGCCAAATTTCTGTCACCTTGGGCTTCATTAGCATGAGAAAACAGACCCCTTTTGGCTTTGTGTCTCACTGAAAAACAAACCACCGGGTCTGGTTTGCCAGTCATCTCTTTTGGCCAGTTGTGTATAGCTGCCTCATACTCTCAACTTTAAAGGGATTTGGACAGGATTTATTTAGGTTCAGATTTTTATTGCCGCTCTTAAGTAGGTACCAGAGCGAAGGTTCCTGTTTACACTGGTGAACATTTACTCCTAAAGGACCCAAGAGCATTGGCTGACTAAGTACTCAGCAGAATGAGTAAATATTTTATAATTAAGCCCTGAATTGAGAATCCTGTATTTAAAAAAATAATAATCCTGCAGCTTCCGTGTGAAATATGACCTGTGCATTTAAGGGGGCTAGGGGTTGCATTCACTTTCTCCAGCTATTCTAATAGCTGTTTTAATAGATGGGGATACAATAAGTACAATGCTTGATATGGTGAGTGAACCAGAATACTTAAAAATATTTGCAGAAAAAAATTCTGAATGAATAACACAGATAACTAGCAGGTAGTTTTCCCTAAACGAAGAAACTTTCGTCTGTCACATTCCTTCAGTCGGGGAAAAGAAAGAGTGCCACGTAACCAGCGTATATGCCCAGCACGCCTTCTGTCCCCAGCACAAATACTACGTTTTACCTGTGAACTAGCTACGTAGGGAGGAAAAAATTATCCTCCCTCCACAAATGATCTGGGGAATAATTATGTCTAACGGGGGGAAAAAAAAAAATCACAGTCTGTTCATGGACAATGTGAACGGAAAGGGATGTGAAATTTGTGAAGGTACTAATTCATTATAAGTTATTCCCGTTTTTGGTTGGCAACAGTCATTGAACACAAATATAATTATATTAAGGGCAGTAGGAGTCCAGACTGGATAGAAAAGAGTAAGGCAGCCAAACTTTTGGAAAGACAACTACAGGAGCTACAGATCGTGCTGTGATCTATCCAGCACTGGTGAAAAGAGCACTGTAAATGTTTATTTACTTTTTGTACCCATTGGCTTCTTAAATAAAAGAGCTGACACTGTTTAAAAGCTCTGACTCCGTCACGCTGTTCCCCTCCTGTCCTCAGGCTGCTGAGGCTGAACCTCTGTCCCAGGTTTTCTGCATTACTGTCGAGTGCACGGGAGGTGGGTCAGCTCTGCAGCCGGCAAGAGTGGGACGGAAAGAATTAGCATCATGTAACGGGATAGAAGTGGAAAACCCTCTGCTGGGTAGGGACCTAGCGCGATGACCACCGAAATCGGTACAAGCCCCTTCTTTGAATGCCAAGGTTATGGACAGGGTTTTAAAACAGCATCATTTGATAAGGCTGAAAGGACCCTTAATTTTTTTCGGGCCACACAATGATTAATACCTGTATTTTTTAAATTTCTGAATCGCACCTCAATGAAAATCCATGTTAACATGACTGAGATCAGTGGAGTAACACTAGGAGGAGAAATGGGTCCAGCTGAGATCAGAGGCTGAGTGCATTTAAAGCTGAGGCTCCGTGAAGGATTTTTAGAATCACCCCAGTTTTACATACCCAAAGCAGCTTACTCCTTTGGCTACAATGAGGAGGTTTTCATCTCCTTTGGAATTCTGGGGTAAACTGTCCTTGTACAAAATTTCTTCAGGGTCAAGTTTTAGGCAATATTTTGCGCTGCGATAACCACACCATGACAGACAACCTTTTCATCAGATAAGGAAAAAAAAATCCTCTTCTTCAGGTCAGTACAAGAAAGGAACATGACAGAGCTATAAATATAGAGCCCAGAGGTGCGAAATCTTGTGCATTAAATGCAGTCATTGGCCATGTTTACATTTTTTCCCCGAACATTTCAGATGTTTAGACAAAGAAGTAAATATACACATAGGGTAATCTCCGCAATGAAAACAGCTTTTCATTATTAAATGATTCTCTCTGATAATTGCTGTGAAAATTTTTCAGACAATTATTTTAAAAACAGATAACTGATTAGAGGGAATTGAATTGGGTAAATGAGTTACATGTGCAACCTCAGGTTTAGAGGCAGAAGAAGCTGAAAACTGAGGGAAAAGGCCGTCTGATCACATTTCCATTTGCCAGGTACAGGCCAAAGAGACCCAGCAAGGCTAAGTAAAGATTTCCAGATAACAGTTTGAACATTTTAATCCGTGATACTAAAAGGAAAACCCTGGTCACCAAGCAACTAAAGTTAGACATTTAAATGATGCAGCTGATTTCCAGAGGTGTGCAAATACACTACAGTGCCCAATAAAGTCAGCGAGAGATGAGGAGTGCTCAGAGCACGGGGGAGGGGGGAGGGAAAAAAAATCCCACGTGATGGTCTCAGGTGCGTAAGGCTAAGTTTAATCACTTAAGCAGCGATATTTTTAAATCCTGTCTCCGAAGGTGCCTTGGACAAGCTTTGCTGTAAGGGTGGTGGTGGTGAGATCTATATGCACGCGATGCTTGGGTGCAAAAATTTTAAATGGCTGTCAGAAACTGCAGTCTGGATTTTTTAAAAAAAATTGGAACCCGCACTTTGACATGATAAGGATTTCCTGTTGCCAAAGGTTACCATTGGCTAGAAAGAGGTTTTGAGTCTCTATCTTAAAAGCAGCGTTTAAAACCAGAGAGTTTTACAGGATGGTGCTGGCTGTTTGCGTGAATGTAAGTGGCAAGTCTCTCGAGGCTCATCCAGCACTGGATTAGATGAAGTCATGCCCGGGTCAGTGCAGCCAGAAGGATGGTCCTGATAAGGCAAGAAAGGAATGAATGTGAAATGGGAGGGGAGATACTGGTGATTCATTGCTAATCCTAAGTTTGCTTACTCACCTTGCCAGAAAAAAAACAAGAGTAGAAGCGGCACAGAACTTTACCCAAAGAAATATTAAAAAATAATCTTCTCCTAAATAAAATGAACTAATTAAAATTAACGCAGTGGTTCTTTTTTTCAACCCAAGAAACAAAATTACCTAAAGATTTTTTTTCTGAGCGTCACCTTGGAAAACATGTTCTCAGCTTGGGGGCAGAGAAGAAAGTCCCTCCATTCCGGAGGGTTCCCCACGGCTTTCACTCAGGCATCCGTGGTGGTGGGGTCTGCTGCGAGGCTGGGGTCTGGAGGTGTCGGCGATCCTCAGTGAGCTCAGAAGCACTTCTGCAAACGGCCGCATCACGGCACAGTGGTCACTCACTACAAGTACTGTGCTAAATGAGCTTCCAGGTTGGCCAGTTACAACGAACAAATGGCACTACCACAATTCTAAGATGACAGTGCTATGGCAAACCGGTCATCCCATGCTTGAGTTACTAGCACAAGCAGTAGATTTAGAGTATTATGAAAATATATGCGTTCTGAAGCGCTGTGAATTATACCAAATAATTCTGAATATCTCTTTTGCTATACTAATGAATCAAAGCAGAGCTTACACATTATCTGCAATCACCATGGAGAAAATGGATTTCAGTGTACATAGTTTCTGTAGAAATAGTGCATCCCCAGCACATTCTTTAATTAAGTAGTGTCTGATTGCATAATAATAACAATAATAAAGAGAGAGATGTCCAGCTTGCACACAGGCCAATTAAAGCATCAAGTGCACGAGGCTAAAGCACTCCTGACTGGGGAAAAGTCAGCAGGGAGGTGTCTGGCTTACCAGCGTACTCACCTCCGTGCCTTTGCCTCCCACCAGCCCTTCTGGCAGCAAACCACGGGGTCTGGAGACCTTTTTCCCTGAATCCTTGCACGGAAACAGGTCGTGGGGACAGCGCAGTCTCCACCATTTTACAGGCAGAAACCAAGGAGGTCGTGACTGCAGCAGAGGCACAACTTACCAGTTTGGGTGAAGCTTCAGCACTTGAGTAATTCGCATTGTGCCTTACAGCTTTGCTGGGTAGGATTTTCACCAGCTGGAGGGACCAGACCCACCCTCCAACTGCGTGCTATAGGTATACTTGAGAATTCATGGAAAGCAGTAAACCTGGAGGACCGTACTTTACAGGGTGGCTGGATCATATATTTGTGGCCTGAAATAGGAGATCCCAACCCGAACCACCTTGTTGGTTTCTAATGGTGAGAGGCAGAATATGAAGATCATATAATTCATGCTGGGGAGTGGATATGAAAAGAGAATGTGGGCAAAACCTAGGAAAACCCAGAGACTCAATAGCTGTCTTGCCATCAATTATAGCTAATGGCCTAATACCAGTAATAAACACCTTCAAATTTAATACATTCCACATTCAGCCTGTAGAAACTCCCTTTACAGAGATGGCCCAGAAGAACTAAATGATTTAAAAACTAGGATGTTAGAATTATGCATTGCTAACAACATTGGCATAAACGCAGCAGAGGAGCGGGTGCTCTGGATCCCTGGAGACAATAATTTACCATCCAAAAGGAACTTCTGGCAGCTGACAAAATTCATAAAATATTTTTTGTACCCTCTGCACAGGAGAAGTGGCTGGTCAAGACAGTACCGGTAGGGCTGGAAGGACTCTTGCGCTTCAGCGTTGCTGCGGCGGAGCTGGCCAGGTGGCTGGAAACGCAACACCTGTGCTGTGATTTCATGGGCACATCCCAGCCTAGACACACGCATACTAATGCACTGCTCAGACGGCCTTTTCGGGAGGATAATTGCATGCACTGCCCTGAGAGCCAGGAATGGGCCACTTCAGGGAATGAGTCCGCTCCTCAAGATACAGCCACTTATTCTCTTCTCAGCACTGCAGAAGGGCAAATGTCCCTGGTTCTGGCCTTGGAAATAATGAGGTAAAATGGACTCGGCACCATTAAAACCTCCCCAAAGACAGGACTAGATATTAGAATACCTGATTGGAAAGAAACGACGGGCAAACACAGCCTGCCTTGACAGGAGCCCTCCTCTCAAAGAGCCACGGTAAAAGCTCCCTGGTCACAGAAGGAGAGCTGAGAATTAAACATGAAGTAGCCTGCAGAGATGCTAGAAAAAAACCAAATAAGCAAAAATGCAGCTAAAGACACTGACCGCAATGAAAAAGGAGGTTCTGCAGGGGGTTTGCGACGCTGCAGTCAGAGACCAGGGTTTTCCTTGTTCTCCCAACAAAAACAGGCAAGCAGTAGAAGGACGGCTTGCTGTTATCCCCATTAAAAAGGGGAAAGAAACCGGCAGACTTACACTTAGGGTGAGTGCGGACTGTCGTTAAGATCAAACCCAATCTGCTTTCAGCTGAAAGGAGTTCACTTTTAGTACACATTAACGTGCTGTACTAATGCAGGTCGTGACTATCAGCCTCGTGGCTTGACCACAGAGATAGCCAGGTTCAGGGCAGTTTTCTCTCCAAATACTTTCTAAATTTGGCTGTTTAAAATAGGATTTATGTATATTTAAGCATCTAACAAAACACCCGGTTCAAAACGTCAGGGTTCATCAATGGCCTCATTCACGTGCTTGAAATAAAGCACGTGCTGAAGGACGCTGCTGAATCAAGGCCCGCATTACCGGGTTTCCGGAAACGCTGAGCTCCTGGGCACTGCCGGGTAAACAGACGGCTCTTTATTTTGGAAGCCTAAATATAGAACTGGTGCCCAACTTTAGATAATCAGAATTTTATCCTCTCTACAAAGACCTTGCAAAACACACGTTATCACCGTGGAACCAATAGTTGCCTTTTATATTTTACCCTAACTTTACTGAATCTAGAGTCAAAAGTTTCTCAGTACCTTTGCCACTAATTTAAAAAAAAAAAAATAAATCTCGTGACCCTTTTATAAGGAAAAATACAGGGGATGTAGCTCCCATGCCCTGGATACACTTACATTTAGCTTGGTTCACTTCCAAAGGCCGTGATCCAACAAGATATTCAAACACCTGTATAACTTAAACACCCTTTTAAGTACTGCACTGAACTTCGGTGAAAGTAGGGAAAAATAAATTCTGTTAAAACACCACTATATTTCTTTCACATCTGTTTTTGTAAGAATCTTAAATGCAATGCATCACTGAAAAATATTTCCTTCCTCACGTAGAATATTTTAATATTAAGCCAGATATTTTTATATTTCCACAATTTAAATGCACCGTGGCTGAAGGTTTGACAGAAGCTTTAATTTGCCCATAAAAAGGTAGAACGATTTCAGTTTTGACAGCATAAGCTTTTGATTTGTTAATAAAGGCAATTCTTTCTCAATTGTGAACATATTCCCCAAATAAGACAATGCAGTTTGTAACAAAAAAAAATCTTCCTGGAGTGGAGAATAAACTTTTGATCCAAAGTTATTAAAGAAATTCAGATTTTATAAAAGCAAAAGAATGAAACTTTCACATTCAAGCTTTAGTAGTAACAGAACAAGAATCGGAGGAAGATGCATGTTCCTGCCACATTCTCTATACCTATTGTTATTAACGCAACCTACCTTCAACACATTTGGACGAAGTTCATTGCTAGAAAGTACCTGCAAAAAGTTGAAGTCATTTTGGGGCTCGGGGGTGAGAAAGCTGTGTGTCTGGGAATGGTTTTGGTGAAAATTAACACAGGTTTTCCTTGCGATGTTCTAATCAAACTGCCATCTAAGAAAACTAAGATTTCAGATTCCTGTGATGAAACCCAAGCGCCACAAAGTCTGTAAACCAAGATATAGCCAAAGGAACCAGAGGCCAGGCTTTCAGATTGACCTCCTCTGTGGTTCTCCTTTTCTCCTGAGGGACCGCAGAGGAGGAGTGAGTCTGGAGCTATGAAGCAGCTTGAGCAGAGCCAGCTTAAGCACGGAAAAAAAAATAAAATTTAGATTTCTGATCTCAGATCAAACAAATTATTCAAAACTTTTCCCCATGTGACAGCCAAAAGCTGCGGCATGGAAGCAAAGCTGAAAGTACCCAGGATCCGTTTCAGTTTATAAAAGGACAAAGAAGCACCCACCCAGGGGCCTGCCAAGTTCTCAGCTTTTACAGGCTCAGCAAGTACTTTGCCCTGGCATCAAAAGCTGACTAAAGCTTCTCAATGAGACGAGCAATGGGTCCAAACAGTTTGAAGTACAGAATAGCCAGTGTTGTTATTCCAAGCCCACCACTTTTACCTCCGAGAGCAGACGCTAATCCAGACCACTGATACATGGGCTCCTGGATATCACTTGTGTGGGCACGGGCAAAGCAATGAACAAACTACGTGAATATGCCAATGTGCCTCTCCCGCACATTGCTAGAAAACTCTCCCTGGACATCTGCAGCCACGGCACGAAGCTGTTGACTGTCTGTGTCACTGGAGAGAGCGGTTACTTACAGATGATTGGCAGCAGCATATCCTGCTATAATGCTAACTAAGCCCGTGACACAGCCCGCTATCAATATTTTACTCTATCGCACGTCGCATTTTGCAGTGACACTAGATACAGTGCTCTGAGGCTTACTGGTTCATAGTCCTTCCATTTAATAACAAAGTCTCTTGATTTTTGTAAACTTCCAAGCTTTTACTGGAGGAAGCCAAGCAGTTCATTATTGAAAGACATTTTTGTTTTCCAAACAGTATCCCCTCATGCTTTTCTTTGCTTGCATCTCACCACAGTTGCCTCCTAATGCAGTGTTGGTGAAACAAGGCTGAAGGTATTTTGATCATGTTTTCACACTTCTGATGTACAGTTGCCTTGTCTCCTTCCACTTTCCTTCTGACTACACTCTGCTTCACAAATGCAGCCATCTGGCACAACATCTCATTTTTTTGTATCGACACCTGAGTAATCAGAGCCCTTTTTTCTCTTTTTTTTTTTTAAAAAAAAGCAACTGTTTCCAGCTCCAATGCATAGGCTTATAATAGGCAAGCCACATCCCATTAAAGAAAAGCAGCAAAAGTGAGAGGTCACTGGTATTAATGTTAGAAAACATTTAGGGTGAGATGAGAGGGAAAAAAAGCATCCAGCATTTTCAGTGAGATTATCACAAGTCATTTCCAGCACTTTTTTTCCTTCACATTGGTTTACTTACAGCCTCAGGAATGGTTATTTTAGAACTTAACCTTCTTCAGGTTTGCGCAGTAAAGATGCTAGACTCGATCGCCCTGGCAGAAAGACCTATGGGGCACCAGGGACAGCACGTGGGACACAGCAGTATCACACGCCAGAGCAAATCCAGCTTGGTGTGGTAGGAGCGGCATTTAAAGCGCACTCATTTCATCTCTGGATCCTATTGTTGACAATGAAAATAATTTGTGTCACGGACAGTTTAGTGGTGCGGCCACCTCTGGGAGTGGGAATGAACTTGATAGTTTAATTCTCTGTCTTTACGACAATCGGCTGCAATTCCACTAACTCCAATGGGTTCACGCTGGGAAGGGATTTCCCTTTCACAGGGTTCAGTGCATTGGTCATGTCTGAACACAGTTCTTTAAGATCACAACTCACAATACTATTAAGTCAAGCATCAGTCAAGCCCTGCCCTTGTTTTTTTTTTTAATTGGGAAATGAAGTATTTCCATATATTGTGTGTATGAAATATGAAAACATTGATGGCAAAGTTGTGGCCCCAAAAATTCAGAAGAGTCTTACCACACATTGCTGTATGGCCAAAGTTGCACCCCAAGAGGTTTCTTCCTGGCCTTGTCTCAAAGGACATCTTTCAGCCTTACTCTCTCTCGCTAACACTCACCTTTCCCATGCTAGAAATAAATTTGACAACGCTAACTTGATCTCCACCTGGCTGCCATCTCCTCCACACATCTGATCCTACCCCTGAACTCTATCCCTCTTGAAATAAAAGATGGCCACCACCCCGCGGACCAAGTGACCTGGAAACACTGCACAGAGATATATGAGCAATGGAGCAACTGTGCCAAAGGAAACTCACAAATCACATACTCCGGGCAATGGGACAACTGGCAGAAAGACAAAATAAAATGAATGCCTCTCTACCTTTCACAGACTCCCTCAGCCAACACCACTATAGTCTGCTGCTGAAGCATATCTGCATCAGCTAAACCTGCTGTTTCTCTAACGAACCTCTTGCTGCAGTCCTTCAAAGCAGGAGGAATTGGGGCAGCCAAGGTCGGGACGGTGCTGCGAGCCAGGAGAACCACTTCCTACCAGCTCACCAAATACCCAAGGACAGAGGGGCAGGAGCAGGCATGGGAGATAAGGGACAGATTTCAAGTGGCTGCCCTGTATGCACCCTACCTGGCCAGTCCCTTCGAGTAGCACGGCATGTTCGGAGAGGAAGCAGTCACTGCAGCACCTGCAATAGAGACAAATTCTCAGGCACAACAGCTGACGCCCCATCATTCAAGTTGTCACAAACCACAGATGTCAACAGTAGGATTTTCGCTGTCAATATCAATTTGGGAAGCACCATTGATAATGTGCCAGTACAGTTCAATAACATTTGACTCCACAGACTGAACCTGCACTGAAATCCTAGCTTTTTTCTCCGTTTGTTTTAAACAGGCTTTTCCAATAGACTCTATCTCTAAGTGCGGGGTAGGCAAGCGCACCGGGCACCTGTGCCACATCAGCTCAGTGTCTCTTTGCTTTGGTGGGTTAGCAAAGATTGTGTGATGCTACAAGCAGCTTCCTCCCTGTGCGAGTGCTTAGCAGGGGCCACAGCATTCTTTTTGGATGGATTTACATCTCATGGAGATGCCAAAGGGGAGGGAAGAAGCTTGACATAAAAAGCCTGATCTAGACCCCATCGGGACCTGAATGCAGACTCAGAACCAAGCTAGGACAATCTGGGCCTGTTTTTGTGAGAAATACCTGTTTTTCAAGATGCAGCCACCTGGAAGATTCCCTTCTTCACTTTCACCCTGAAAAGAGAGATGGAGCAGTTAATGGGGGAAGAGAAAAGCCATGACAATTACAAGCTGTGTAAAAAGTTTCTTTGCAAATAACAGTTTAACACCATTAAGAAGTTAGGTTAAAATGGTTTCAAAGTCTAAAATTAGTTACATTTTAAACTAACAGCATATGCTTTTATTGTCTCTGATCTAAAATATAATCCCAGGAGGCTGTGAAAAGCATGCAAATTACGGAAAGCTAATTTGCTCCAACAGCGACACCTCCCACGTAGTTGGGAGGTCTATTAGACCCAGTGTACTCTCCATTATTTGCATATTAATAGCACCTGCTGAAATACTTTGGGATTTACTTCTCCTGCCAGCAGAGGGACAAAACAAACAAACAAAAAATTATATAAAGTTCCTTTCATACAGATTTGATGAACAATAAACTATTTAGACAGTGCTAAGAATGCCAAATTAGTAAGAGGCAATGGGGTAGGATTGTAGATGCCATCTGTGATTTTCAGAGAAACTGGACTGCAAGTTTGCTTTAAAAAAAAAATAAATCCCAAACCAAAAAACCAAACAACCAAAAAGCCCTCTCTGGAAAGCGCTGGGTAATTTGAAATCACTCACTTGGCTCAAGTCTTAAGAATGGAAAAGTTTAACTAAAGAAATCCAGACACTGCAGCAAGAAAAAAAAAAAGGAAAAACACAACAAAAAAAACCCCTACACATCCACAACCACTGAAAGCAGAACCCCCCAAAGTGGACCTTGATTAAAAATCTACAAAACCCCAGGCTTTGATATTAGCCAGGCCTGCAAGGCCTAGTCCCCTGCACATAAAACAAAAAATAAATTAAAACCAGCTACAGCCTGAGATTTACTTAACAAGCCAACTTCCAATCTCTGCTTATGACCACTGCTTCCCCTTCTGGCCCCCTAACTATAAAAAAAGCCCCTTGTATATTCCTACAGCTCATCTTCTTCAGGGTAAGGGTGAAAGCAGCTTCCTTTCCACGATAGCAAATGGAAAAAGCTCACTTTTCAGTGCAAAGCTGAGCCAGAGCCCGCAGGCTGGATGTATAACACGTGCCTCTCTCTGCAGAACAGATCCAGGAAGCTGACCAGGGAGGCCGGGGCATTCCCCAGTACCTCTTTTTCCAAACAGGCAATTGGTATTCCTAAAGAAGCACCAGCCATGTACTCACACTCCCTTCAAGAGTTACAAGGGGCCTATATTTCTCCCCGCTTTTTAAACCCACTGCTTTAATTCTGATTATGCACCCTTTTTTAAATAGGCACTGAAAGGCCCACTAGAGTTATTTACTGCTGGTGTGCTGAATTTCTGTAGCATTTTAACTACCTTCATATTCCCAAACGAAGAAGGCAATTGACTTTAAGTTACAATGACTAAATTGTTCTCCATGTATTAAAAAAGTAGTGAAAGAGTGTTTCATGTAGGACAATGAAGCATGGAAAAGTGGTGTTTTGAGCAGCCTGGCCAGTGCTCTGCTGGGAGGATGAATCGAGAGTCTGTCCTGAGCAAGGGCAGCCTTCAGCCACTGTCCCAGCGAAACATTGCAGCCACCTTCCCGTGCGGCAGCAGAGCCCCCGACTCCATCCCTTTGCGTTGTGTGACTGCCATGGGAGGGAGGGCGGAGAGAAGAAGGGACTGTTATCGGGCAGTATGTTATTATTGGCCTCTTCTCTCAGAGCTCAATACGTCTTTCGGCTCTGCACAGCCAAAGGAAACCTATGGAAAACCTGCTCAGGCAATCAAACATTACAGGCAACTCCCACCATGGCTGTCAACAAATGCTAATTCTCATTAATGTATATGTAACTCTTAAATGCTGCAACAGTGGTAGCTATTAGTATTAGCTGGTAGCTAATTAGTAATTAGTAGAACTAGTTAAAGTTGCAGGATGGCAAGCAGATGCAGATCGGAGGACTCAGCTCTGAGCTTATGATCTCTGTTGGTGACAATTTTCAGCATATTTTTGCATAGCCAAGAACCTCTAAAATAGCTGGAAGGGAAAGGGGTTACCGGAACGGTTCCTGGGAGGCTTCAGTGGTTCAGGGCATTGTGAGAAGCAAAGCTAGCTCTCTATGTTTAAGATACTACCTCAAAACTGTTAAGGACTGAGCGTTGCTACCATTCAGATAGATTCAGTGCCCTATAAAAATGGGTTTGCACTCTATTTCTAGAAGAGGGCAGGATCCATCTCCTCTAACTTTTCTATGTCCGGCAATCAGGTACCTGCTCTGGGCTGGTCACGGATGCTGCGCCTCAGGGATGGCGAGAGCAGGCACGGCACCTCGGGAGGGGAAGCGTCTCCACCAACACAGGGAAAGCCCAGCCCCAACAAGCAGGACTTGGTAACCCTAAGCATCTGCCTCGGCACAGCCTTTCCTGCTGGCATGCTGTGTTTCAGAGAGGCGAAGGCACGAAGAAGCGTTCAGAGGGACCCATCCTCTTACAGTCAGGAACACATCCTGCCCCAGGAAGGCACGAAGAAGCGTTCAGAGGGACCCGTCCTCTTACAGTCAGGAACACATCCTGTCCCGGGGTACAGCATGGCAGGGAGATATGTACTGTTACCACCTGCCACGTACATGGCTAAAAACTTGCCGTGCTGCCACGTAGCACCGCCCCAGCCTTTTCGTCCAAACTCAAAGAGCCATGTATTTGTAATGACAGCAATAAAAATAATAATAAAAAGCCCACCCTGAAAAGCAAAACCCAGGCCATTACCTATTATAACAAATTGAATTGGATGTTCCTTACCTGAAATTTCATGAGCAATTAGCAAACGGAATTATCCACAAATGCATGTATGCCCTATTATCCTTGTAGCGATTTCAGCAGCCACAATGTTAGAAGCTTGCAGTTTGCTATCTAGCAGCCCTAGCAGCTTCCAAACCACAGCTTTTTCTTCTTTCTTTTTTTTTTTAGCATGGAGTTCATGGCAGCCAGTATTTTACCACCTGCACACTGGGGGAGAAAAAAAGCAAGGGGAAGAGGATCAATATATACAGTATGTTTATATTCAGCAAGAGCATGTTGCAGAGTGATGTGTGTGTTTGCATTGTCTGTGAAAGGATCCTTAGTGGCACTGCAGCTGGAAAAATAATGGAAGATCAGGGGACTGTCTTCAGTGACAAACTTTCATCTGGTAAGTTACATTATATCATATTATCCCTTAGACCGCTACTAATTTGTGAATCCCAGGAAAGGCAGATCACTGATTCTTCATCAGGGCTCCAGAACCTGATCTATAAAAATTTGGGCCTCAGCAGGAGGTTGTGTGTAAGTGTGATTTGCATTTCAATTCTGAGTCCACCACAACCTTTAAATCTTCCTGCAACACTATCACAATGGCAATTTTTGTTCTCAGTGTGCTCAAAACACATATTAAAAAATAAAAAATCCTGGTACAATGGAAGTCAGTTGTTAATGGGAAAGAATGTGGCATTTGCTCAAATTGTTTCACAAAACACCATTACATCAGAGTCTTTCATCATTTTATGGGGGATCCCCTGACACCATGTTCGGGGACTTCATGTGGTGCTTGTCACTATCATTCCACTTCCACAAACACCACAGCCCTTTCAATTTTTATCTGCCCAGAACCCAGAATATGTTACATTATTTAGTTTTTGTAAGAAGCTTTTCTGTAATGAAGAATTCGCAACAAATAAAAGCCATTTCCTTGAAAAAACGAGCTTGTGAGTGACGGTTAAGGGAATTTCGGGCAGGGCCCCTTTACAGGAGATGGCAGCAGCTCTGCCATCCTTCCCGCTGACTGATGGCACAGGTCCAACTGATCCTACATAGAGCAGGCACCAGCACTGGCAATGATGGCATGACACTCACATATTTCCCAAAAAAACTTTATGGGTCAGACTACGAACACCGTATTCATGCTGGACTTGAGTTATTCACCGTAACAGGAGGGCTTCCCAGTGCCGCCACTGAATCAGGGAGACAAGTTTGCAGAGAGAAGTAAAAAAAATCTACTCCTAACTCCTTTAGCCAAGGAAATGTTCCACATCAAATGCTCACAGCCTCTTAACCCAGTGTCAACAAAGACAGGTCTTCATGCCCTTCCTGTGTGTTTGTGAAGCCAACTGAGCCAAACTCTTTGAGAGGAAGCCAGTGCGCAGAGCCGTCCACGGGCCATAGAAGATGATTATTAATGTTCTGGCAGAGCTCAGATGCATCTCCTTGCCACATATGGAGCCAGCTTTTGTCCTGAAGAGCTTCATACGACTATGAAATCAAATTTACATTTATTTTGGCAATTTGATATGTGTTTTCCTATGTGTAGAATTTTATTGCCACTTACTCAGATATAGCTAAACTCAGCAACCCTTTCCAGGGACACGTTCTCCAGCTGATTGAATTTCCAGGCTCCAAACCTCAAAGCCCAAGTAAAGGGTGCAGGAGTTTGTCTACCAGCAATAGGAGAACATCAAACATATCCCAAATGTGCTTCCAAGTTTCTTTCTGCTTTTGCTGTTACTGGAGTTGATAGGAGCTTTCTATTGACTTCAGCAGATACAGGCTTAATGAAGGACATTTTTTCTACCCATCTCATAAAGGCACTTTCATTCCCTCACTCTAATTTGCCATGTTGGGACCCAGCGATTTGTTTTATTGCATAGTGATACATGCTGGCATTTGCAAGATTGCAGCACTTTCACTGTGAACTTTCATACAAGCTGCTCCCCTATGACAAATGGAAAGCAAATCTCCGCACTGAAGGTTACGGCTCTTCTTGAAACACACTCAGTGAGGTGTGTTGTCCCATAAGGAAAAGGCCAAGCTTTGGAGAAGTTACTCCCATATTTGAAGACCTGTATTTAGAGACATTTACGAGGGGCTGATTCTACAATATAACAAGACACTGACTCTCTCTGAGGTTTCCGGCCTGGGACATCCCAAACAATCACTTACTTTTCAAAATGTTTGCTTTCACTCCACTGAGAGTCCAATCAGAATATTTCAGACTGAAAAAGAAGTCTGGTCCTGAACTTCCTGATAAAAATAAATAAATAAAAATCTTCATACAGATGCAGAATAAATAATGTTCCTTTCTTTAAGGACACTTCCTTGCTAAGAGCACAGAAAGCAGTCAGAAGTATAGATCTTACCAACTGCTCTTCAGCCTAACATCTCTGGCATTCAAAACACACAACTTCTGTGTTTGTACTACATTTCCCTAACAGCTTACATCGAGGCCAAACAGACAGCATTCTGCAAAGGTCTTCTAAAATAAGCTTATTTAAAAGAGCAAGGTCAATGCCCAACATATGTCAGATTCTGTGAGTAGAAATGAAAGAGTTAGGAGCAAATGGAATATGTCAGAACTCAGTGGTTTTCCACGCCAGGCTCTTTTACCAAGTTCAGATTTCTGCTGCCAAAAACAGTAACAATCCCATCATATGGACTTCAGCTTTGGAGAAGTGTCTAAAAAAACCCCCAGTTTCTGTACATAGGCTACTTAGTTCAATAAATAAAACTAACACATAGATAAATGTGTTTATCTGGACATGCTATTTATTATCTCTATAACTGTATTTCTCTTTTAATAGGACACACGCTGATTCCATGCTTCAGCCCTAGGCTCTATTAAAATCAGTTTAAAAGTATTACTAATGTAGTTAATTCCATTTATAATATGCCCATCAAGAGAAAAGAGAACATTAAAATAGAAAAATATATGTAAACGGGATTTAAGACTTTTTTAAAAAACATTCTGCTCCATTTTGATCTCTGCAAAAAAGGGCGTTTTTTAAAATAAAAAAGGAAAACTTTTTCCTCTGTTCAGATATAGTAACTCTGCCTGGTCTTTTAAACCGTATCTTGCAGAATGATATTTGTGATTTCAATTAAAATATGCTATTGTCACTTTAGCCTCCCTCTTTGGTATTTTAAATTGATCCTAATGGCTTTGCCTTAAGTGATTTGCGTCCCATAGTGAATCCCTGTCACTTACAGCACCTCCCACTATTGCCCTCCCGAATAATCACTACCAGATAATCACTCCTTCCCCCTTCTCCCAACATTATTGCGTGCTTCCCCTCTGACTCTACATGCTGGTACAGTCTGCAAAGTATTTGCTCTTTAACATCTTTAACATATGGCTTGTTGCTCTGGCACTCAACAGTCAGGGATTTAAAAGAAGGATAAAAGCTGCATGAAAAAGGCCAAACCGATGGCTCTACTGGTAGGCTTGTATCTCTCTATGGCCTATTTTCCAGGCTGCAAACCGGGGAGTGAGGAAAGGAAGAGCAAGAGAGAAAGAGTGGGTTGTGATTAAAATCCCTCCGGCACCATACTCACAGTTTAGGGCCTGGCAGGTGCTTATGCAGCCCAGGTCCACTTGCTGCTTGCTGCTTTCTAACAGAGCCCTGCGAGATGGAGACCGTCTGAGGTGAATCTGTTTAGGAATGCAAAATTTCCATTGGAGACTTTCCACCGAAAAGATGCCACCAGCAGAGCCCCTGAAAGGCTTTGGTTGAAAGCTAACGCCAGAGCTGCCCTCTGCCCCCTGTACCGTCCTTCAGCACTGCATCCCTCACACAGCCCGGTAGGCACACGAGGATGCACGGGGAACCACAAGCTTTCTCCTTCTGAGAGGAGGATCCTTCCTCCTTTGCCTTTCATGGATCTCATTATTAATTGAAGAATCATTTAGTTTGCATAATTGTCCTCTGCCATACATAATTCCAACCTTTCTCTTTAAATTGGCTTATTAAACTAAATACAGTCTTTTGGTTCTGTGACTCCATCTATCAAAGCTTGTAGATGGACAGTCAGTGTGATGTGAAGAAAAAACCCAAACTAATAATATTAGGAAGCATCTCCTTATGTACATTTATGAGATCTACCACCAGGTGACTCCATTCTAAAATATCTGTATTTTCATAAAACAAAATGCTTTCTTTCCTACACCCTGAACATCATCATAATGCTCCCCTCCATAAAGATTTAGCACTCCGAAAAAAACAGTGTTAAATAAATAGCACTCTTACTTAAGATATGAACTATTTCTTTCTGAATAGCACATGAAACTGCATTCGAGATATTCAGGGATTTCCTGAACAGCCTGATCTGTTCCTGTTTAATCAGACCTGATTAATTCAAACCAAACTGCAAACCTCAGTTTTATTTTGCTTTAAAAACTCAAGATCAACAACAAATCAGCAATATGTAGGTATCACAGAGGCAGTTAACACGGAAAGCCTACAGACACGGAGTCTCATAGAGTCAAATAGATATGATTAAACATTTGGAATAATTTATTAATATTTTATATATTCAAATATATACAGAGCAGATAGGACCAGTTAGAGGGATGCTCTTCACAGGGGACTTTATTATATTTATGCCTCAGAACAGGAGATCCAGCTCAGGTGTCAAAGGGTGTTTCTTCAAAATAGAAAAATTATTAACAAATAATAGGGTTATATGGGAGGGTTTGTAACACAGAACTGCACTAAACCATGCAATGATCTACACAGATAATCAAAGTATTTGTGCGATACCAAGCACAGCAGAATAAATAAAATAAAATAAAACAATCTCGCAAATGCAAGACTGCAAATGCAAAACAGGTAGCCGTGCAAGAAGTAGTTCAGAGATTTACTGAGCCATTATTTCTGCGGAATGCGTACTCAGATAGGCTCTCAGACCTGACCAGTTTAATCCACATCAGACCAGGGAGACACAGGGTCAGGAGGCTGAATGTGGATTTGGGCACTTGGCACAGCTGTTTTCCTTAGGTGCAATACACTTGTCACTAGTGGTGGCACTTTGCATTTGCTGTGTGGCAGCATATGTGCTTGCCACATTTGGGACCCATTATATCTCTTTACCCTCCAGCCACTTCCCTTCCCTTCTTGTTAGCTGCATGTCCATATATTCTTCCATACTCTTTCGCTACGTTGCAATGCCAGCTCTTTGCCCCCTCTGCTTGCTCTGCCGACTCAACATACTGCCTGTATTCTTTACAAGCTTCCCATATTACAACCATCTGTAGATGGGGACGGAATTTTTATATATATTACTGCATTTATATATATATATGCACGTGTGTATATCTATACACACACACAGAGATACATCCTATATGAAGTCATACCTATTCCATCACTGAAATACTCACCTATTCAGAAATATTTCTGCTACCAGGGAGAGCACACATAGACAAAGAAAAGTTGAAGAATAGCCGAGGAAATCTTTCAAAGCATAGTGTAAACACAAACTAGAAGCTAAGGTGAAAAAAAGGGAGGGGATGGACTATATGCTCACATTTCAGCCTCTGCAATTAAAACCATAGTTACTGCAATAGCACAGACCAATTAGCATATGTTGATATATTGGCTTGCAGATAAAACAGTATCTGACTGCTTGTCCAAAAGAGGTAGTTAAATGTTTCCGCTTGCTTTGTACACACAGTTGCACAGACAGGACTGACTGCAGGACTCATTTTTGCTCAGTGTTGGGTCATTGCATACGACAACAACAGTTAAGAAAAAATTTGGTTGATGTCTCATTTTGAGGGGCTGTACTGCCAGCCTCCTAACTCCAAATACACAATGTTTCCTACCAGGATGCTGGGACACTGGTTCAGAGGAAAAAGTCTCCAGTCTGGAGAGATGAGCTTGCCCAGGCAAGTTCTCAGCTAAGCAGTGCCAGAGCCCAGCAGAGGCTTTCTTGGGCTCCCTGGAGGTGTGGGTGTGCAGCCAATAAAGGAATGTGAGCTTCAGATAAAGAGCTTTGCACTCTTTTAAAGAAGAACAATTAAAAATGTAGCAGCCTCTGATTCACGTTTTCGCAACTATAACTATGTCCTCGATGACCGGTATTCAGATAAGGCCAGATCTCCTCCTTGTCCCCCTCGAAAGCAGAACAACCCAGGGTTTGGGAGCTTCACGCCTGGATGCACAGATGTGAGCCAGTCCGGAGGAGAGGCCCCCTGGGAAATGCAGATCCATGTTCAGCTTTTTCTTTCCACAAATATGAGCAAGTTTAAAATCAAAATTTCAGTTCATAATAAACCTCCAACCTCTAATTAAACAGGATTTTAAAAAAAAAAACCCTACTCACCTTTGGTCTGCTTCTGTTTTCATTAAATTTATCTTTAAGTATTTTCTAAAATCTCATCCCAAGGAAGCAATCACAAAAACCCATTAGGGTTATTTTTATACAACGGTGTGGACACTGAATTACCTTCCTGAGGTAGCTCCTGTCTAGGTAAGCAACACAGCCAAACCTTGATCTGCATGTCCTATATGCCAGGCCTGCTGTTTTTAAATGCTACTCAAAGGCAGCAGTTGGGAAAATGATGTTACAGCCATGGCCTACGTGGGCTGTCATCTCAGGGAGCGTCGTTTCTCTCGGCAGCTGCTCTCAGCAGCTATATCCCTCACCTGACAATCGTCTCATTCAGCAACAGGTCAGGCCAGCAAAACCCCTCGCTTACTTTCAGGCTCCCTAAATATCAGTGACGGAGTGCGAATCACCTCTCGCTTTCTCTGCAGCCCCCATTACATTAATGAATGGCATTACATAAAAAATTGCTGCTGACAACTAAATCCTTTCATTAAGTCATGATGCTTTTGGACATGTCCCTCCATTCTCCCACCCTCCCTTACACACAGGCAGGGAGAAGGCTTAGGGAGAAGGCTTAGGAAGAAGGCCAAAAAATCAGAAAAATTTTGGTCTTCTCTTTGAGGCCACCATTTGTGAATCACCACGGGAAATCAGTTTGCTCACTTTTGGATGAACAGTTTTGAAGCAGTTGACTGGAGAGAGAGAGAGACCATCTGCAGATCAACAAGAGAGAGGTTTTTCATTGGTACCTGTTGCTGCAGAGGGGGAGGTTGCCTTATCCTCTAACACAAGTGACATGAAGGAAAATTCATAGCTGGGGCAGGAGAGGTGAGAGACTGGAAAATGCCTGGCCGTTTTAATGTAAATAGTTACAATACGCACATACATTTCATGCCATCTCACTGCCCTTATGCATGTCAGGAATGTTAAGTAGGTAGGAGGCCCCTCTAAGCACTGAGATGTCCATAGCTTACAGCAATGCTCCCAAAGTACAGCCCGTGGGCCTGAGAAGCTTTTAAGCAACATGTGATGGCCTTTTTAATTGTGGCCATCCTTGCAGAGCAGCTGATCGTCAGCATTACAGTGGTGGCAAGGTACCCGTCGGCTGCGCAGCTCCCACTCAAGTGGGAATTAGGTGAGGATGCTGAGCTCTCCTCTCTGTGCTTTGCACACGTGAAGCACGTCATGTTCCACCTTCCGAACACAAAGGTTCTGCATTTTGGGTGAATTTTGTTCAGTAGCCCCCCAGCCATGTTATTAAGTAGCCCTTCAGGAACAAAACTTTGAAAACTCCTTGCTGAGGAGCCTGGTACTAAAGCTACAACCTGTAATCTGGGTCGAGGTTTTATCAGCCGTCAAGATCAGAAGGGAAAAAGCACTTGTAGTACATGAATGGCCAACTCAACTGCTTGGAGAAAGGAGTTGATTCAGGCTGCCAATATTGGCTCTTGCACAGATAATAAACTAGACTGGCCTTTCTCCTGACATCACACTTCAATCAAAAACTTTCTCGCAAAATGTCACTTTCAAAGTTGCAGCTTTAAAAAAAAAAATGTCTTTATAAAAAATTCATGGCCACAATGATCTGATAATGCAGCTTTCTGATACCAGCAGATGTTTTGTCTAACATGTTCCCTGAAGCTGTACTCTGTGCCTTCATATCTTTCATTTCCAGTTGCTATCTGCTGACTGTGGGATGTCATGTACGTACCCTATAGCGATGCGCAGCAATTCGCATCTAACACCGCCGTGCGTAATGAGCTTCACAAGATGCTTGTCGCAATAACTCTGCACTTCCCCAACCATATGGAACACAACACTCCAAAGCCCACAGACACTTTTTTTTATTACAGTTCAGATCCTTAAAACATAATCTGTGTGATGTCTAGTGAATGTACGTGAAGAGCTGCTGAAAACAAAGTTAACACTTGTTCACATCATCTGTTACAAATGTCCAATTTGGGACAATAAATTTCCTCGGAACCTGTTCTTTTGCTGACTCGTTGCTTTATCTTTTTTCTCTTTCTCTCACGTCGTTTTTTTTATGAACTATGCATATGTATTAAATGGGATTTGTTGTCCCTAGATACCAATTTGCATAAAGTGCAAGCCATCATTGGTTGGAGAGAAGCAAATTACTTCTCCAGCAAGATCACACTTCTTTTTTTTTTTCTTTTTCTTTTTTTTTTTTTAATTTTAACAAACCGCAGGCAGAGGCTGTTAACAGCACTTAGCCAGATATGCAAAGTATCACTTTTCTCAAAAGCAGCTTGATCAATGAGCAAAAAAAAAAAGAAGAAAGGAAAGGTATTATTCAGTTAAGTACAATGCAGAAATGACCCAAGACTGAAGCAGCTAACCCAGCCATTCACCTGTAACTCGAGCTGCCTGATTCCCAGTAAAATACAATTCAAGTATGGCTTGGCACTCAGGACACAAAGCAAAACACCTCGACTGAGCAGAGCCTCCCAGAATCACCATCCCCTTTTCCAAGTGTCCTTAGTGCATTTCCAGCAGTCCCAAGCATGCTTGTTCCTTTTGCGTGTTGCTCAGCTCCCTCACGTAAGCCTTGCTTGCTCGTTCACGTCCCCACACATTTACTCACGTTGGGCACCTTCTGAAGGACTGTGTAAATACTGGCTTGAAATATCTTCACAAGTGCAGGGAGGCTCTCCTCTGCCCTCCCCTAATTTTATTGGCTCCCTGGCACCAGAGGTGCTCCGCGGGATCACAGCTGCCATCCTAGCAGGCTTTGGACAATTACAATCTCCCTTTTTTCCTTACGCTTCTCACTGCACACACCTGTGACACGTTGGCAAGAGCCTCGACTGTAACAACGTGACAGATTCCCAGGTTCAGAGCTAGCCCTGTATGAGCCCTCTACTTTTGGGGAGGAGGAGAGACAGAAGAGGGAAAAGCTACAGTGAGGGGATTTTACAAATACTTCAAGAAACAGATTATCTAAGCAAACCTGTGATGCACAGGATGATGTATAAACTTTAGAAGCAAACCTGTGATGCACAGGATGATGTACAAACTCACCAGCCCACTGCTAAAAGGATTTGCAAGCCATGAGCCAGGCTCAGTTGAAAAGTGTGGGATATTAAATTCACTAAAGGGAACAAATTAGCAAGGACGCTGAGCTGCAAAGTTTCTAACTAGGTCTGAACTTCTCAAGAATTTAGTGCTGGGACATTGCTTGGGGTGTGGGGGAAAAGGGGTCCTCACTAAACATATTCTTTTACTCTGTTGAGTTCTCTAAAAATGACTGCAGGATCTGTCTCTCACTAAATGTTCACTCAGAATTTAATCCCAGATCCATCAATATCATGTGCTTGGATTATTTTACCTCTAAATTTAATGGACAGATGATACTCTCTTAAGAATGATTCCTGAGATCACACAGAACATTAGTAATTGATTGCAGACATAGGACAATTAATCTGGGCAACAGTGATGACTAGACGCTGAGGTGCCTTTCAGGGAGTTGTGGGTGCCAAAAGAACAAGCTAGGACCCAGGGTGTGTAAATTCTCAAGAGAGAGTCTGTATTTCCTTGCTACCTTTAGCATCTATCCAAAGATACACAAATACCCACAGATTTTATGCTGTGCGATGATTTGAAGGTGGAAAAAATAGTTTCCGTCTGCAGAAATATTGGCAACTTCTTGTGGCTTTTGCAAAAAGGCAAAAATCCCACAATTTCACGTATCTCTATTATTAATATACGCTGCTTTGTTTCCGTATTTATATTTGTCACATTTAAAAGTAATAAAATAGTATTTGAAAGAAGATCCTCATTCCCAAATGATCACAAAAGCACAAAGAAGTCATGCAAAGATTATGAGAAAAACTCACAAGAGGGAATTAAGTGCCGGCTTTGAAAATGGGACTTTTTTGTAACCAAGGGCACTGTCGCTGTTAACCAAGGGAATCACTGTGGGGCCAGGTGAAACCATGTTTGGGACACACCCTCAGACAGAGAGAAGCACATGGACATTGTCTCTCTAAATTTGCTGTCTTAAAAGGCAAGAAGGATCAGTAACTTTCTCAGGCTTCTCTCGCTTGACAACCCTGGCACGCTCAACTGGCAGTTCAAAAAGGCAGTGTCTAGGTGCCTCTGTACAGGTGCATCTGCAGCCCGATTCCTCCGGAGACAGATGTAGCCAAAGAAATATATTGCTAAAGCTTAGCCGAACGCAGCATATGAGACCCAACTGTACAATAGACGCTAGATAACATGCAATCATGGCCTCCTACTGCAGCAAATTCTACATAAACCCAGGCCTTTGAAAGAGAAGCAGTAAAAAAAAAGTGTTTTTCTCATTCCTTATCTGTACCTACTCCATTTTACCTAAGGCTGGCTATTAGCTCAGCTGGTGATGTCACTTACTTCATTGGAACCTGTTATCATGAAAGATTTCTCACAGGATTTTCTATTTTGTTAGCTTTGCGCTTTGTGCAATGTTGTGCTTCATTCCATTAGGTAAAGGGTTAAGTAATTCACATTTTACCCATATAGACCAAGTTATACTCCCTGCGGGTTGCTGGCTTCCCATTGGCTAGAACGATGACCTTGGAAACAGACAAAAATGATGCATTGTTGCAATAAATATTATAGCTTGCACCTGTTTCTAATTAAGTCTGCCAAACAATTTCAGAGATACTGAAAAGAGAAATGTGTTGGCTTCTAATCGGGTGTTCTTTGCTGTTTGATCTGGATTATTCAGCCCCCCACATGACTTCGCCTTCTTGGTTCTTGTTTTTCTTTTTCTTTTTGGACTTGTAGAAAGCGCTAGATTGAAAGAAGTCTTCTCAGAGAGGAACATCTCTGCCTAAAATCACTTGTAAGTCAAACCTGAAAATTGATGGATTTACACCAAGGCTCAAAGTAGTTTATGGCAGGATATCTCAGAAATCTCCAAATTGGCTCTTAGGTTTCATAGGTCCATTGTGGTCTTCTCCTTCACCTCCTCCTCCCTCCTCCTCCTCCTCCTTCTTCTTCTCCTCTCTTCTCTCTTTTAAACTTCAGAGCTTAAAACAATCTCTAGCTATTAGCAATCACAATCAGGCTGACAGGGAAGCTGGAGGTTTTTGCAACTGGACTTCAACATGTCAGGGAAATAGTTCAGGAAGGATTTTCCTGCTAACACTCACCAAAGAAACGTAAACGGAGCAGTGGTCACCTCTGTATTTCAGAGTTAACAATAGCTTGGGAAGATTCTGGCAGTTGTTGCCTGTCAGAGAAATTGCTTTATGGCAGGTATAGATTCAGGAAGAGAACACTGAAGGCTTCACAGACAGGTCGCGGTTTGCAGTTCAGCATCATGCTTTTCACTCGCTATATTGATTCTCAAGTTGATGTCCCACTGAAAGTGCTTCTTGGTGAAATGAGTGTTTTGGTTTTTGCACGTCTACCTATCCAAGCTGTGCACAGTTTGCATAGATTTAACACCTGCTCTAATGTCTAGCTCTACGGACAAATGCAAATATATGTGGCAAATGTTGACGATGTTCTCCTTAACATCGTAAAGAAATAAGGAATTACTACTATCTCCATTTTCTAAACAGGGACTGTAAGCCACAGCTCAGCCAGCACTTTTGGCTGTCAACGACAGAAGCAGCCCAGTCCCTTTGGTCCCTGTGGGGTCCCTTTTCTCACGCTGGGATAAGCATTTGTGCATCTATATTTTGGAACTGACTGAGGAACTTATCCAGCTGAAAACTAATCCAGAGAGAAAAAAAAAGAGTTTTATGTCAGCCACATCAACTTCCTGATTTTGGTTTGCACACAGCCTGGCAGGACAGGACTGAACAGAGGGAGCGCAAGGCAATATTTTTGGATGCAATTACATGAGATCACAGAATAAACACGTAGTGACATCAAGACGACAATGTAGGTCTGCAGAATCCACAGATGCCTTTCTCTGTTGTTAATGTCATCAACCTCACAATCTAGCAAAGATTTGCTAGTTGTGTACCAATCCTCTGAGCCACCCAAAGTTTCTCATGTGTAGACAATGTATCTCAGAAGTATCATGTTTGGTGGAATTAAATGACCCTCTGCTCAGTTAAAAATTAATTATTTGGGGGTGGAGGTTGCAAAGGGATTGTTTTAGTAGCCATACTAAAGAAGGTAGGATCAGACAGTTTAAAAATAAGCCTAGACACAAAGAAGATATGGTAAGGGAAGAGAACAGCTTAGCCTGTGCGGCGTGATGAAGCCCTGCATCAGTATTATGGCAAAGGTTTTGTTTGGGAGGAAAGACAGAACTACAGAGATATTTCGCAGGGTTAGCACATCTTCCTCTCTCTGATACACTCTCTCTTTTCCACTTTTCCCTCGATGGCAGGTAATAAAATGCCTGCTGGTACCCCCCATGACTGGAGGTACCCAGAGTGGTTCAGCCCATCGTGAGTGCTGTGCCAATCATTTAACAATTCCCACAGCTGCCTTTGTGAGAAGCCTCTCTCTTAAGCCTTCGGTTTAAGAATTTAGAGTAATCATGTAAAAATGATACCCCTGTGCTCTATGATCCGCTGAATCTCACTAATGCCGGATCCCAGAAGAGGGCTTATTAATGAAAAGATGCAATGCCTCTCTCTCTGCTCATGTTTCACATGAATATCTCTCATGGATTCAGCAGTAAACCTTACTGCTGATAAAGTAAGTATAATGAACCTCCGTGCTCCACGAGAATGAAATCTCAGACTGATGAAGTAGTTACCTGCTCTACTTTCCAGCACAATGGCAGGCTTGAGAGGTACAAGGAGAAGTACTCGGCTGCTATGGGAATAGCGGTGCAGTATCGCAACCTCCTAAATCTTGGGTCTGATTTGCTAGTGGTGCCTTTGGCTGTGTGAAAAGATCAAGAGTTTGGAAGGGAGCAGTTTGTAATTAGCTGAGAGAAATGAAATTACGCTTTATTGTAAATCACTGAGTCAACAGAAGAAAGGAGGTTTTTAAAGGGACAGCAACACCTTGAGGCTACTCTGTGTCCTTTCAACATTACACAGTAGTCAAAAACCCAGTCAACTCTTGCCAGTTGGCTAGCTTCTCAGAAAGGACGAGCACCAAGTGTTCTGCAAACGGCAGGATCCTGCTGCTTCCAGCCCCTGACATCTAACCAATTTTCAAGAAGGCACTGAAAATACTTTCAAGTACTGCCTCAGTCCTGAAGCTCTTTTGCTAATGGCAGCAGATTTTGCCATCAAGAGTTTCAAATTGTTATAAATCCTTTTGCTGTAGCTGTTTGAAAACAAACAAACAAACACACACCCCAACGAATAAGAAGAAAGACTGATTCCATGTCTATCCATGGGAAAAGAAAGCAAGTGACTACCCAGAAAGCACCGTGAGGCTAAGAAAAGGAACAGGTAAAACATTGTAGGCAGCAGTACAATCAGTCTCTATATTTATCTGAGGCTCCCTGTGATTTATGTTTTCCATTAAAGGGAACACATGCCTTATGAATCACCCCTGATCTTAGCATCAGTAGGATGGTATAGGACAAGCAACAAGAGTCTGGAAGGTGTCACTCTGGAGTACCCCAAAACGATCACAGAGACTAGCTTTAAGTCCAACAACAAGACTATATCTGCTCAGTGCATCTCTGATACCTGGATCATGACTCGCCTTTACAGAGCCAGCCCCATGTAACCAAATCCAAACTTCTCAGACCTTTTTGAGGCGCAAATCTGAATATGGAAAATTATCGCAGAGATTGTAGTGCTGAAGAGTGAATATAATCCCATCTCAAACACTAGTTATTATCCTCTGCAGGTCTATTCAACGATTTAAACAACCCACGAAAATGTTAGCACCATCCCTCACTTCAAGGGGATTCTCTGGTTAGAGGGAATTCAAACACCCTGAAACTCGGTGGAACCTTAAACCAGGGGCCGCATTTCGTATTAGCAGCTTGGGTATAACTCCTGGTATTACTAATACCTAAATGCCCCATATGTTGTCTTTAGAGAGGAAGGCAATCACACCACCTTTATATGTGTGCTTTCTTCCCTTTGCTTTTACATTTCTTCAACATGCAAAATGTACTTAACTCACTGCTTATTGAATGAAGGATTAGTATTATTTTCCTTCCTCCAGTGAACTTTGTTTCACTTCATCCTGCATATATTTTGCTAGGCTGTGTTTTCCTGCCAGCACACCACTGTTCAGCAAACCACCATACTTAAGGCCAGCCAGCTAATACAGTGATACCTTTTTACTCACAAAGAGTGTTTCTGTAATGATGGTTGTGCTTGTGGTATGAATGACAGCTTACACCAAGAAGCACAAAATGCACTTCCAGAAGCTTTGCCGAGCTGGGGCAGAACTAAAGCAGCTTCAAACTGCCAAGACATTTGAAACATCTAGGGGAAGACACATTTTGAAATGTAGCCTGCTACCTAGCTATTCTGCTAGCACAAATGTTGACCAGGGACTGTGAAGGGAGCTACTTCCCCATCCTTCCTTTACTGTGCTGCTGTTGAGCTAGACTGGGAGCACTTGGAAAAATGCCCGGCTTTGGGTCCTGTAAAAATTAGTATAAAACAAATAGGTAACAAACTTGCAATGGCTCTGTATAAGGTTTATGGTCTCTTTTTTTGTTGTTAAGATTGGTTATGTTGCCCAGCAGGAAAGCAAGTAGAAAAGAAAGGTATCATTACAACTCACTATGCTCTTGGAAGACCAGATTGGAAGTTCCTGTTCACATCACTGCAGCAACACAGACCTCTCTGGTGGAAGTATTTTCTTTTTCTTGTGGAATTATACCTCAAGTCCTGCTAGGTAGTTACTCTCTTTGTTCCTGTGAGCCAAGCTAGTTGCAAGATCATGCTATGCCATGCTTATAACCTCGCACTAAAAAGGAGAAGATTACAAAGGGGGCGAAATACCCTAGAGGGTTCCCCTTTATCAGAACCTTCCCTGTCAGTTTGCCTTCTCATTTCCTGAGCTCTTGTCTGATTATTAGTGTACTGACAGAATAAAAATAACCTCATATTCCTACATGAATCATAAATAAAACCCTTTTATTTCATCAAAGAGGTTGGCAGGTTTATAGTCCTTTGCAATGCATGCACGATGTGAATGACATACCTTTAATTTTGCTGACAAGCTTGTCGGGGTCCTAATGAAAAAGAGTGAAAAGTGGGTGACTTCTCTAAAGGTTTAGCAGTTGCTTTTTGGTGAGGATATATATTTCACCTTGCCACTGTAATCAAGGAGCCAACTGATCTTGGTAATGAACTCTTCAATGACAGTCCACTTCTGACTCTTCAGAATGCCTAGGCAACAATACCACAGTGATTATTGCTGATATTACAGATTAAAGCAACCTGGGGAAAAAAAGGAGGGGGAAAAGAAAAAAGAAAACCTGAGCAGTGTCCTTGCTAGAGCTTCAAGTATCAGGGCGCATCAGCAATGAACCAAAAAGAGTGATCAAATTCCAGATTTTGGACAGCTAGATTTTTGTATCGCTGTTGTACACCAGACAATAATAAAATCACTACTCTCACCTGTATTTTGACATTATGTATTCCTCCCCATTTGTTCAACTAGCCAGTTTGCTTTTAGAGACCAATATCAAATATGGTAGAGATTATCTTGGGACAGCCCCATAAAAAAGAAAAGGATAATGCAAAGTATTTCGTTTGGTGTCTCTGGCAAGCAAGTTTCCTGATAAAGGTTGCATGAAGAAAGAATAGTCCAGGAACACAGTGCAAACAATCAGAAAATCTTTCCTATTTCCAGTCTTTCATAGAGTGAAAAGTTTAATTGCTTGCAAAGAGGGAGGCAAACAGTTAAAGATATATATTTTTAGCAGCGATGAAAGTGCTTTCCCCTTCTTCAACACATCCTCTCTTATTTCTGCTTTCCTTTTACTGTCTCCTATTTTGCTCATGTAAAAGCCAGAACACTGGCCCCTAAGTTTGCTTTCTGACCACAAACAAATTGTCAAAGCCACAAGCCTTTTCCCTCTCATAAAAGAAGTCCTGCTTTTTCAGAAATGTCCCAGGTCTTCACTAATAATTCGGAAAGAGATTAAGGGAATAGGACAGCTTTATTTGCTATCTTGGAGATTATCCTTTGTTTTGCTGGTGATCCCTTTCTTCAGCAATAACTCATCAGAGAAAGTTTGGGATTTGGCAAGTTACCCCAGCCTGATTGCTGTTCTTTTTTGTTTCTTTTTTTCACTTTGGTGGGGGCTTTAGAGGTGGGGCTGCTGAGAGGGAAAATGAGAGAGACACAACTAAGGTCATCTGACTGGAGAAAGAGGCAGGGGTTGTGTGTGCAGGATTGTGTGTGCATGGGGAGATGGGGCAGAAAAAGGAAAAAAATCATGGACAGCAAATTCCAGATCACTATCTTGTCAGGATTTTACAAGATTCCAGAGCTGCACTTTTAATTTTCATTACTTTTCATTTTCCTTTGGTAAGCTCAGAAGCAGTATCTAATTTTATTAGGAGCTTTTCATCAAACGTGGATATCTTCCTTCCTCAAGGGATTCCCTAGCCACAAAAACATCAGGTTTTGTGAAACATTAGCTAATCCCAGTTAGAGTTACTTGACCCTATCAAGCTAAGAAATAAATTTTACTCTTCATGAGAGTCCTACTGTTTATACTCCAGACAAAATTCTTAGATCTCAAAGTTTTCAGAGGAAAAACATTTTTCATAATGCCAGAAAACTGGCCTTAAAGACCTGGGCCATACAAGACTGAAACTGTTTCTTGTTTCAAATTAAATATGTTGACAGACTTCCTCTTGACTGCGGCTGATACCAGTGCCTGATTTTCTTGGCATAAAATCCAAATGGGTAACGGTAGGAGCCATTACTGGCAACATCCAGTCCTATATTGTACACATCCCTACTTCTTGTCCTCGACCTTCCCCCGTGTGGCTGCACACAGAGGGAGATTGCTAAGAATCAAAGCACTTCTCCCCGTTCAGTGCAGACAACATACGCTTCAACAAGAGGCTTAAAGTTTGGTGAACCTCCTACAGCAAGTGTTTGTGTGGTGCGTGACCACACAAACCACTGTGGCATGGCCGGGCAAGCAAAGCAGGAGCAGGCAAGCGGGAAGCTGCTGCTAGCAGCCATCAACATGGCACATGGGAAATGCAGAAAATTTGGGGATGCATTCAGAGCTGATAGAGAGCAAAGCACATGCTCCAAACCCAAAGGGCCAGAATCTTTCCAAAGCTGCTTTGCTCCACTCTAACACACTTAACAGTTAAGAGTCATCTCAGGCATATTAGCTCTGTACATTAAAAGTATACTGTGTCACACCATGTTTTAAAACACAACATAGCTTATTTTAAAGGTGAAATAGAATGTGTTTTGTACTTAGTGCCGTGCTCAATCAGCATAACCTCAGTGCTTTGGAAAACAGGGGATCAGGCACTCTGGCTGTAGTGGCGTTACTTGTTCAGCTGTTTGCAATGAAAGGTCTTGCTAGAAAAGGTTAAGAAAAGACTCATATACTCCAAAATTTTCAGTTTGTTATCACTATTAATAATACTTTATAGTAGTTAACATGCTTCTTTTCATCTTCAAAACACTTTGCAAATATTA
The DNA here is from genome assembly GCF_000699145.1 of Aptenodytes forsteri. Taxonomy (NCBI): domain Eukaryota; kingdom Metazoa; phylum Chordata; class Aves; order Sphenisciformes; family Spheniscidae; genus Aptenodytes; species Aptenodytes forsteri. Next base: position 996,620 of record NW_008795672.1, on the reverse strand, counting down.
ATTAATCCTCGCAATCTGCCTGTGGGGTAAGCAAATGTTGCTCCCAGCAGTTGAGTCACAGGGTTAACTGACTTGCCCAAGTCTAGAGGGTCGGGATCAGCCTCCACGCGTCCTGCTCTGATGCTCAAAATACTTAAACACAGTGTTTTCCCTTCTTCTTAGATGGGATGGCTTTTATACATGAGATATACACTTTTATACATGAGATATTTTCTTAAAGCGTTGGCTTGAACTGATAACTGCAACTTCAGCTGCTTGAACAAGGCTGCAGTTTTCTCCCTTCCCACGTATTTCTGCATTGATGCAAGACGTGGACAATTATCACCTGATAATTAAAGGACTAGGTTCATGGAGGAGCTCCTAGTTGGTTACTAAAACTACTCCCCAAACTCTGCTTTGCAGTGGAGAATCGTGTATGTGTGCACAAAAGTGATCAGACAGTCACAGCTTAAAGAAGCAGCAGACTCCTTTAAAGATTTAACAGGTCACCATCACTTGAGACATAACTAAAATGAAGTGTTTCACTGAAAGCAGCCTGCATGTTGGTGTGGACTGATTAGCCTAATGTTTGTTTTTTTCACTTGTGGGTTTGGGTTTGTTTGTTTTGTTTTCAAACAACTTGCAATACTTTAAGCGCTAACAAACTAATGAAGGTTTAGGGGAAAGAAGGACAGGCCCATGATGTGGTTTTATTTGTCCATGCTTCTTTGAGTTGGTAAATCACACTGCATTGCTTTATTGAACGTCCCTTTAGGAGTATATTGGAAAAAATTCTATCTGCCACAATTAATACAGCACCTAGTGCATCACACGGCACAACCCTGGTGTCGAAACTCAGCATTCTCTGGGAGTCCTTTGGTCCCACACTGGATGCCAGAAAGGATAGTAGCTGTGACGTGATACAGCTGCTGATAAATGATGGTGATAATGCAGAACAAAAAGGCTAATGAGTTCTCTCCAACACCACACTACTTTCACGAAATGAATGTGATGATTACCCTATTTGCTACTTTTTTGGGGGGCTTAGTGAGTTACTTATCCCTTTACCTGCATGTTAGTTTTATCTTCTCTGTACAATGCTATGGAAAGACAGTCAAAATTAATGTCAGCATCTCCCTTCACTTTTAAACTATAAAAGAGCCTTTGAAGGTAGAGTAAACCAAAGAGGCCAGTAACTAATTATAACCCATTGTACTGGACTTTGAGGGATAATGAATAGAAGCTATTCCCTGTGCGCTTACCAGAGTGCTTTGCAGAGACAGTGGTGCCTTTGTGGGAGAGGGAGATCCCTTCACTGGACCAGAGAGAGAAAAAATGGAATTGTTAATGTATGTAAGAGGCAGGAGGATTTCTATGGTACTATTTCATTGCAGAGGCAGAAGGTAGCAGAGCCAATCATGAAAAGCGTAAAGGTGTGAAGGCACAAAGATGGAGAGTTGATTAAAAGCACCATGGGGAGCGTGAGCGAACAAATCAATGGTAATGATGGAATTATGCCTGAGCGGAACCCAATAGTCTATGGTGTCCTGGAGACTTGGCACTGGGGATTAAACGTTGTGAGGAGCAGAGCCGAGCCCTTGTCCAGCCTGTCGGCACTCGGAGATACGCTGATTGATGGGACGGGTTACGCTACAAAATTGGGTGAGGTCTCTTGAGGAAAGACCGAGTTCAACATAAACACCTCTGCACCCTAGTGAGATGTGATGGCTGAATCCTGTCCGACTGGGAGCTGAGGAGGAGGAGCAGCGCTGTTGAGAGAGATGCCAGTCACAGTTTTCACGCCGGGGGGAATGGGACAGGGCTCATCTGGGGAAGCAGAAGCACAAAGGAAGAAAAGGTAAAAGATGAGAGAAGGGGCCCTGAGGGTGCTTGGTGAGGTTAGAGGCAGCACCTGGCAGGGAGGCAGGAGAGCCAAGCCGCAGAGGCTCACAGCGGTGGGGGAGAGTTGAGTGGTGGCAGCACTGGTGGCTGCGTGGGGCGGCGAGGCAGGAGCTTGGAGGAGCAGGCAGGAGTCGAGGGAACACAGATCAGAGCGGGCTGCGAAGGTGCTGAGAGAAAGGCCTGGAGCAGCCTGGAGGGAGGGAAGAGAGGATTGGAGCAGCCAGTAAGATCAATGCGGGACCGGCTCTAGCTGGGGCAGCAGTGGCTTAGGGCTGCCAGCACCCTCCGGCACTTGCCGAGCTTGCCCTGCGCTTACAGCCACCACCACATTAAGCATGTTAGTATCAAAAGTACAACAGAAGCTGCCTTCATAGTAAAACCTCTCTGAGCAGTCTTACAAAAATACAGCTTTAGTTCCCTTCTCCTTTACTATTTTAAGGATTCCTTTGCTGGTATGAGGTATACATCTTCACATCTATATATATATCCCAGATGCCCCTATCACAACGGCACCAGGACCACAGACGGCTACAGAAACTCGCTGAGCCCACAGCCAGCACCATCCCTAGCTGGTTGTTGCTGTGGATCACTGCAGTGAAGAAGCACAAGGCAAGGACGCTTTGTGTCGCTGTGTGAAAAGGCACTTTGCAGAAGAAAACATCCAGGCTGCTCCCAAGACTCAGCAATCTCACCTCCTGTATAGCAATTTGGACTCTAATCTTAGTGCTTTTGTGGTTAGTGACATCAGGAGGAAGGGCCTGGGGCCATTTTGCCTGCCCCAAGTTGGTCAATATAGTGTTGCCACAAGGGCAATTGCGATGGGTGGAGGAATGAGTAAATAGGTGGTGCCTGTCAGGATAGACAGAGTGCGCTGAGGTGTATCCATAAGGGATAAAATCATAAGTATAACTGTGCCATAACACTAAGCAACCCGGAGATTTTCTCTCCGATGGCATTAGCCACATTGCCCCAGAGCCCACTGTAAAGGCAGCACTGCCCATACGAGGAATGCAAGGGGACAGTTTGACCTCAGGCCTCACCTAACAGGTGATCCTCCCACACCACAGTGCCAGAGCCAGACCTTTAGCAAATACAATGAGGCCATACCTGGCCTTTTGGCATGAACTCACGGTGAAATAATTGAAAGCTAAACATTTGCACAATCAAATATTTGCCAAGTGGTGAAACAGGCCACTGCAGCCAGAGGGAAGCTGTTCCTAGGTGGCCTCACCAGTTCAGATCCTGCGCGCAGCTGGGACCACTGTGGTGGCCTCAGTTAAGACACCTTCAGATTGCTGGAGTCCACTTGTGCTCTCAGCAGTCAGGCCAGCTGGGTAGGAGAGAGCAGATTTTAGTCATCCGGAGCCCTCATCTCCAGAAATAAAATTCTCAAAAGGAAAAGATAAAGATTCACAAGTAGAAAGTGCAGGTTCTTTCCAAATGGCCTTAATGAAGATGACTTAAATGTGGACAGTTAAAATATCCCATATGTCAGGTATGTATCTCTTACACAGGGTCAAGCCTGAGCACAAACTAATGAACCACTCATTGGGAGAGGAGCTCAATATTGGAAAGCGAGAATCTGGTGTTTGGCTGCATCTTTGCTCTTTCCTAGTAGTAGCAGGTAAAAAGCCTGAAAGGAAAGTATAAGGCTCAGGATTGGGTTTGAACATGTGTCCCTGGATGGGCCCATTCACTAGATATGTTTTTTTCACTCTTGAAAGCAGCAAGCACCAGAAATTGGAGAGGGAGATCTAGACACGGCACAAATATTAAATGTAAATACAACACATTCCAGTACAGACCCTTCACTGAAACAAGCCCTAGAGCAAAGCTATCTCTTCCTGTTGATGACAATGCAAAGGACTTCAGCATAATAGTATTTATTCAGTTAAATGAGTGCTCTAATGCACTTCAGCCTTAAGAAACAAAACTTGAACTATTTAAGTGCACCATTTTCAAACCTGAGGATTTATTTGCATGTGGCTGTTGACTTCAATGGGAGTCACTGCTGCAACCAAATGCACTGCTTTGAAAGCCTTCTCAACAGGTGAAAAGACTGTGTTACATATAATGGAAAATTATGCCCTTTTGCTTTAAGCTCAAGCAGAACGCAGAGCAAGGAAGTGCAGACTTAGTTTAGATACAAATAGATGTAAAAATAGATTTTTACTTTGCAGGTGTCAACTTCCCAGAGTCAAACTAGCTCTAGAAACACAGAGACAATTTGATTGGGCTTCTTGCCCAGTCAAAAATTGTACGTTAGAGACATCCTAATCAAATTCCATGAGATTTACAGTTTAGCACTATCTGGGACTCAGAAGTTGAGCTTCAGACCCATTTGGCCATTGCTCAACTCACTTGCCTTATACAAATCACTTCACCATCTTTTACCTCACTTCCCTTCAGTAAATTGGGAATAAATATATTCATCCTCTTGGAGATCGCTGGATGAGAATTAAGTAGTATTATTAGGTACACTCATACTAAATGGGTGATGCTACTGTGGTAAGTAACATGTCTTGTCTAGTACAGAGCATTGTTTTGCACATGAAGGTGCTGGGACATTTTAATAAGCACCTTGACTTTTGCCTTCATACTGGTGAGAGTCACCCACTTGCTTAAAAAGTCTCTTGCTATTCATTTTTTAAAATATATGATTGAGCCTTTCAGCCTAGTCTTCTCAAGCTTTTCGACACAGAAGCAGTGTGTGCATTTTTAGTTAAGCTCATATGGTCACGTTTGTTCCAACCTCAACTCCCCCCAACCTGAGAAACTAATCTTTCCCAGGATGAAGTTTTCTTTAAAAATATGATGTGGTGATCCTCTTTCTAACAGACTACACAACTTAATCTTAATCTTTGCCCACGTATGGAAGGCACTTGAAAGAACCTTTGTTTTTGTAGATCCAGCAACTTTAGAAGACAGGAATCAGTAAACAGCGGGCTAATCATTCTGTTTCCATTGACAAGCAGTGAAGGAGTTAATTATCTGCTTCTTTTCACTAATTCTGTTGCAGAGCTCGGTTGTGCATATTAAATGTCCAAGTTACCAGATCCAAAGAAAAACTTGATCTCAATTTGGCTACATATTAAAAGTGCCATTCCCTGTTGTCCTACCTAGCACTGTTAGTTGCATACGTTTAGCCCTCTATTGGAGAATAATTTAGCTTCAGATTGAAAAGAAACAGCCTTGGCCTTGGTTATTTTGGCATACAAGTCTCCAGTATGACTCTGTTTTCTAAGCAGACATTAATGATTCTAAAACTAATATTCATTGTTTGAAGAGGCATAGCGGCCTTGGCATTTACTTAACCTTTTGTCTCATGTATGAGACTGAGTCAGCCTAAATCCTTTTCTTAATTAATATCTATTCTTTTTTTTTCTGTCCAACATTATTTCTTAAACAATTTGCATGCAACAATTAGAGTTGAGAGATTAGAAAAAACCCCACTGTATGAGCAAGCTCACTTAGTACAACAACAACCATAAAACTGGTCCTCCAGCTCAAGCAAAGCTCTGAGCATGAATGAGACGGGAATAGGGAGTAAGTCAGGTCAGGTAAAAAAACCAAAAACCAAGTCCCACCATTCACCTGTTAGCCCTAACATTAAGCTATTCCCTACTAAAAAAATAATAATTCTAGAGGGAAAGAGATAAAATACTACTGTAAAAGCATAAAAACCAGGGATTTGACACCTCTATTGAATGTCAGTGATGACAGTTACAGTTGTGAATAAAGTGCAATCACTGAACCTGTTTGCTTCTTGCTGTGGTAGAAAGAAATTATCATTTCAGATTCCTGTAGTGTTTCACAGGACAGCACTGTCTGCTCCATGTGAACTGTCTCAACTGGAACTCACCTACTTTTCTAGCGTGTTTGTTTCTACACACCTCTTTGCACTTTTGTGGTCACAACTACTTTGCACATGCTGCTGAGTGTGCAACAAAAGACCCTTATGAATGTTAAGCTCGACATGGAAAATGGCAAGGACACCTTTGGTAATGAAAATAAAAAACATTTTGGGTGTTGCATTACCAGTTGTATGACATTAACTAAGAACTGGATTGCAGCTGGCTCGCTACATAATATACACATGGAAGTAGAGACTCAAGCATCCTTCCTCACCTATTCTTCCAGCCAGTAGCTATGTGTAATCACAGACGCTTTGCTCAGTGGATTGACTGTCTGCAAGACGAGTGACTGAATCACCTTTTATATCTTACCAGGGTTGGATGACAAACCAGACCTACATGACAAACTACAATGCTCTCCAGACTTTGAAGTCATAAGCAACATGGATGTGATAATATGAGTCATATCTTGCACCCATTATATGACCCATAGGAATAAGATTCATTCTAGGCATTGGCATCAATGTCATCCTAAATCTTGTGTTAGCCAATGATCCTCAATCTCTAATGCTCTTATGATCTCCCTTCTAAAAGGCTTTAGGAGATCTCTGGGTACCACACAAAGCTCTTGACCCACATCTTTCACATGAACCTATAGACAGTGAACCCTCCTAGCTGTATGACAAGGTCCTAAGGGTCATATGCATGACTTGCTTCTTTGCAGGCGGGGACGACATGGTGAAGAAACAAAGTGGGACCATCGCGTAGAAATCTTTCTGAGAGCTGAACTGGACCCACGGCCACTACCTCAGAGCTGATGCTCCCAAAAGAAATAGTCTAGCCCTAGGGATCTGGAAGTGTCATTTTCTTCAGAACTACCTCACCAATGTGGCACCACTTTAAATATTATTTCAGGCATACAGTTCAGCAGGTAATTTCAGGGCATGAACTTAGCAGGTTTTAAAATCCAAATGCATGTCTAGAAACCCAACATATTAATAAGTTAACAGTTTTCAATAAGACATCAACATTTGCATGCATCTTCCTACTTGTTATGTGCAGTACTACATTTTTTAATGTTTCTTGGATGCTAGCCAGAGAGTCTGGGTCCCTAGTTAGTTCATCTATTACTTTCTTGCCACAATAGATCTGGGTCTTGGCCAAGTACCGGACTCATACTGCATACAAAATGACAGAATTCTCTCCCTTATCTATTGATAGTCTTCACTCCCCAGGGAAGGGGAAAAAAAATATCATAAATTAAGATAAATAAGTAAATACATAAAAATCCACCACTAACTGTAGTAGAAGTATTTTTAGCATCTTCTAACACTGTGTGTAATCAAAAAAATTTCCTTATGTATTTATACTGCCTTAGTCTCTCAAGAATCTAATTCATGACTATTCGCCTGAACAGGAGAGGAAGATCTCTTCTTTAAAGCCCTCCTGGAGCTCCTCAGGCTTTCCACAAGAGTGACCAAAGTTACATGACCTGAAATAAAACAGGGGAGGAAGAGGCTTCACTACCATCCTTCCTTTTTCAGTGTTTCTCAACCTATGGACTATGGAAGGGTTTAAAGAGGCCATGAAGGGTTAGAGGCTGCCTCTATTTTACACTTGACCTTGAAAATTTTTATCCGTTACTCAGGGCCTCTGGTGTCTTCAGAGGAAGACAGATGAACACAGAGGAGATGCCTTTTGGAAGGAGTTTTGAAAACATTGTCCAGTGCAGCTCTGACGGCAGGGCAGTGAACGTTGCCTTTTATTGTGGGTTTAAGGTAGCAAACTAATATTTAAATTAACAAAGAGCGAGGGAAAAAGGAATGAACGACGTAATGATCCTGGCTATGGTTTTACAGCCACTTTAATCTGCCAGAAGTCTGAGCTGCCCTTGAAAGGGCTGGTCCTGCCTGCCCGCCCAGCCCCGATGGGACCATTTTTGCCCACTCGAAGATGTGCATTTGATCAGAGAATTAATAGGCTAAAACATCATCTGACCCTAAAAATGCTCCCCGATGCTGCTGAGCACACGGAAACACAACACTCCTCAGAGCAGGCAGGCATGAGGAGGCAGGGATGGGACGGGAAGGTTGCGCAGTGTCCTTGGGTAACAGCTCCCGTTCATGCTGACCACGCAACCACCATGAAACCTGAGCCAAGGACATGCGGGGCAAAGCCAGGAGCAGTGGGGAAGATCTCTCGTCTTCACTCAGGCTGCAGCTAAAACCACAACCCAGTCCACATGGAATATTTTGCTGTCAGTGTAACACTAATCACAGTAGTCCACTGGGTTGACTTGTAAAATTTTGCTAATAATATGAAGGTAGCTGACAAGTTAATAGAACACATGATTCCCGTACCTTCTGCTTGAGCTGTGTGAATATTTTTTCTGCTTAATTTGCCCAAACAAAGCACCAGTGCCTTAATTTCAGTTATTTCAGAAATTAGATCCTCTTGAAGAATGAAAGGATGCTGTGTTTGAGAGGGGTAGCTTTTTTATGAAGACACGTAATTAATGGAAGCCATTAAAGATACTTGTAAAAATGATTCAGATTTTTATATATGATGACTAACTAACCTATTATTGCTCTTCTTGGTCAGAGATTAATGGCAATTTCTTAAAGGATAAAGAATTATTTAACAAGCTGTGGGATATGTATGGGCTTGGAATACACTCTGTGATAGTATGAATAATAAGAAAAGTGGCTGTTTATTTTCTTGACTAATGAACTGAAGCTAAATTCAGAGATAGCAAGATGTCAAAAAAAAAAAAAACCCAAACCCAAAAACCCAACAAAAACCTAAGAAGGCAAGTGGATGTTTTTTACGTGAATCTAAACATATACTTTAGCAAAAAAAACTACTGTTAAGAAATTCAGGTTCTCCTGTGCTCTAACTCAAGGTGGTATAGGAACACACCAGCATAATCTCTGATATGACTGAGAAGCACCAAAGACACTAAAGAAAGACTTTAAAATCAGGTGATGCTGAATATTCAACAGCTTCTTGGGAGGGGAGAGAAAGAGAGAGAGAACAAACCACTTTGCTGCTTCCAAGAGCTTCCCACGAAGAAAATTTTCTTTACAAAGCAATGACAACAACGTGTTTGGTCAAAGATTTCTAAACAAGGACAACTGACTTCTAAGACCATGAGTAATAGAGTCACTTGGTGATTCCCTTGATGATGGCACACATGACAGCTTTCATTTTTCTGACTCTTTCAGATTATAAGTGACCTCAGAGTGTCTTGAGGCATCTTGTCCCCACTGGGTTGAAAAGCATGTGCAAAGAGGGAGTGGAGCATCTCTAGGCTGACTTTGGCACTAAGGGAAGAGAGCAGATAACATTTCAGGAGAGAGGGAAACGGAAGGCAAACCAGTTTCTCAGGCAGCTGAAAACAGTGTTTGGTTCCTTTCACGACTGATTTGCCAAGTATTTTCTGCAGTAACTGTTCTGAGCAACAAACCACAATGATTCATATGCCCAGGTGAAATAGTAATAGTTCCCTCTCACTGGCTGAAACAAATAAACTTACTCCAGCTCTTTTCCAAAACGGATCCCAACCAAGCTAGGTAGTAGCAGTGAGCCTTCTGCAGCTTGACACCATATTATTTCAAAATCTACTATATCTTCTCTCTCTCAGGGCTCATTGTTTTTTTTTCCTTTAATTTTTTGAAGGCACAGAAAGAATTGAATAACCTTTTCTCCACGTACCTGGCTGCAGCCACATCACTGAAGGGGGTCCTTTCGACATTTTAAAAGACCTGAAGTGCATGACAACATGGCACTGCAGTCAAGAAACTCGCCGGGGAACGGAATAAGAAGATTTATTTTATTTTTAATATTTGAAAGATTTCAAAAAGCATTCAACTGGATTTCTCACTAAGAGGATGAGTGAAGAGAATCCTTTGTAACTAAGCTGGGAGGCCCAAGTCTTTTATCCATTGTTACACAGTTTTTCCCCAGGGCAGAGTTAGGAAGGCCTGCAAGCCCCAGAAGCTTAACAAGGCGAGTACACTGGGTGGGCTTTTCTGCCATTGCCTAAGCTCCTCCCGAGGTAGGAGCCGTCAGAGCGGAGCAGGTCCTGTGCTCCATTTCAGCCACCAACAGAGATTATTTGGGAAGATCCTAGCAGCAGCGGTGCTCTCATGGAGGGGAATCTGACCCACCTGCCTGCAAGTGCACACGCGTGTACACGCACACCCTCGGTACCCAGCCACCCATACGTCTGCTTCCTTAATAAACCAGAAACAAAACCATTCCACAGAAGATTAGTAGCGAATTGGCACTTGGATTAATCACTGTGCATCAGACTTTGCCAAGCCGCCTTTTCCTATTGGCTTTTTCAAAATATTGTACATGACTGGTTAGCCAAAGATACGTTCTCTCTTTCAGGATAGATTGTGTAAAAGGAAGAAACTAGTGTAACTGTACTGCTAACACCTTTTTTTTGCCTTTTGAACTTTTTACTTTTTTATGTGCAACAGCCTTGATGCAAATGAATTGGTGGGGTTTGATCAAATGCACTTAGGTACATACTCCCTGAGCATGGTTCACAGCAGCGACAGAATCACGCACCTTTCCCACTGATGTCTGTGTCTGGCTGAAAGTGAGAACTTGCTTGAGTGATTCCCAAGTGCCAATAATGTGAGAAGGAGCTCAGGTCCTGACCTCAGGATACCCAGGACACGTTCTTACCCCCCACCTCCCCCCCAAAATCTTCATCTAGGACTTGGCCAACCTAGTTCACTACAAAACCATAAATATGCAAGATCTCTATTGGTAAAATTTTGCTTGGCAGCATTTCATAGCACTTTTGGTCTCCATGAGATTTTCACTGTTAATACAGCCACAGAGGTGCATGAACTAGGAGCAGCAAAAGGCAGTTGACTACTCATATCCATTTGTGCCTCAACCAATGTGTCAGAGTTTACCATTCAAAGTTGCTCTCAAATAAAAGGTGAAATGAAACAGCTTTTACGTAATTAAGCAACCCTCTCCTGACTTGCTACAAAACTTGTGGGACCCTAATATAGCAGAAATTTTAAAGGCAAATGTCTTACGTATGAGTCCACCACCCCAAAGCAGGAGAATATGGAGTTTGTAAATAACAACTGCAATACAAGTAATGCCTATTTGCTTACTTGAACCCACTGAAATTAATGGTCTGTGGTTTAGGTATGTGTCAGTGCCATAAAGCAGGATACGCTTGGGGACCAGGAAGTGTCTGCTTCATGTGTTAATGATGGAGTTATGGAGTGGCAGCAGCCATTTCATAGACAAAGTTGCAGAAGGATTTTTACTATATGCTCAACTCTCCCTTTTTATACTCCAACAAAAAGCTGGAGAAATTGCTAGGTGAGACCTGGGGCCAAGGTTGAAATTTTTCTATAAAATTTGAAAGGGATCCAGCTAGAGATTTTCGAATGATGCCACCCCTGAGAAAACACAGCTCGCAAGCACAGATTGTGCCCCTCCTAGCACTTAGGTGTACTCTCACACGGGGGTGACTCTGGGTATGAACAAAACTGTGTTCAACAAAATTATTGCCCCCCCAAGCCTCTTCTCCACTAAAGCCCCAGCTCTCCTTCTTTAGCCCCACCATTCACAGGGAGATCCTTGAATAACCCAAGAAAAAAACATCCTACTAAGGAGTTATATTTTAATGTTTATGCTATGGCTTTTTGTATAATAGGAATAATCGCTATTGCTTTGTAGTACACTTACAACAAATAGCTTTGGAGATTGCTCAAACACTTTAGCTCCACTTCAGCTCTTAATCAAACTCAGCAGCTGTTTATTGCAATTACACTATAAAGCAATAGACATTATCCCTTAACTAACTGTCTTATTAATATAGGTAGTTACACAGCTATTTCATAGTTACTCTTAAATAACTGCTTTTAATTATTTTATTAACATAAATAACATCTCAATAAATTTAAATTAAATGCATATGTGAGAAACGTAATTTAAAGCATTGCACAAAATTGCATCTGTTTACTAATGTTTAAATTGATGTCATTGTGTAATTCAATTAAAATGCAACTTGAATTTATTTCAATTTTTGATCGCCATGGAACACCTGAGACACTAGAACTTCCTAAATATTGAAATGGGCACTGTCTGGTCTGTCTTCTGTTGCTATATTTCCTTTGCAATATTAATTTGCTGTCAGGAGAATGAGATTTCTTTTTATCCACAAAACTTACAATTTAATATCCCCATTTACTTTTCTTTTCTTCCCATTCCCAGTCAAAGCAACAGATGAAACTGGATTGCATTCTGCCTTCTAGTTTACTTGCGCAACTCTGCTTTCAATGGAGAAAAGGATTTTATTTTCCTGTGCAACACTGGATCCTCCATGTCTTATGCCATTTGTTCTGGTAGGATCAAGCTCTTTGCCTTCAGCTAAGGGGAAGGCAGACATTGCCTGACCTGGCCAGAAATCCCCTTATTCTTCCTCATGGGGGCCAGTTTATTGTTCAGGGGCCTCATTCTACCCAAAACTCCTCCACTGCAGAGCGGGCAATACTTGTACAGCAGATTTTAACCCACGGCGCCACTAATGAACTTTTATCTGAAAAGGGACCACAGCACAGATTAGCGTATGCCACCTCTCATTTTGCAGAATAGTCTGCCCATCATACTGACTTATTCAGATGCTCTTTTCCCCAGAGTCCGTGCTGCTGGGGATGAAACAAAAATCTCCTATCCTTATCCTGTTTCAGACTCCTCCCCTGAAGGATAAAGAGGAAAACACTTGCTGAAGAGCAAGGAGAATAGGAGAGGGAGTCCCTTCACCACTTGTTTGCCATAGACAGGAGAACAGAAGATGTGAAAGAGCTGGGAGAAACTTAAAGTGGCAAATGTAAGTCAGGAATGGGGTGAAAATAAGGCTGGAAAATATAAAGGTGCAAAAGGAGGTGAAGAGGCCTCACATACTTTCCTGCCAGCCATTTTCTTCTGCCACTCAAAACTTTTTGATTTAGTTCTGTAGCTGGTACAGGGACCTGTAAATGTGAACTGCTACCTCTCTCAAATCAAATCACAACAAACCCCCTCAAAAGTAACTGGGATGTATTGAAAAAAAGTGTTGAAGTCAGGAACATGTAAAGCAAAATTTCTCTGAGGGTCTTGATTTGGATCTCAGCAGCTTTTACGCTCCAAAACTATGGAAATCGAGGCATATCTGGCTGTTGGATATCAGTCAATGTCAAAGATGTTACAGGAGAGCAACGAAGGGAAGAATTTGGTCCGTGAAATCCAACCTACTGATGATGAATTCTGCTAACTAGCAAAGCCCATCCTATCCTCTGGCTGCTAATTAGGGGACACAACCTCCCTACAAGGAACCATTAAAGAATGGCGTTTCAATGCATGTACACAGGCTGTATTAGGATGAAGGATGCCTCAGTGACACCATGGCTATGGAGAACTGGAATGTAGCTGGAGACAACAAAGATGAAAACGATGATTTATTTATTTTAATACTTCTATCCGAATGTAACAGGTAACATGAAGGGATAATTGCAGGCTCCGTCAGAAAGGGGTTGCTGATGCTGTGATCTGGCAGACACTCTAAGCTCCTCAGGAGACGAGCTCTTAAAAGTTTACAGACTATGCTGGGCAAAGACACAGGCGATTCAGTACAAAGGGATTTTACAGAAAAATGTAGAAACTAAGAGTGAGGGAAGACATGTTTAAACTTCAGGTAACTGAGAGTTATCAGGGTTTGGATAATTGAAGTTCCAATGTATATTTGCCTACACTGTCGCTCACCTTTGAGCCCTACCTAGGCATCTTGACATTTATGTAGTCTGAAATCCTGAAAGCTCTGAGTTTAGACAACTAAATTGTTGCTTGTCAATTTAGTCTTGACTGAAAGACAGGTGTTTTGTTTCAGAGTAACACTCCTTTCAGACTCCTCTATTCCCAAGCTCAGATTACTGAGCTAAGGAACTACCGAAATGAAATAACTTACAAGCAGGCAAAGACATTTACATACCTTGAACAAAGGAATTCTTTGGGCAAAATAGGGATTTTTAATCATTGCTTGTTTTCTGTCATATGGGATTCTCAGCTCTAGCTCTCTGGTGGGAGCTGGAGGAGCTTGGAGGCTTTGAAGGTTCCTACATTTTTGGTAATGTGGTAGATCCTTTGCTGCTGCTATGCAGTTTTACAAGCTTGCTCTGCTGAATGCAAACTGTTCTCTGAACAAAATCCTGAACAAAAATCCAGCTGAGAATCTGAACCAGAATTCTCCAAAAATGTAATTCTGGAAGCAGGCACACATATAAGCCTGCGACACACAGAGCAGTCAAACGCCAACAGTGGAAGCAAGGAGTATCTGTTAGCTACCTGATGCCTACATCCTAACTTTACATCTAATTCAAAGTGGGTCATTATTATCGGGCATTCATTATTATCCCTAGTAAGTGACTGGGATCCTTTCCAATTACGAACAAGTTCTCTCTTGGCACAACTTTGCACAGGCGACTTACACAGTCCAAGAGCTGCACATGCTGATGGTGCCATTGGGATCCCACATCTGACTGTGGCTACAGTTTTGTACTGTTAATGCAATGGAAAGGGAATCAGAGAGCCCAGAAAACGGCTCAGGCAGAAAACAGCACCATCCGTCTGACCCCAAATTTAGCCTGCCTTTGAGATGCTACTGCCTGTGAGCGGCAGATGAGTCCATTACCATGAAGTGCCTCACTGCAGAGAGCAGCAGCAAGTGAGACCTACGGTGCACTGACCCAACCCCGCCTACATTCATGCCCTCTGGTAATTCAGGTTTTCCTGTTTCCATGTCTCTGTATCCGGGTGCTGGTGCCCATACACTTCTGGCTTCTTAGCTTTGTGGCAGGGTTTAGATCTTAATTCCTTTGTTTATCCCATTAAGTGTGTTGAAGGCAACAGAATAGAAGTTTCATCACACTGACCTGCCAATAACCTCAGCTCTGACCTGGAGGATCGTGTGTTCTGGCATAGGTTAAGGGTCTCATTTAATTTAGAACCTTAAGCTGGATTTGAACTGTAGCCCCAGAAGTAAGAAGCCAGTGTGTTTATCTGGGAAGCCACATGGCTCTGGTTTCCTGATTGGTACTTGTGACATCCCAGTATTGGCAAACCACGGAGATATTAACTGTGTGCTCTATTTTCTGCCCTTAATTATGGCCAGCTAGTCTGATTTTTCTGTCTTTTTTTTTTTTTTAAGGATTTGAGTGACAAAGTGACTATGCATATCATTCCACATTTGAACTGTAAGACTTCAGTATTTCTACCTCTAGTGTGTAATTGGATCAGCTGCCAGTTACAGAAAGGAGCTGGGTAAGTATTAAGTGTGTGGAAAATGAAGAAGAGTCCAAGTGTGAAGGGGAGGAATAATTTGACAAAGCCTGCAGTGAGCTGTACGTGGTTTTCTCATTCCAAAATGGAGTAGGTTTTGAAGCGCATGAAAAAAACCTGGCTTTGATTTATTAGCTTTGGTTCACAGAATGCTAGCCACAATCTTGGAGTGACTCAAGACTTATGGAAAGCCACAGTCCCTGCCCCAAAGAGCTTACAATACCGACATTATCACAACGAGGATGGCTGAGTGCCAAACTGAAAAACCGTCTGCTTTTATCTGACTCGCTAAAGCTGTGCCTTGAACAACCTTGTCAGGCAGCGCACAAATCTACTGCCGTGGGCTTGGCATCACAGCAGGACTGCGGCTTAGTGTGTTCATGATATGGTGGTCCTCAAACCACTGCACCCAATGTTCTTTTGTAGGTTCCCACTGTAGCACGTGCTTACTTTAATTTTGAGTTTCTCAAAGAAAGGAACGAAGCTAATGTAAGCATGAAACATTTTAAAATCTACTACAAAAATCCAAAGTAAATCTCAGCCCTTTAAAAAGGTGAGAAATAGATGAGGGCTGTGTCCAGTCAAAAAGTGAGAGTGTTGTCTCTTGGGACAAGCAAATTGCCTTGCCGCTGAGTTCCTCCATTAACCACAGTTATGGCAGGATGATACAGACAGACAGTTCTTTATCCACTAAGTGTTCAACCATTTATACCTTTATAAAATGCAAGTAAATCCTCTCAGATATTAATAGGCAGTTTGCAGGTGTCTGGTCAAAGGCTACTGGTCTGGACAGAAGAGCTAGATACTGAGTGGGTAGCCAGAACATCCTTCACTTTACATTTCAAAGTAGCTCTAAGGTGCAACTCAGGACAACAGTCTGATCATGTGGTGACACATGTAGGGGGTAAGGAGAGAGGACCGCAGCCTAAAATCAAAGAAAAGGTCACAACATCCAGAGCAGCTCATGAAAGAAGCAGATGAAATGTCAGTTACCTGGAAATTCAGAGACAGTTGTCCCTCAGCTGTAGAAATCCACCATAAAATCCACCATGCTGATCTGTAAGGAATAAGCAAGAAACATTCGTTAGTGGTGCAAACAAACATAGAGGATTACAAATATGCCAAGTGGATTGACTGCCCAACGGCAGCCAGGATACACATAGTATTGCCAAGAAGGTGGAAAGAGGCAAAGAACAACTGAGCTTCGCTGTCTCCCAACTCTACGTTGCTCTAAGCTACACTTGGTGGTTTGCTGCCCATAGGACCAAACTGATATTCTGGGATTTGGAAACTCTTCTGCTGTGCCTTCAATAGCAGCCACTAATTGAGAGCAGCAATGTCGAAAAGGGCCCCTGGGTTATGGCCATAGAGTCATATCCTTTCTCACTGGTATAAAAGCTCTGCAGATAAGACTATCAGGCAAAAACACAACAAAAAAACCAACTCAAAATCATTTCTCTCTGACTCTCCAAGGGGGGTAGAGCATTAAGACAGAATGCCCAACCTCAAAGGAAGTCAAGATTGGATCAGAACATCTCAGAGAGGTAGAAAAGGAGAGATGGCAAGAGGCAGTAGTGTAAAGGTTTTATCAGCATGAGTTTGGGATGACCACATTACTCATAGGTCACTGTGCTTTCCAGCTTGCTAGTGACAGATGAAATAAGGAAGACAACAGCCTCTGGATTTCCAGGTACCAGCCGCAGCCAAGTCTGCCTTTTCAGCTGCCCTTTTAATCTGGAATATGCATGGCGCTGCTCAGAAAGGGGCTGACTTTGTATGCAACAGGGAACCCACCGTGAGATCCCACTATCACCAAGCAAGCTCTAGAAAAACATCAAGACAATATTTGTGTTAATAGAGGGAGGAAAACTTCAAATGCAAGGCACTTGGTTTTGCCTACATTTTGCATACTTCCAG
The DNA here is from genome assembly GCF_000699145.1 of Aptenodytes forsteri. Classification (NCBI taxonomy): domain Eukaryota; kingdom Metazoa; phylum Chordata; class Aves; order Sphenisciformes; family Spheniscidae; genus Aptenodytes; species Aptenodytes forsteri. The sequence goes on along the minus strand of NW_008795672.1, from coordinate 979,614 downwards.
TATTTCCTAATATTGAACTAGAACTAGTGCTTCAGAGATCCTTTGTGGATCTCAGCCCATCTCCAGCAGGAAGACACCAGGAATGGGTTATCCTGATGAGAATCCGCAACCGTTATGGCATAAAACAGGCGTAGTTCTTCATGTCTAATAGCAGCAGCCACAATACTGAGATTTTGTTATATAATAAAGACATTACAAATACAATTTATTTATAATGAAGTGATGCCATTCTGCCAGGCGCCGTACAAAGACTTTACTGCGGACTGCTTGCATTTTTCAGAAGGTACCATCTAATCAGACATACACACAGAGATCCCGACAGCTGAGTGGAAAATAATATTGCCATTCCTGACATTTCTCAAATTAGCAAGAGCTTATAATGAAGCTTTTGTAAGACGTCTCTTTCAAGGATTTGTTGGATACCTCTCTTGCCGGGAATGGATGCACACGGGGTAACTGCCCTCCTGCTCTGTGCTTAATTCTCTCACCTTGTACTACGTTGCTTGTTTCCTGCACTCGGAGATCTCCTACTTGTGTTTGAACTCTCTGAATACTCTCTTCAGCTACACACAAGGAGCCGGAGGCCTTGGTAACCTTCTACCCCAGTAGTTCTTTTCCTGCAGTCAGGAAATTACCTCTTCTTTTTTGTTTTCTTTTTTTTTTATTGCAAAGAACTAGGGGAATTCCCTCTTCCAGTGCCTGGCTTTATGCTGGGCCCTGATGGCAGTGATTGGTGACAGCAGCAAAAAAAAACCAAGCCACACCACTCACAAACAAAAATGCCACATTTTCCATAGGTTTTTATGTCAATATTTTGACAATTTCAGCAATTCCACATTCATATTGGTATTGAGATACCCAGAAAACGATGTATGCTTCAAGTAACTTCAGTAAGTGTCATGATACGCCTGTGTGAATGCTTGTACATTTTTCCATGAAGAATTCAAATCAGATAAAACTCTGAGACTTGATTTTCAGCTGATATAAATCCACAAAGATAATGTAATTACTGGTATGCCAGTTTACACCTGCAAAATACCTTATCCTGAAATATCTTGGCCCTTCTGCCTCCTTCATTCAAGCAGAGGGAATAGATACCAGTAGGGGAAGGTTTCACGTCTCTGCCTCCAACTCTCTTCAGCGACGTGAGTTCACATAAGGAGCTGTAGGCTGTAGCTGCCTTCTGCCCCAGCAGGTTTTCTTTTTCCTTCATTCAGGAAATTGTCTTTCTTTTTTTTTTTAACATAATCAACAAGGGTACTCCCCCTT
>NW_008795672.1:940115-977964 GCF_000699145.1 Aptenodytes forsteri | reverse complement strand
TAATCAACAAGGGAACTCCCCCTTCTGTTGTCCAGCTTTGAGAGAGGAACCTGATTTGTGTTTTTAGCTAAAAACCCCTGAAAAGTCATCAGGGGGTTCCCTGACTTTAGTGGGGCAGACCTAGCTGAAAAGGGATGTTCTTGCTGTTCGCCAACGTCCTTCCTTGCCCAGTACTGTCTTGCTGGAGGCGTTTGGGCAGTGCGAGCAGCTCAGGCCATGGTGCCACAGTGCTCTGCCTCCCAGCACAGCTCTGTCACTCTGTGCACAGTGCTCATGTCACACTGTTTACAGAGTGTGACAGACCAGAGGAGGGCAGAGCCACAGTAGGAAGGAAACGGGGCCAGGCCCAGCGGCATTGGGTAAGCATCACCAGAGGTGTCGGTCTCTGTGGGCAGAGGGAAGCAGAGCTGAGGGCCACGGACGGGGATTAGAGAGAAAAAGTAAGTGGCACCTCGAATATATTTTGCCAGGATATAAAAAGAAGAAAAGAAGTATGAGACAGACAAACAAGAGGTAAAACTGTTTTAGGAAAGAAGGGGGAAAATGCACAGAAAATATCATAATAAAGGAACCTCATCAGTAGCAACAACTCAAGGAGAAAAGAGGACTGATGGATGGATAGCTGCGCTAGCGTGAGTGACGAAGGATAAACCAAACCTTTACAAAGCATTAAAAAAGAAAACCAAAGTGCATTAAAAAAACCTAGTGAGGAAAAAAAAAGCCAGAGGACAAATAAAAGAGAGAGAGAGGATTTCTATGAGCACAGAAGCAGAGGTCAGCACCCCGTGGTCATTTCCTAAGAAAGAAGGAAGTAGAAGTGAAGGAAAATACCTAAATATAAAAGACTACTTATAAACAAATGAGACATTGACTGCTACTCTATGATTTTTTTGAAAGTTTGCTATTAGCATATCTCCAATGATAAATGCCTTAGTATGATGCCAGCTTTCTGTAGGCAGAAATGCACAAATGCAGCAAATCAGTTCTGCCAGGCAGACGGCGAAGTAACAAGGAATCATTTCCCCCCATGCCACGTGGCACTGCTTTGGTCCACATACATCCTCTCTCCAGCATCTACCCTTGGAAGAGGCGCACGGCAGGGCAGTAGAGCAGGAGGATGTTTAGCAATACAGAGGATGAGAACACAAATGTAAAACTATGTTGGGAGCCTAGAGCTCAATTCAAACAATAATTACACAGGTCGATCTCTGACCAAGGCTCTTCAGGCCACCTCCTGCCCCAGTTACTCTTTTTTATCACTTGGAAACCAGTTTGTCTAGGCAGAAAAAATACTTCTGGATCATTCTTGCCAAGACCACCAAAATTGAAAATTGCCAAGAGTCTCCTCTGAATGGCAATGACATCCATAAAAAGACTGGATGGGTAAGAGCATGTTCAGGAGCTGTTTGGTCTACAGCTGAGCCTGAGCTGGGGCCCTGTCACGATGGTAACGTCACACCATTCATTAAGCCCACTAAGCTCAAGCTAATGTCTCAAATTGCCTCCAGGGTGCCTTGGCGCACAGCTCCAAGCTCTCCTTTCCATGGGGAGAGGAGCACCTGAGCCACCCCACTGACTTGAAGCCTGAAAGAGGAGCCACGGTAGGGATGTGCAGGCCCAACACTGAGCAGGGATGGCTCCGTGGAGGAAGGGTGGATGGGAAGAACTGAGCAAAGACCAAAGCCAGGCTTCATTTTGCAGACATCACTCAGGCCTTTCCCCTAGCTCCAGAGGGGTGGAGCAGATGCCCTACTCTGTAGGAGGGAAGTAATTCCAGACCTGAAGCTTAAGCCAAGACAAATTTGGTATGTAACTCCATATTTTGAATGACAGCAGGAACCACTTACCATGCTGGCCTAGTTTTAAAAGTAAAGATATAGGGGTGGCCCTCAGAATTTATGCAGAAATTTGATGGGGTTAAAAGTTGTGCCCACTGACATGTTTTCAAGCAGAGAAATACTAGGAATGAATCCTTAGGCTTTATACTGTATTTGGCCAAAATGCTGTTCTCGCTTCCATCCCATCAGTGGGGTTATATGATTAACACAAATCATTTCACAGGCAATATTCCGCCTATTGATCAGGGCCCCATTCTGGAAGGGATGGATTCAGACTGACACTGAAAGCTCCTTTTGCAATGTATATATGTACATTCCCTTGCAATAGAAGAGCCACATATAGTCTTTCATTTATCAGTGAAATCCAGTTAGCTTCTGTGGTATCGCACCAACATAAGTGAGGTGACAGTCTGGCCCCAAATCCTCAATTCCACAAACTCCCATATTGTGCTGCTACAAAGACGAGGCTGCCTCGGAGGCTGAGCAGATAGTGCCCAGATCCTGCAGTCTTTGCACAGACTTCAACTCACCGACTGTAATGGAAGTATTACCTTAATTCATGACAGCATCTACACTAAGAGTGCTTCTGTACACATCTTACTTGCCAAAATAAATGCTTTTTTTGTTTTGTTTTATTGCTGGGGGTGGGAAAGAAGATGCAGATTAATTTTTAAATAGGAAAAAAATCCACATCCTCTTTTTTTGAAACAGACAACTTGAGACACAGAACAGCCTTTTTTTGTCGTCCCCCCCACCTTGTTCTGTACACCACCCCAGTTCCACCTTGCTTTAAGATTAGCTGTCGATCTAAAGATTGACTGTGCTATCCTTAAGGCCAGGCATTCTTTGGATTTGGTTATTATATCAAGGTGCATTTGTGCTTCTAAATGGGCAGCTGTACTGTAAATGGAACACAAAGGAGCAAAATTCAGCCTGTACCAGCACGGGTCCAAAGCCCAGAGAGTCTGCGATGCTGTAGTCTTTTGTTTCAAATGCAGATAGATAAACTTCAGCCTTTTTTCCATGACGGTTATAATGCAGAATATGAAAAACTCCTGGGATGGTTTAAGCTGCAGGGTATTCTCCCAGAGTTCTGTCCAAGAATAATCTAGTAAAAATGTGGACAGAGAACCATCGACCTCTGCTTTCCCCTGAACATATGCAGCTCTGATCAGTCTGGTATTTCAAGAAAAACAAGGTCCTGAACCCTAATCCTCAGACACATAACAAAGCGCACTTCACAGCTGTGATGCACAGCTACTATCAGCTCCGAGGCCTGAGTGGGTCCCAAGACAATGCCTCCTTTATCACCCAGAGGACAAATATCTAGACAGCAATATTTTCTGCTTGAATGCTTCAAGCATCTCTCGCAACTCCTGACTGAAAGAGAAAACTGAGCTGAGAGTGTTTGCTGAGTGATTATTTTAATTTACTACTTGATGTAAATCTAAATGAACTGACATCCAGCCTGAGATGGACAGAAAACAATCATTGTGAAAAAAGAAAGAAGGCTAATATTACAATATCATTTGAGTAGCGCAGGTTTAGGCAACTTTAGCAGTGGCAATGTAATAGATAGTGAAGCAGGGTTTGCATTTCCTTTTCTTCACTCAATTACCATAATAAGTTCTGTAATTTTAGGGCTGTTTATTTATCAGGCAACGATAACAAAGACGCTCAGAACACGGTGTCTGAATGCAATACTACAAAGCATCACAGAGTAAGCCCTTGCATGCAGAGGGATTGCTGCTTCTCACACACCTGATTATCCATGTGTACGTGTGTGTACGTGTGTTCAGAAGCAACAATATTCCCCTTCTTGTTAGTTGCTAAAATGGCACACATTTTGCATCTGGCTTGAGGCAGAGTGAGGGAAAGGGGTAGAAAAGGAAGAAAACTTCCTGGTAAAGTTCTCCAGTGCTTTAAAAACCTGTCAAGTCACTCTGCCGAGCTTTCTCATGTGAACAATAGATTTGGGACCTGGCCTGCCTGCACCAGGGAGTCTGTCACTGCTGCTCTCTGATCCGGGTTTCCAACGTTTGATGGCTGCACAGTGTCACAGAACAGCTGGAGGAGAGGCGCCCCGGCTGAGTGCATGAGATGGACGGGAAAAAAAACAACAAACAAAAAGCAAAAGAAGAGATTTCTTTCTGAGGCAGACACATGCATCTGGGCTCTGCCAGAGCGAGACGCGTCACCTTGCGGCATGGCCTGTGGCACCCTACACTGAGACGAACAGATATTCATGCCCCACAGCCCCCCTCATTCCCAAATGAGGACCAGGGAGAAGGTGCACCACATGCAATGCAACCCCAGATGGAGGTCCAGCAAGAGCTTACTCCTGGTGGGGCTCAGCAGTGGGTTCACCACCTCCTGCAGCTCCCAAAGGCATTTTTCCAGTGGGAGACCACCTCCTCAGGCCCCTCCAGGCATGGCATGCCATGGCAGCACCAACAGCCTGGAAGAGTGGGTAGAAGGCACCGCTAGCCCATCACTCAGTGCCTCTCTCAGCACATCAAAGAGCCATATTGCACCCCCAAGGCTGACTGAATGCACCTGGGGCAACTTTTCATTCCACCCCGAGATGCTTGTGTCGGTTTTTGGGGAATTTGTGGTTGGAAAGACTAATCCACATGCATAATTTCTTGCACATTGCCTTAAAAGTATGTACCTAATTTGAAACAAAACTCACAGTGTAATGTTCCATTTTGCATATACCAAAGATCGATGGAAAAGCTCATAATTTAATAAGAATAAAAGGAGTTGAATAAAGATGAAACTTGATGGGTTTCTAAGACTGCCATTCAACAGCCTCGAGCTTTTGGAAGAATACCATGCCTTCCTATTAAATGATTTGAACCACTACCTTAAAGAAATCTCTGCTGTTCCTTCTTAAATTCTACAGGAGGCTCAAAAGCATGTCGGAAATATTTTTACTCTGTACCATAAGATGTTTTTCATCAGAGTAACATGCCTCTTAACCCATAGCCATATATTCAATTAAATTGCATGGGCATATGTGTGTTTATTTACATAATGTGTAAATGTATAGCTGGGTATATATAAACAAAAGGCTTTCATAACACAGAGGAACACACATGGTGGTATAATTTGTGTATACGCACACTGTGTAACTGCAGCCGTTCATGTCAACACCATTCGTCACCTGTATTCACCAAAATGGTGTCAGCACTGTTCCGCACGCTGCCTACAAGTTCACCACAATGATAATCTCCCTCCTCAATTAATTAAGGACAATTTAAATATTTTAAGTGAATTACATTAACATGACAAAACAGTAAAATTTAAACTGTGGAGCTGCAAACAGAAAACCTGTGACAAAGTCCCTCTTTCAACACAGTCACATAGAAAGATTTTACAAATTGACAGTATACATTATGCACAGCCTAACTGTGGACATTTTCTGTCAAGCACTTAAACAGAGAGACACAACAACGGCTCCAGCGTGAAAAAAGAATTATCTGTAGGGTACCAGTCCTCACTAAGGGCAACCTTGACAAGTCCAAGCATGCACCTGGATCAGCATTTAAAATAACTCTGTCATATCAAAGTTGTTCATCATGAAGCTCTGTCTAAATTATTGTGGGTTTGCAATGGACCTTCATTAACTGCTCTTATGTATAAACACTATCAAACCTACTAAAAAGAGTATTTTTTTAAGTGCCCCTTCAAATATTGCTTCAGTAAGAGGGTTACAAATACATGGCATAAAATGTTACAGATGGAAATTATATTTTTGTTAGTTCTGTGGGGCTACTTACAACAAATCTGAAATTTTACATTCAGGACTCAGACAGCAGCGAGATAACGTTTTCCCTTCTAGGGACAAAATTCTGTAAGGAAGTTTTTAAGAAATCTAGCTTGTATTTATAGCCTTACCATACAGCTACTACGGATCTAGCACTCTTTTCACTGATGAAGTGTCTGATTAACACATACCGTTATTGGGATTTGCAAATTAAAGGCTGGATCTTGCAACACTTATGTGAGTCAGCCTTAATCACATGAGTAGTCCCCAGCAGGAGTAAATGTTGCGGGATCGGGCCCTTCTGAAATGAGCAAAGCTTCATTAGCCCCTTCATGTGATTTTATAAATATGCATGCTCTAATGGAGTGTGATGATGTAGGTACATACAAGCTCATGTTACTCATGTGAGTACTGCCAGAGATCTCAAAGGGATTTGGGACTTCCATGAATAAAATCAGGTTATGGTAAGATTGGTTGATGCCATACAAAAAAAATAATAGAGAGGACAGAGTGACCTCTCCATTTTCCTCAGATTACTCCCTGACAATACAATAAAACACACTACAAATACTAATGCAGAAGGGTAGGTCTAGCTGCTGTTGCTTTGCCCATGCCAAGCACTCCTACTCAGACTGGAAGAAGTTGCCAAATGGGGTCCATACTCCTCAGCGTCTATGAAAAATACTATTGCAGTTTAGCTGCAAGAAAGTATCTTCCTGACACTGCACAGTATGCTCAAGTGGATTGTGGACATATCCAAGACAGCCGCAAATGAGCTTCTCAGCAGGGTAAATGACCTCCCCCCTGGCTCTGGGGCACCACACTGGGCTGCTTTTGCCTCCCGAGCTTCTGCAGGTGCGTGTGGAGCACGTGGTGCAGCATAGATCTGCCTGCAGAAGATCTGAAGGTGCACAGAGTTCCTGCTGCTCATTCTTCACCAAGCTCAACAATGCTCGGCATGTGATGTCACACAGTGCTATTGCAGAGATGATTGTGACATCACAAAGAGTAAGCAGACACAGCCTGAAAACCCAAAGAACTGATGAATTCCTCAGAGGCAGTTTTCCTGCCAATGACCCTTGTCATAAGAAGTGGGGGAACGAGCACCTTTTCCCTGAGAGAAGAGGTATTGCTTACCCAGAAAGAATTTTTTCTGGGGTGTCAATACTTTAATCTGAAGACCACACCGCGTTTCCTGTTGATAATTCTTAGCTGTACTTATGAAAACTATTGCAATGAGGTTATTCGAATTATGAAAATCTATTTCCTTTTGAAGATTTAAGAGCAACCTTTTTTATGAAAAAGAACACATAAAAACACTGAAATCCTTTTAATTCCTTCTTGTGCCACAGAATCTGAGCACAATTTATCCAGATAAGTTTTAATTATAGCCTTTCCAGAAAGACAGTACTTTGTATAAATAAAAAGAAATACAATTGATAAATGTAGTCAGATGGTACCAGGTTGTTTAAATAGACCATTAAGCTCAAAATGTCTAAAGTTAAATTAGATTGTATTCTCTTTCACCTAGGGCTTTTGTAAGGCACAACTGGCATGTATAGTCTTGTCCACATTAATTTTTACTGCCACGGTCAAAAAGCAGCATAAGTCTGAAGCTTGTGTAGCATTTCCTGTCTTTATTTGACGTGATCATAGTAGATGAATTAGCTCCCTTGGTGCAGAGAGTGAAAGAAGGTTAGTTGAGGGAAATAAGGAATTTTCAGAGGAAAGAAAAAGTTTGAGCGAAACATATGGTTTAAATGCTCTAGCCTATTTCAGATCAAGCTGAGAGAGTTGAGATCTGTTGGTTCAGAGATCCAGTTCACTGCACATTCCTACTGTGCCTGCCTACTAATTGCATCCCATGTTTGTCAATCAAATATTTGCAATTAACAAAAATATTCCCTTAAGAGACATATAACAGAGGCTGCTAAGGATCCATTGCTTTCCTATTAGAGTCAGCTCCAAAAAAAACCAAAAAGGTCTTTAAAAATATTCTGCTGATGATGACACTGCCAGACACTTCCAGTCAAAACATTAACAAGCAGAATAGGTGGCATGGGGGCTTTTCAAAGAGATTTTTTTCAAAGAAGAAAAACTTTGATCTTAGTGTTTCTGACCCATCCTCCACCTCTGATTCTTCAATCTACAAGTACATTTAGTGGTTTAATTTCACTCAGTGCATAACTTGCCTAAGGATAAAAGTTGATCTAGATTTTTTTTTAACTCCAGCGAAACATATGGTTTAAATGCTCTAGCCTATTTCAGATCAAGCTGAGAGAGTTGAGATCTGTTGGTTCAGAGATCCAGTTCACTGCACATTCCTACTGTGCCTGCCTACTAATTGCATCCCATGTTTGTCAATCAAATATTTGCAATTAACAAAAATATTCCCTTAAGAGACATATAACAGAGGCTGCTAAGGATCCATTGCTTTCCTATTAGAGTCAGCTCCAAAAAAAACCAAAAAGGTCTTTAAAAATATTCTGCTGATGATGACACTGCCAGACACTTCCAGTCAAAACATTAACAAGCAGAATAGGTGGCATGGGGGCTTTTCAAAGAGATTTTTTTCAAAGAAGAAAAACTTTGATCTTAGTGTTTCTGACCCATCCTCCACCTCTGATTCTTCAATCTACAAGTACATTTAGTGGTTTAATTTCACTCAGTGCATAACTTGCCTAAGGATAAAAGTTGATCTAGATTTTTTTTATTTAACTCCAATTTAACTGATGCTCTAAAGCTGCCCTATCACTGCATAATACACACTCACAGAAGGTTTCTAAGCAGGAGCTGAAGAAAGCCGACTAGAATAATAAGAAATGCACAAGGTTCAGAGGAAACATTAATTTGTAAATAGGTAGAAATGCGAGTAATTTGTTGGGAATTGAAGACCTTCTGTATGCAACAGTGAAGCACAGCAGCTGTGCACTGCTGTTTTATAAATCAATATTACATCTGAAGGTGGTGTTTGAATGCTTGTATCATTGCGGTTTGAGTCAAACAAAGTTCTGTGATAAATGATCAAACAAAACAAACAAAATCCCTTCCCTGTCTCGTCGGATAAATTCCAAACATAATTCCACAAGAGGGATAGAACATTCAAATCATCCACTTTTTTATAATTGCATAAACCCCTCAGTCACAGAAAGATGATTGGATTGGTGATGGACTATTGTATTCTCAAAGACATGGATCATGCCAATGGAGAGCTTCTGCAAAATGATAATAGTGTGCGCATTTTCTGTATGACCTAAGTGGTGAGCTTTAAACCCCATCCAAGCCAAAATGCAGCGGTCTGGTGTGAACATGACTGGGACCAAGGGACTCCAGTCTTCCACTTCCACCTCTAAAACTAATTCCTTCAGTGCCATGAGCAACCACTTATCCTCACTGCTGCAGATTCTCCATCTAAATACAGAGGATAATATATAGCCAGCTAACGAAAAGAGTTCAGACTTAGGCCAAGTCTACCCCAGGAAAAATTTGCCAGCATAGCTCAGCAGGTACAGCTTGATTAGCAGATTTGCCTCATGTCGACACAGCCTGCACCTGCGAACAGAATATTTTTCCTGCCATCTACCAATTCTCCCATGCAAAATGAAGCAGAACCCCAGCAATGTTAATGATTTTCCCAATCAAAAGCGATCTCAAATATTGTATGTCCCCATGAGTGACATTGCTTCATTTTCTCAAAGGCTGTAAATAATTGTGAAATGTTCTGAAGACACAAAGGAGCTGCCTTCCCTTGCCATTTTTTTATCTTTATAAAACATTCCCTTAATTTAGACTGTGGCTTAAAAAACCTCAGTATCAGAAAGCTAAGTATTTGGGGCTGTCATACTTGCAGAGAATGGGCAAAGAGGTAAGATACAGCATTTCTCATAACCCACCAAGCCCAGTTTCTGGAACCTCAGGAAAGAAAGGGAGTTGGGAGAGCAAAGAAATATCCTGAGAGACATCTGCTGGCCACTTTTGCCTTGCCGAGCTTCATTCACTGACTGCAGAGCACGCAAGTTTGCGACATTGGACCTTCTGAGTCAAGGGGCAACTTGGTGGTCATACAAATCATAACTCCATAGCAAACAAATATCAACCAACAGCCCTGCCTTTGGGCTCCATAAAAGATTTAGCAACATCCTTATTGTCTGACTTATTACGAAAGGAAGCAAATTTATCACTGTGACTGCAATGAAGCAGGCTGCGGAAAAGCGGGACAGCTGAACAGCATCCCACACCAAGCCTGTAGGCACGTCTCCAGCCTAGTGACCAGCGAGAGACTTCCCTGCCACTGCTGAATGAACAGACTCTGAAGCTTGGCATTTGCATCCCACAGCTGCCTATGGACCCCTCTGCGTGGCCACTCGCATTGGCTTCGCAACCGCAGCAGATAAAGGAGGACAGCAAAGCTGGGCGGCACAGATAGTGACAGTAACAAGACAGATCCTAACTAGCTTTGAAATGGCTGGTGTTGGGGAGATTTTTAACTGCAGACTTGCATCGAAGAGCCCCATTTTTAAATACTCAGCTATCATTTTGCAAGGGGTTGTCAGATTACAGAATTTTATCATCAAGCTTGAGGTGGGAAAAGAAGAGGAGGAAATGGAGGAGGAGGGTATTTTTGTTCCTGTCCTTCATTTCCTGATAAGGAGACACTTTTGATCCAAGAGATTTTTTTTTCTTTCTTCCTTTCCTTTTTTTTTTTTAAATCCAGTAGCATGAATTTGTTTCACAAGATGCAGGTGTTTGAAATATTTAAGAAGTTCTCTGGTTTTGTATTCCTAGCCTCATTGATGAGAAAGCTTACGCATCATGACATGGTGAGTTGAAGCAATGATTAAAAGGCTATTGCATATGCTCTTCCCAGCTGAGTTGTTGTTCTCATTGTTGTTTTTAGAGCACAGAGAAAGTGTCTGCAACAGCTGCTAATAAGCTCTTACGCGACTCTACTAACATCATGATCTGATCACCCCAGAAGTGCAGAGTGGGAGCTGAGGAACCTGGTCTCAGCAATTTGACAAAAACATCCCTGACATATTCCAGCTACTGCAGAAAGTTTGTGATGCTGAAAGGAAATTAAATTGTGTGTGGAAGGTTGAATAGGAACGTGGGGCTTGTGTGCACATGAGATTTAAAGCCATGGGCAAAGCAGGGACATGTGCGTTTTCAAAGGCACAAATGGGAATTAGACACACAACTTCCATCGACTTTCAATGGAAGAACTACCCTTTGTGCCTTTGAAATTCTCCCCCTTTATTTACCGTACTTCAGTCAGAAACAATGCTGAAAACCTAAGAATGTTTTAAAAGGTATCATACGTGGAGTGTTGCTGCTTTAGGATACTAATCTAGAGGCACAAGATGAAACCACCCCAGTATACTGATCTCTTTTATTTCATAGATGTCCCAAGAAATCAGCTTATAATACCTCTTGCTCAGAGCTTCAAATTTAGAGTGCTCTAAAAGTATAACTTGACCTGACAATGGACCACGTCAGGAATTTCCATTAGCCTACACTGGAGGGCATGACTAATTGTTATCCCTTCCTGGGCAAAGCGAATGGTGTCGGAAGAGTAGGGTAATTCTATGTTAAGGACCAACCCATGGGATTCTCCCATATAAAACCAAACTGCATTGTTTCATTGGCAGAGGAGGAAAGAGGTTTGTTCATATAAGATAGATCCAGGTGGATGAACTTGAGCCCATGTGTGCCCATTACAGAAGCTGTACAACTGCATAGATGCGTGCTTATGTGTCATTTGGCTCTAATTTTGGTAAATGTAGTGGTAGCTGTTCAGTTCTTGTGTTAACAGTGTCATGCTGTCTCTGCAGGATGACTGTGAGCAAACAGTCTGAAGATGTTTTAGCAGTGCATATAGCTGCATATATTTTCCATAAATAGGAGTTTATTCTTTGGCAGACAAGCTAGCATTAGAGCTGCAAAAACACAAGGAATATAGTAAGTGCCGGGAAAAAGAAAACCAAGCAGAGAGACAATCTGTGAAGCAGAAGAAATAAATAGAGACTGAAAAGAAAGAAAAAGAGAAGGGGGGCAGGGGGGGACGGGACGGACGACGACAAAAAAGCAAAGGTGAAATGGAAAGAGGAAGAGATGGTAAGGAAAAAAGAGAAGTCAGGAAAAGTACTGAAAACAACTTCTGTATGAAAAAAATAAAGGGGGTAAAAAGCAGAAGAGGAAACAGAAAAGTTTTAACTATTTTTGAATTTGCTGCCACCAACGGTGCGGTGGAGGTCCTGCTCCAGCTGCCTCAGCCCTTAGCCTGTGTCAAGCAGACTAGCGGTGCCTGATCAGTGATAGGGATTAACGGTGACTCCTTTTTGTTAGTAATTGACGGGAAGTGCTGTTTGCCATTGTGTCAGTTCAGCACAGCACCGGCAGGCAGGCCGGCATCAGTGCCGGTGATAGAAACTCTGTGGAAAGGTTCTTGCTGTGAGCAGAGAAGAGTCAGCTACTCAATACAAATCTCTAAGGCTTGTTAGCAAGAGATCTAGGAGATAGCTTTTTCAGTCTTCTGGTAGTACAGAGCAGTGGTTTATATGGCAGCTCTGAAGCCCTGTACAAACAACCCCTCCCAAGTGCTGCAACAGACCCCGATAGTTTAAGCATTGTGGAGGACTTGTTGAACACAAACAATTTATGTACACCTCATTATACAGCTCCTCTATGTTCTGTGATTCCTCAGTTGTGGAAATGGCACAAACCCAGCAGCGACGTTTTGCAGACCACACTGCAGCACGTAGCTCTGGACACCCCAACTGCCTTTTTAGCCAACTTTTTAAAAAAGCAGTTGATTCCCAAGGCAATGGGACCAAGTACATCTTTTTTTTTTTATTAATCCTCATCCATAATAATTAAAACAGACCTCTTCATAAGTACCTCTGGTTTCTTTTTGTCAATGAAGTAGAAACAAAAAAAACAAAAGAAAGGTTTTAAGGGAGTGGTTAGAGAGAGGACAGCCAAACCATGATGGTCAGGGAAATCAGCAACCATGAAGTGCAAATGAACACCTTTGCCTAAGCAAAAATGAAACTCTTGACCATTACAAGGTGCCTGAAGTGGTTGCAGGCATGGATTGGATCTACCCATTCAAAGACATGTAGCAATAAATAAAAAAGACAGAAAGAAAAAATAGGTCATCTCATTCACAAATTTTCCTGGGGTTTTCTCTGATTTCATGAAGTCCTGTTTAAATGAGCGGAGATGACAATGGCAATTTCTGCTTGAAAACAAAACCCTGAGCTCAACAACCAAAGACCAGCATAAACCCATTCTTTTCCTAGGCAGAGATGGACTCAGCATTAATTTAGGACACAACTTTCTGAAGCTTGGTTATTCCCTTGGGCAACAACTTTACCTCACATTAATTTACAGTTCAATGGCAACTTTATGGATACTTGAACTTTTATTACTGTATAACCTATACAACCAGAGTTGAACAGATTTTGCTAGTAGGATAAATAATCACTCGGTTGTAAAATGAGCTATTGGAATTGCCTTTTCAATACATTACAGGCCAAACAAAAAAAAAACAAAAGAAAGGTTTTAAGGGAGTGGTTAGAGAGAGGACAGCCAAACCATGATGGTCAGGGAAATCAGCAACCATGAAGTGCAAATGAACACCTTTGCCTAAGCAAAAATGAAACTCTTGACCATTACAAGGTGCCTGAAGTGGTTGCAGGCATGGATTGGATCTACCCATTCAAAGACATGTAGCAATAAATAAAAAAGACAGAAAGAAAAAATAGGTCATCTCATTCACAAATTTTCCTGGGGTTTTCTCTGATTTCATGAAGTCCTGTTTAAATGAGCGGAGATGACAATGGCAATTTCTGCTTGAAAACAAAACCCTGAGCTCAACAACCAAAGACCAGCATAAACCCATTCTTTTCCTAGGCAGAGATGGACTCAGCATTAATTTAGGACACAACTTTCTGAAGCTTGGTTATTCCCTTGGGCAACAACTTTACCTCACATTAATTTACAGTTCAATGGCAACTTTATGGATACTTGAACTTTTATTACTGTATAACCTATACAACCAGAGTTGAACAGATTTTGCTAGTAGGATAAATAATCACTTGGTTGTAAAATGAGCTATTGGAATTGCCTTTTCAATACATTACAGGCCAGATGGTCAGAGGCTGCTTTCTCTGACCGCTCAAGTCTCCTGTACCCACACCCTAAGCTGAAGGGGGACACTGCCCCGCTGCCACTGCCACCAGCATGACAGCCAAACGGAAGACGATGGGGCTCTTGGCACCGGTACTCCCTGTAGCCCAAACAGCGAGGCCGAGTGTCCAAACCCAACAGGTCCTCCCTGAGGACACTGAGCACTGCTGGGCTCTGCAGCTGCTGAGAGCTGGTCATCCCATTTGCTCATGCTTCACTCAAACATTGAAGCCCAGTTTCTCTGTCGTTAAAGAGCAAATCTAAGTACTGCACCTGCTGGGCCATATTTCTTCTGGCAGAATCTGGCCCAGTATCCTTGGCACAAATCCCTAGAAATGGTGCAACATTCATCTTGGTAACATTGGTAACCTGAAGAAAACTTCTGGTTGAGATTCGCACTTTCTAAAAGTCCCTTTGTTTAACCCTTAATCTCAGAAATTAACTTTGAACTCTCCCAATGTATATAAAAAAAAAAAAGGGCTGAAACAAACTCCCTATTTTATAAACCAGACCACTTCAGGTACTGGGTGGCCCAGGAGACATTTATATCAGCACATCTGAGGGCAGTGGTCTGTGGTGGGATGGTGCAAATGAACGGCTGGGGTAGAAAAGCCTCTTCTAGAGCTTGTGTAACTGTAAGGGTGCAGTCTTAGTAATAAGCATTGCACAGCCTGATCTAGTCCAATGAGTAAGCGTTGCACAGCCTGATCTTAGAAACAGAAGAAAACACTGTGGAGCAGGTATACAGCAGCTAAAATTATCTTATTTAGCACCTTTGATTTTAAATAACCTGAAAGAAAATGTTTGGGGGGAGATATTTAATATTATTATTTCCATAACGTCATAAATTACCCTCCACTTTCACATTCCCTTAATGACTAATTATTTCTTTTCAGAGTTCTGTATGATCTTAGAAACAGAAGAAAACACTGTGGAGCAGGTATACAGCAGCTAAAATTATCTTATTTAGCACCTTTGATTTTAAATAACCTGAAAGAAAATGTTTGGGGGGAGATATTTAATATTATTATTTCCATAACGTCATAAATTACCCTCCACTTTCACATTCCCTTAATGACTAATTATTTCTTTTCAGAGTTCTGTATCTTATTGATATCCTTCCCCTACGCTGTGCTCTCATAACGCTCTCAGCTATTTCATCCACGTTGGTCAGTGTCCCAGGATATGTTACCTTCTGGAATTTACCTTAATTCATGTTAAATACAACCAGAAAAATCACACTGTGGAAAGCACAGCCATGCTAAAAATGATTACTATGGCAAAATTATCAGTGGCTGATTATTCTAGCTCAGAATATTTATCCTATGATATTGATTTTATTACAGAAAACTCCTTATACTATGTAATAGCTAGTATAAAAACTGCTTCTTTGCACTGCTAGTTTAAAAATAGCACTATAATATTTAAAATAAATGTGTGGCTAATTATTTTAAGATTGTGGAAAGGACAAAATCCAATGCAGTGAAAAATGCCACTTTTCCAGAAAGAAAATAGAACAAAATATTAATATTGCCTTAGTCAATATTTCAGTTTTAGATAAAATTCACCTTGAAATCTAGCCATCAATTTCTTATAACACCAGAATTGATTTTTTAAAAAATCTAGCTGTAACTTCATTTAAATCCAGTCTTTCTAAATCTGTAGCACTTCAGAAAACGTAACTGAATGGAAAAAGTCTCTTTTTTTCAGCTTTAAATCCCATTTGGTGGGTACCTAAAATAATACAATATGCACCTTGAATTAAAGTATGTGTCTATGTGTACATGTATACTCCTCGTGGGATCCTTTTAAGGATGCTGGCTGCATACGTATTGTTGGTACAAGATCACTGCTGTATGGAAGGGTCTGAAGATTTTCAGCTGCAAGCTCTTTTTAAGAACATGGGAGGTCTAGATGCAACAGTCAAAAGTGGGAAAGTTTGTACTTGAAGAGAATGGCTTTATGAAACCCTTCAAGTATTTAAGAATTAGAGCTATTAAATGCATGATCTATGACTTTCAAAGCTCTGATCTGCCTAATCTTTCTTCTATCCCTCTTCCCCAAAGGCATTAATAAAGCCCAAATTAAGCCATGCCAAATCCTCATTTTCCATCTGAGTTTGATGTTTCAAAGGCTATGCAGTTCTACCTTTGTTTTGACATACAAAAATGTCACCTTTGCTTGGAAATGTGTATATTCGGCAATAAAAGAGGAAATAAAGACTTCCCCTACATTGTAAGCTGTGTGTTACAGTCTGTCAGCAATCAACAGGGGCAGATGTTAAACTCGCCATCCTGTCTTAGAAGCTGTTCTTTATTTAATCAAATTCCTTTCTTCCCCATAGGGTATGTCTAAAACGGGAAGTCCATCATATCCATTAGCCACTTTCTCTAAAGATATGATAACAAACTACCCTAGATTTAGATGTACCCAAAAGTCACAAAAATAATTCCACCCCTAAACTAGCATCAACCCGAGCTGTGCAGACACATCAGCGCATCGTCAACAGCATCCTGGGCTTTGCCTGTCTTGGTGCAAAAGTCCTGCGGTGCTTGCAAGTGATAAACCTGCCAGGTAGCTTTGCCCACCACCAAACCTGTTGCTCGAAATTATGCCTTGATAAAAAGGCAAATTCCACGGGGAAATAGCATCTTTTATGAGACCGACTGGCACACTTAGAAGAAACAGAGAAGCTTTGGGGGACACAAGCCCTGCTTCAGATATGATATAGAAGCAGCAATCTTGGAACTAAGTTCTTCTTTTCTTCCTTTCAGACCTGAAGAACGACTTATGTTCCTGAAAGCTTTTTTTTCCTCCATAATTATTTTCATTGGTTTCATAAAACATTTTATTTCCCTTCACAGCCCGTGGCATGATTATAGCCACAGAGTATAAAGGCCAGAGCAGCATTTTACTATTCCCAATAAGATTATTAGAGAAGCATCTTAATATTTTGTAAGCCCAAGTTTTTTTACCTTCTACACACAGGTGGTGCCACTTCCCCACCATTCCTTTTAACTATTTCAATAGAAAGAAAAGATCATGACATGGAGACTGCAGAAAGAGTAATTTCCATCTGTGAATCCCCCAATGCTGCCTTTGGAGACGTCAAGAGGAATCATTCAGCAGCAGGTATTAGACCCCAGGAGCTGGCCCTTCCAAAGGTCTTTCAGCTGAAGCTGGACACCTCAACCCTTTATGTCCTCCCTGCAAAGCGTATTGCCTTCCCCCTACCCGTCATGTCAGATACAGGGTCAACTACTGAAAGTACCACCTGAACTGAACAGCTCTGAATGCTGATGAGCTGCACTGGAGAGTGTTAAATTGAATCTGGCCGGCCTGTAAATCAGGATCGTACATTTCTCCTCTTGCTATTAATTTATTCAGTAGAGGAAGGCATTTCATACACTGAGTTTTAGTGTCTGTTATTTGATGGTAATCGATTAATTTTTAACTATCTTTCACCCCTCTGATGTTCTATAAATAGCCTAAGCTAATAGAGACATTTTTATACTAGGAATGCAGATCCACTGTGAGGTTATTTGAAAGAAAAAAAAGGAGTCTAGTATAGTATGTTTGTTCAATGTGTTATTAACTCGGAAAGGAAATTGAGCTATACTGAACTATGTAGATCTGATTCTGACAGCTGCAAACAATTCATAGTGAAAATGACTCAGCCTAATTCACATTTTTTAATTCTTTTCTTCCCCACTTTCTTCTGCAGCCAGATGAAGGGTTCAGAATGACCTTGAATTGAAAACCCTGGATTTATCTCAGTGTTTTCTTCTTTCTTAGTGTTATATCCAAAACTTCCTTACTGGGAAGTCAGTAAAATCAGGGAAAAACCCAAACAACAAAACACCTCCCCTCCCCTCCTAGTTTAATGTGAGGTTTTCAGATCCTGAAAAGGGAGGAATAATGTGAATATAGATTTGATTCACTTGGCAATTCCTTATAAGAGAGAGCTCAGACCTTAATATCACGGATGGCAAACGTGGAGCGCAGGTGCAGCAGAAGGCACGTGGCGGAGGATCGGAGGGAGCGTGGGGCAGCGGCTACCAGCAGGGAGTTTCATGTCACACTCTTCACTTGAGAAAAGGAGACTTTCACCATTGGCAGGGGAAAGGCTGAAACTTCACCCAGGGTAGATTTCAGCCCTGTTTCAGCTGCTAGCACAGTAACACGACTCTCTGTGGCTTAACCCTTCATTTCCTAGCACCTTTCTGATGCTTTTTGGTGTACCTTCTCATTTTGCTTCAAATACTTGTCAGACAGTGCTGTGGGCGATGTAAGTTGTTCTTCAGAAATGCAGTTTGGAGGGATGGGATAGACACAAACCCTCAATTGTGGTAGGAAACTCAGAAACATTAGTGGCCTTTTTTTTTTTTAATTTACATTTTCCCTGTTAGTTCACCCTGAGATCCCAACGGCACAATTTACTAATTAATTACTATTATTAGCTAATGGCAGTGAAAACTGAAATTACTGCCTGCCTTAAGCATAACAAAATTGACAATAAATTTGTAGTCTGTGAATCACTTTCTTGTACAGGTCTGTTAACCAAACACCAAGAGTGGTGGCTGGCTTGATGCTTTCCAGAAAACCATCTGGCACACAGGGATGCACAGCCTTCGTGTTCCAAAGAGAGGCACAAGCAAGATAGGGGATGGACACTTGCATTCCTAGGCACTGGGTATACAGGGGCACTACCAGATTTGAGAGGGCTTTGTCCTCTTTTCCTGACCAAAAACCATGGGTGATGGTTCTTCAGAAATAGGGGCTGGAATTGCCCCTTTCAAACAGCAGCACATTCATTACCTCCTGTTTGTCACAGCAAGTGTGCACCCAACAACATAGAGATGGCTACGGGTACTGGCACCAGGTATTTGCCTGTTGTACGCAAAATATTTTTGGGTTTTCTCAGATTTGCATTCTCCATATACATATATGGCACTTTTTAACGCCAAAATTTAGGCTTCTAAATCCTTTCCAGATGACTAAACAAGTGTTCTGCTTTGCAAAGTGTTGAGTCCGTGCAGTTCCCCTGAGGACTCTGCCTCAGCCCGGCACTGCCCCATGTGATGGGTGAGATGACTGCGCTTAAGTGCTCCTAGGTCTTTCAGAGAGTTTTGTGCAATTAAGCAATGGGTAACAGGTATGTGAAATACAAGAAAGGGGCTGTGCTGAATGGGAGACTTGTTTCACCCAAATGTATTTCAGGGCTTCTGCCTCGGTGGAGTCAGCGAGTGGCAGCAGAGAAGCCTCCCACGCCACTGGGGCGGCCAGCACGCAGAAGTTACTTTGGGATGCGTCAAAGGCAGCATGCAGGGTGGGGAACCAGTGGGGAAAAGCCTGAAAGAGTTTCTCAAGGATGTGGCTGAAAACAGGAGGAAGAGGAGGAGGGGGCACCTGAGCAGTGAGCGAGGAGGCTGCGGGAGACAGGAGGTGGTGGGGATGCAGCAGCAGAGCTCAGGAGGTCGGTGCCGGGCCATGGCAGCAGTTGTGCCAGGATTGCCAGAAGGCAGCACCGCTAAGCCCGGGAAATGCACTGCAAGAAGGAGGTGGCAGCAAAGCAGTTTGTAAGGGTGGGAAGCACTATGCTCCGCAAGCCAAATGCTCTGGCAGTGCTCCTGTGCCATCCCCTCACAGCCACCGCGGTGGGTACAGATGCCGGGAAGTGGGGATGGGGGAGAGCCAGGAACATCTATAATTCGCTCTGTAGCTATTTTGCAGGCCATCACCTCCCAGTAGCACAGAAACCCTACCCTCTGTATGCAGCTCCTTGCAGTGACGAATGCTATACAATTTCCCAAAACACATGCATGACTTTCTCACCGTGCCTTGCACGCTCCAGGCAGCCCGTCCTCCGGGCTCGGCCTTGCCCCAGTCCAGATGAGACCCACTGCTATAACTCTCCATGAGAATTAAACTGCAGAAGATGTCCACCCTGAGAGCAGGTGTATGAGTTTGTGTCTGTATGCATGTGGATGCCTATATAACAATTATCCTCTCTCCCAATCTGAAACAGTGGGTGGTCACTAATGTTAGACCAAAATCAATAGGTAAAGAAGAAACTGTTTACAAAAGCATGACAATGACTAGGTCACTCACTCAAAAAGGAAGTTAGCATCGTTACAAGAAGAAAACACTCAGAAGAGGGCTATAATTTAGTGCCTAGATACCATAGTGACTGGGAACTGCATAGACAGATTAGGCAAAAATTAGATTTGTTTAGACAGACAAACTCAAGAGTCAGATCAAAGAAATCAGCTTCAATATAGTGCAGGGAATACTCTGCCACCCTCAAAAAGTATACAAAAGAAAGCAAAAACAAGAAACTGCCAGCCAAAATTACCAATGCAGTTCCATTTAACAAAAAATCAATATTACAATAAGATGCCAGTAATGAAAGAAAAACCACAGCAGTATCTCAATAAAGATTACAAATTACAAGATTATAAATGGAGAGCCACAGTCATTTTGGACAGACAAATATGACCGCAGTACAACTGGAGGCCAAATGATGGTCTAGGAAAAATGCCTGCAGCTTTCAAGAAAGCCAATGGGAGAAGCAAACATGCATCTAAGGGCAGAATTTGGCTCTAGGACTTGCACATGAATAATTGTGGCAGGGAGATAACAGAATATCCCAGAAATAAAAGACCTGCTCATTAGAAACCCATCTAGCCAAACCCATGGGGAGATCCTTAAGTAAAATCTCTGCCATTTGTTACTTTCAAGAATCTGGTGCTAGTCTTGAGTTATTTTTAAGGCACCAAAACTGTTTTTTAATAATAATTTCTCTTCCATCCAAAGAGCTCTTAAGTAGTTTACAGGCATTTAACAAACGAGGTTCACAATGCTCCAAACCCTGCTCCTATGGACGCCAGTGGTGAGGACTCCTCACTGCGACGATGCAGGATCCTTCTCACCAAACAGACAGTAAAACAGGTAAAAATACGCGGCTTGTTTTGGAAACAAGAGAAACCACAGCTAAGGAATATTGAAGTGACTAGTTCAAAGTCTTGCAATGAGTCAGAAATAAAGGAAGGAACACAGCAGTTCCGGTTCGGAATTAGCTCATTTAACCCTCAGCCCATCTCAGCTCTTGCGCAAAAGCTTATTTAAACAAGACAAATAATACTGGAAAAAAACCCACCATACTTTCATTCTAGCACATCCCTGTCATCAAATCACTATATAAATAAAAAGCAGAATCTGCCGTGTAGAACACTGACTCCTTTCTGTTTGTGCAGTGTCATCCAAGCCCATGCTTAAGAGATGTTTGTTCATCCTTGTCCTCTTTATTTCGTTAGACATACAACAGTAGTTTCACAGGACAGCGTATTGTCAGCACTTTTATTTCTAAATAGACAAGTTGGAGAAAACCAAAATAAACCAGATTGGAGGCTCAGGGTAGATTCTAAATGGAAGCATGAGAGGGTATGGTGGAAATGACTAAATTGAATATGTAGATAATACGTCCAGAGAAAGGCAGAAAATGTAGGTATGACATTAGGGCAGCACAGACTTCAATATGGTTGGAAGTATCTACTAGAGCTGGGAAAGGAAGCTTTAGCAACAGATCACAAAGAAAATATACATTGAAGCCAATAAACTGCAGGAAAACAAAAATCAAAATGATAGGTGAAAGAAACGCATGTATCTGCATTGTGAGAAGTCCATTGAATTGAGCAAATGATACTCCTCCCAGGGGAATGATTCGTTACCAAATGGAAAAAAACATAGCCTACGATAAAGGATGGGGGGAAATCACTGAATAGCAGAATCTACCTACAGAAATTGAAAGAGAACATTCTTGTTGAATTGTAGCAAATGTACTTCAAAATTCCAACAGGCCTGACTAACGTAGATACGGAGGGAAGGAAAAAAAGCATGCTAAAGTATGTGATATCATGCCCACAAGCAAGGGTGAAGGTCGAATCAGAGAAAATTTAAAATGCTCTGAGAAACAAGCAGCATCAGCAAGAGTGGTGCCAGAAACAAACAGATTTTATTCATCTTTACTTCAGGACCAAAAAAGGGGAAAAAAAGAAATACTGGAAGCCCTTCTTACTTAGGGGCTGTGTCTCCATGCCACTGACCTACTTATACTTCAAGCACTCTGCGTGGAGAAAGGAGGAGACATGCTAATGCTCAAGAAAAAGGTCTTATACCACAACAATATTGTACTACAACAGTGCACACAGTCTGGCTGTTAGGGGATTTATAAGCCAAGCACACAAATAGACAGTAATGAGTTACTCACCAGAGGCTGTCAGCAAAGTTGCTAATTAGTACAAATGGTAGTAGATTTTGTAATACTGTCCCCTGCTTTAGTGGGAACTGTTCCAAGACCACCTAACCTGTATCTCACCGGATAAAAAAAACTTACTCCCCGTAGTCCAGTGTGGCATTTCTGAGGATGTTAAAGTATGAGACAAAAATCGGAGTTATAATGGAAACTCAAGTGCAAACTTAACCACCAGAACAAACTGACTCACAACTGCACAATTCCTGATGAGACACCCCACATGCAGAAAATAATTACTCCTCACTCTCATCACAAAAGATCTGATCCACCGATGTCAACAGAAGCCCTTCAATTGAATTTTGTAAGAACTGGGCCAAGTCCCAAGATTGCATGTGCCACTGCTGCTGTGGATAGCAATACACCTTGAGTTACCGAATCCACAAAAATGATAAAAACCTTCTGGTAACCAGCAATTATACTACTTCCATTACACATAATGTGCAGATAAAACCTTCGCAAAAGGCAATTAAATGGGACACAGTTTTAATATTCTACCTTCAAACAGAGAAACACTTTATCTTCTCAGAATTTCAGAGCATCGTGGTAACAAACTGTTAACATATTAAAGCCACTATTAAGAAACGTGATGCTGAAAGGAAAATAAGAAGAATTATTGATTGGTTATTACAGTTTAAATATTTTTCTTATTTAAGAATTGCAGCAAAGTTGCATTCCTGTTTCCTTTGCCAATGAATGTGCAGGAAAAACAGCACATCAAAATCTAGTGAGTTTTTCTGGCACTACTTCCTTCAAAAGGAATCAGGTTTTAAAAACCACTGACCTGTCTAGCCATTGAGAATTTAAGACATTTTCTATTAAATTATGCCTTTCTATCAGCAGAAAGATTTTCTGTAATATTTTCTACTGTAAAAAGCCCTAGGAAATTAAACCAGATCAAAATTTTTTAATATGTATTAAAAAAAAATTTAGACAAGAAAGGTCAGTAATCGAAAGGTGTGATACCTACAATCAGAGCCAAGTTACAAAAAGGGTTAGCCATTTATAGCCAAGTTAAACAACACACAATTAAGGTTAACTTGGCTCTGCTGGCATATATAAACCCACACATGAGGACTGTGGGGGGCTAAGACAGTTTCAGCAGTGTCTTATTTACCTTGGCCATTTTCATGACTAACCGTTTTGTAGACTGGCTCTGTTTGTAGACATCACACCTTTGCACCCATTCTTTACACTTGGCATCTTAACACATCCTAAATGTTTGCCCCAAACATCGTATTTTGTTTAGAAAAAATAATTGCCAAGAGTCCATACATAGGAGAATAGGAAAAAAGATATCCTGTTCCATCAACGAATGTGCAAATTCCTGTGTGTCACAAATTCAAACAACAAATTCATCGTGACACTCTCTTACAGAGGATTAGAGGAGTAGGGAAATGAGAAAGAGACTTCAACACCTGTAGATCACCCATTCAAACACATCTGGGCTGGCCACCATGAAAAATTGCTATTACGAGACGGTGGTGTGGGGAGCTGTAGGATATGAAAGGCTGATAGGGATGGCAACAAAATGTCTATCAAAATATTTTTTAGTGGCTCAGACGTTTTACTACATGAAAAAGTTCACCAAAAAAAAAGGTTTCTTTCTACCAGAAATTTATCTATATCGTAAAAAATGAATACATTTCAGTTCCATTCCCTTCTCAAAGTAAATGGGGGTATTTTATACTGGGGTAATTCAGTCCCATGATATCTCATAGTCACATTACGTACCAACTCTCTTCTACCAGCTTTGCTCCCCTGAGAGAGTATACATCGTGCAATGCCCTGCATACAAGGACCTCCAAGAACTAGATTTCACGAATGCCTGGCCAGAGGCCTCCCTTCACCAGCCAGGAAGAGCCCCAGCACAGTTGCAAAGCCTGGCCATGGAGTCATAGTGTGAAATTTGCCCAGAGAAAAGAGCAATGTGCTATAGCTCCTTGTAGTAACCGGGAATAACACGCTTTTTTTTCCTCTGTTCAGTGATTTCAGTGCAACTCAGGCTCCTAAATGCTTTTATGGATCCAGGCCAAAACATATTCAGTAATAGTTACTGAAACAAATTATTTCATGTGCCAGTTCTGTAGGTTAATTCACATAAGTGAGAAAACAGTCCTGATTGAAGGGCGGAGTGATTTTTAAAAATTTGATTCATACAGAAGTGTTAACAGCCTTTTGCTTATACCCACAATTGCTGAACAGAATAGAATCAGTGGAAATGTTATTTCCAAGTTCTGTGGTGTAAATAAAACCTCCTCTCTCTGACTCACATAGTGAGTCATTTTTGTCTGTACGTATTTATGCCGAGGGGGGATATAACTTTGTGCTCCAAGCATTCTTCTCATGGAGAACTTCTCGTGTCTCCAATTCTCTGCTGCTCTTGTTTTTTTGTGGACTCTTAAAATCTCTCTCTCTAGTGAGCTCCCTCTTGTTTACCGTAACCTCATCCCACTTGTTCAGCTTGCTGGCACGAGTGAAAAAAGACATGAAGTTATATCAGTTACAGTGTTGGCACATTATAGGGAATTATATACAAAATGATAAAATAAGCATGAAAGGCTGCATTAGAGCAACAACACCTAGGCAAATTTACACCTTGTGTGTACAATAACTGTAGGGCATCTTCAATTACTTCAGCCGAAAATGTCTGAACATCTCTTTTTTAAGGACCTTTCTGTTCACAGTTTTCACCAAACCATCCTCATTTATGCTAAGAACGGCTGGCCCCAGCCCATGTGTAAAGGCAAAAGGCTGCTTAGCCCTTGCGACAGAGAAAGGAATGGAAACTAAAACGAGCCACATCCCCAGCACACATCCATATGTGTTGTCTCTATTTTTAGCCTTCCGAGAGTCTTGTGAGACAAAGTGAGATGTGACATATTTATGGGAAACAAAGATGGGGAGTAGGTGAGACTGTAGCCCTCCCTGTTATTAAGGTTGTGTGCCACAGGCATTGTAGGCCATTTCAGTCCCTTATAAGACCAGTAAGTTTAAGAGTTTGGGCTCAGAATGTACCTGCCCAACATGCGCCACAAGCTGAACTGGTTTGGGATAATTCCACGAGAGCTGTTGAGCTGTTTTCAAAAGACAAAGAAGAGGAAAAGTCATTGCTTTGTCCACATCCTTATCTTTGTTGCAAATAGCTCTGGAACCACCGCCCGATGCTTTGCCCTTGTCCACGTTACCGGTCTGTGCACGTGCCATTCCCGCAGAGCACGTGATCCCTTCCCTGTACCCTTGCAGCCCTCTGACGGGGC
Source organism: Aptenodytes forsteri (assembly GCF_000699145.1). Taxonomy (NCBI): domain Eukaryota; kingdom Metazoa; phylum Chordata; class Aves; order Sphenisciformes; family Spheniscidae; genus Aptenodytes; species Aptenodytes forsteri. The sequence continues at coordinate 952,596 of NW_008795672.1, read as the reverse complement.
TGGGTGCTTCTCTTACTGCCTACAAGCTGCCTGGGTTTTTGTGCCCATCTCCACAGGGTGACCAAAAATGATCCAGGCCGAGAAAGAAGGAGCCAAAAATCACTGACTGATTTTTGCAGAGGATTAAGGACAATGCCCATCTCTACTGCATAGTGTTGTTTCATCCTTAACCTGAATGCTGGGGGGGGGGGGGGGGGAATCATATGTAGTCAGGTGCATATGAATAAACATATATCATAAGTACATGCAGGAGAGGGCCTAGATTAACAGTTTTAAAATATAATATTATATATATATGCAAAACAAAACTATGTGTATATACACAAGAGACTTGATTTGTGGAGAGTGTACTTCCAAATCCCATAGTTACCTAAGACAAGCAAGATTTATGCTAGTTTCTTAATTCTGGCAGATTATTATGGTCAAAATTTTTTTCCATCTGTGAAATAAATGCAGCCAGTGGAGGTTTTAAACAAGTCAACCTTATTTGCCAAACAAATCAAACGTTCAAAAAGATTACGGACATTAGCAGACAATGATTTTTCTGTTTATTGATTCTCTGTTGGGAAAAAATTAAATAGTAGGTATTAGAGGAATACCACATGTACGGGCTCACACATAATACATCGGGAAGGCATGTGAATACTTTTGTTTCACTCCACTTAGCGTACCTAGCTTTTCCCATGGCTTGTATGAAAAAAGCAACGTGTTTCAGTAGGCACAGCTCTTTATAATTCAACACAGTGGATCAGACTAACAGCAGAATATATGAGATATACACCAATAAAGCAGCTAGCAGGTGTCGTCTTGGAATTTCTTAAGTGTTCTTAGCAAACCAGGTGCCCACAGGAAGAAGGCAATTTACGTATCAGTTATATCTTTACACCTGCTTGCAAATGCTGATACAGACCCTTATACCAAGCACTTAGCCAATAGGAAGTAGTGACTAACTGATAATTAAAGAAACCTTTAGGAATACCATAAAATATCTGGCACAGGATTCTCTCATCCGCTTAGCAAAGGCTGTTCTGCCATGCACTTATCATACTGCTCTGCTAGTTTTCCTAACAATTAAGATGGTGTATCTGTGTGAATCAGGGGTTCGGTTGCAATTTTCAGCACGCTGGCTGTGTTTTATTGTTGTCTGATGGCTCCTTCTTTAGTCTGCAGAGGGGATCACTCTATTACTGTGGTTTAGACGACTCACAGGTTGGCCCTTGCCCCTCTCTTTCATAAAGTAAGTATAATTAGATGATAATGCCCTTCTTGTCAAAACTTACCACTTATTTAAGCCTGCAGTAATAATTTCAATTTATTAAAGATTTATTCAGATAACATTATTATTGCTGTTTATTCAAACGGACATTCTTTTTTTCTTTTTTTTTTTTTCCAGGGGAACAAAAGACATAATTCCTGCAAACAGATGTAACAAACCTGTCAAGTTCTCAAATGCTTAAGTTGAGCATTTTACTTGGAAAGGCTGACAAATTTTCTTCACTTCAAAATATCATTAACACCAATAACACATTTGCCCAAGCCCATTTCTAAGTTGTAAAAAAAGATTGCTACAGATTAAGACCCTTGATATAATGCTATAAGCTCCTAACAATGGTATCTTTTATAGTGAAGAGCAACTGCAGACACAAATTGCCCCCTTTCCTGCACCTTTTTCACAAAAATCAATATTAAAGTAGTAGCTGCCTTAACTCTCCCATAGACTATATGAGAAAAAACCACAGCCACGCTTAGGACAGTTTAGGTCAATAAAGAATCAATACTGTGGTTGAATCTGTAGAAAGATAAAAGACTTGGAACTCACTACAGTGTGCCCTATTGTTTCTCTCTATTTTGAAAAGAAGCTGAAGTGCCTTACTTTTTTTTAAGCTAGCAATGAATTTAGTGTTTGCGGAAAGCGAGGGAGGTCACTGGAGGCTGCATGTGGCTTCAGTGTCTGCAGACGAGGGGTCTGATCTTGTTCACCCACACCTCCCATTTAGTTCAAGGGGAGTCTAGGGAGCAAGAAGAATGCAGCCCTGGGCCCCAAGCGGACTGGAAACCAAAACACTGTAACACGCTTCCATCAAGCCCAACTCATTTATTAACTATGGAGAGACTACCCATAAAAACTCAGGAGTGGAAGGGGTTCTTATCATGATTTCTAGCTCCCTGTCCATTAGGAAGAAGAGAGCTGATTTCAAGCAGAGAAAGCTCTCTGATGTATTTGGCAATTGCCAGACACGTAGATTCCGCTTACAGCTGAAGTCAAGCTCACCTTCCACATTTCACATTGTGATTTGACCAAATTTGAACCCCTCGTGAAAAAACACAGGTTCAGAGGCAAATAAATATCTCAACAGACATACAAGCTTACATGCACACACACAGACACATATGCTTACACACGTGGTTTGGATTTGTTTGCCTCTGCTATATCCCTTTTCAGTGCACAGTATACTGTGTTTCCTTTATAAGCCTGAGAAATGCAACCATATACCTGTCTGGAGAGTAACTGAACATGAAAAAATATTGGTTTGTGTGGACTGGAGAGTTCAGATAAAAACAATTTATGAGCCCAAATCCTCCAAATTCTTTACTTGAAGATGCACTTTGTTATCCTACAAGGGGCAGCGTCTAACACTTCTCAGCTTACAGCAATAGCTCCTGCTTGCAAAAGCTCAGAGAAAATCTAGATAAAGCTGGAACTGCAGCTCTTTACAAAAATTGGTAAGGAAGTGGGTAGCAACAGAAAAGACAGCCACAGTTTTAAATGCATTTCTCTGTTGAAAGAAATGGCTGCATTCTTGAAATGCTGGGGCTCTCAAATTCATAGGGAACACTCCCACCCCTGCTCTGCACTTTAGTTACGATTAGAAAAAACAAACGTGTGTTTTTAACATTGTAGACGGAAATGTTCAGACCTCTAAGACGCACTAATGAACAGTAACCCAAGTAGTTTACATAAAGAGCAAATGCAATTGTTCTAGTCAGCATCAACAGGATTTTTAGGCTAAATATTGGTTGTTATTAATAATAATATTATTATTATCAGGGTAAAATTCTCTTTTATTATGTTGTCTGGCTCCTTTTCTACAGCACAAGATCTTCTAATCATCCTGACCTTCCTCTCTCCCACTGCAAATACTGGAAACATGGAAATGGGTGGCAGTAAACGCGCAACCAACAATGGGTGGCATACTGATAAATGAGTTTCTGAGGTGCTCCCAGTTTGGAGAAGTACGTCACATCATGGAGAAACCTGAAAACATCCACTCTTTGCTCTAACGCTAGCACAGTGACAGGGAAAGAAGATATGTAAATAAGTAAATAAGCAGTGTCTTCAGGGTAGAAATCTCAATGGTTTTAGCAGGACATTGTGGAGGTCCAACAAAGCATTCAACTAAAGTTGCCTTGAGCATTCACCATTGGAGTTCTCAAAAACAAATAGCAAAATTTCTAACATTCAACCATTTCACCTCCAAAGCCTTACACTTTTTTTCTATTCAATATACGCTCTTCCTCTGTCTTTTGTACCTAAACAGTGTTTTCTTTTATTATTCTGCCATCTCTTTCCCATAGCCTCTCCTCCCATCCAAAGTTGCTGATCATCTCTTTCCCTAGCCCTGGCTATAACTTTTCATCCTCACTGACCATTTTCTCAGCTCCTTCTTCAGGATCTATATTAAGCTGCTTTAGACCTTTCCAAATTTGTGGTGAGCTGCCACAGCACTCCCTTTGGATGGCTCTTGCTACCTGACACTCATCCAGAGAGGTCTGATAACATCTGTCTGTGTGCTGGTATCCCAAAAAGGTTTGGAAAGGGAGGTGAGCTGGGAGGTTTAATACAGACTGTCAGACGTACTGCAGCTTCACAGAGGGCTTCAAACAAGTAAGACTTTGTGATGGGAGGCGGGGGAAGAAAAGCAAAGTGCATTGACCTCTTTCAGTCTAATGACAGAGAGATACATTCACTCTGCAAATAGCTGGCGTGGGTTAAGATTTTAAGGCCCTCCAGTTGATTGTTACCACCTATCTGCTGGTAACTTAAATGGCCAGTGAAAGCAGCTTGTTGGCTTTTGTGTTGAAGCAGCTTAGGGAGCTATCAGACATTCACCCAGCTGGGTTACTGTTCCAGTTTGCTCCCAACAAGGTGTGCGCCCTAATTATGGCTGAGGTTAGTTTTTGGGTCAAAGTATGGCTTCAGTTCTGAAAAGACTCTTATTTTCCTAACTTTGCCACTAACTCATTTTATCAAAAACACACCAGACAAATACAGTACTGCTTAATTTCAGCCTTATAGTGTAGCTCAAACAGCAAGCTCGACAAGAGAGTAGGCTCTGAGTAATGTCCTCCATTAGTTACTCGGTCACCAGCTGAACAATGCCAGGACTAATCCTGCTCTCACTGACTTCCATAGCACAGGGTCAAGCGCAATATCATTTATCTTCTGTTTTGATTTACACTAAATTATAAAATCAGGGCTTTAAATTAAATAGTCTGCAAACATCAAGAACTTAACAGTTAATTTTCCCCATATCTCCAACAAGATCTCTTACACTTCCCCTTTTCAATTAACACCACCTTTTTGAGTCAGTTCCTGAGATGCATCTCTATGCATTTGTGTGCTGGTGTACGGGGTGTGCTAAAAGTCTGATCCCTATTACAGCCTGTAAGACTAAAATAATTCTAGACTTGATTTTTGTAAAAGGCAGAAACAACAAAAATTAATCTTTACACAAACAACCCAAGGGAGCATTTAGTGGGACTTTTCAATCTATTCATGATCTGTAATTCCCAGCCCCCAAAGTTTCCATGTTACGGCTTAATATCTAGGGACTCCATATGTTGAGGGAACACAGCAGAACCAAAATGAGCTGAAAAAAGAATGCATTAGATTCAAACGTGGGATAAAACAGTACCCAAGGAGCCCTTGCTTCATTTTCTCTACCTGGAACCATGGGACAGTGCAGCCATCTCAGCCTCATTCAAGTGTGACATTTCTTTTGAATATGACAGTGGTGGCGACCTTGTCATTAACTGATGCTGCTAGCAACATTTCAGCTTTCATAATTCAGTTAATTTTCAAGCCACTGGTTACTGAACCCCCAATATAATTTCAATATAATTAAACCATATTAAAAATAATAATAATAAAAAATCAGCCCACCTTCTGATCAAATACCAGTCAATGTTTGACTTGAACTCACTAAAGCAAGGAAGTGTTCAGTTATGGTTTAAGCAGTATCCTTAACTTCTTGTTGTCATGCCTGGCATTCAGGCATACACATGAGAGCCCCTGTTATTCTGTAGCTTCTTGTTCTGGCTGAGGCACAGATGGAAAATTTTCAGCCGTAATGCTAAGGAGCTAGGGCTGAATCTTTTGCTGCAGCTGTGGTACATGCGTAAGGAAGAGCTAGGCAAAGCCATGTTTACTTCCCTTCCATATTCACAGCCTCAATCCAGGAGGCAGGTAAGGCCCGATTTGGCCTGTGTGCAGCCTCTGGCAGCCTCTGGGCTAGAAGAGGAAGGCTTCTCCTAGGTGACCCCTAGGACTGCTGGTGGCATTGCACTGCATGGTTAGAGGAATTCATATGTCATGAGCCAATTTTTCTGTGCTGCTAGAACCTCCTCAGAGACCAGCCTGCTCCTGGGATTAGCTCTTCTGAGAGAGCACAAAAGAGACAGGCTTCTGGCAGCAAAATCTGCCTCCAGAATTTTTATAGACACCAATATGGTAGATGGTCAAATGCAAGTGCTATCCTAGGGTGGTAAACCATCCACGCGCAGTCCGCCACTGCCTAGCATTGGTCCTGTAAGCACAAAAGCAGGTCTGCATGTGCATATGCCAATGGCTGTGGAGCAACATGTGTGTCTGCAAAACTGAGGCGCGGAACTCAACGCATTGCCTATGCCTTTGAAAACCTGGTCCTAATCTCTTTTTTCCATGCGAATCCTGTGCTAAGCATACTTAAGTTCCTTTCTTTCTGCATTTTTTTCCCTCCGCTATTGGCAACAACCACCAGAAACCTGAGAATGCTGCTAATTTCCTGGTGGATTTGTCCTCTCCTGCTTGGCAAGACTAGTCATTCTTCCCTTCCATTTTGTTCCCCAAAATCACCAGCCTTCTGTATGCGTGCGCTTAGTGCACTTTGCAAAGCAAAAGTTGACATTGCTGCCTTTCCTTCATGGCCTTCTCCACCTACCATCACTGTGCTTCCTCGTTTCCCTGCACTTGGCTGGGAACATATTGCAAGTTGTGAATTCAGTGGGGGTCCTTTATGGATGCTCAGCAACAATACAGTGAAGTTAAAATTCATCCAAGAAAGGAAGGAAAGAGAAACAACAGCTTTACTGATGCCAACAGTGGTCTGCAATGCTGCAGGAGCTGAGGAGCTGGTCTCAGGTGTCCCTCTCCTCTCAGCTTGCCGTTCATTTAAAGTCTTTCAATCAAAACCAGGTTTCAGTCATTCCACCTCCTCCCCTTCTTGAGAAATAAACCCCAAAAAGAAGCTTGCCTGAGGAAAATCTGAGGGCCTACAAATTCAGTCCTCTGAAAGTTGCAGCATGACATTAATATTAAATACATTTCATTCCTGTCCTCTGCCTGAAATTCTGCAGCAGTTACGGTTGCAGCTGATACCTCAGAAAGGACTAGATATAGTTATTTTTCAACTGGTAAAACAATGATCTTATTTTTGCAGCAACTTTGCATGCCATGTTTCCGCTCAAAGACAGTTTTTTGGGGCCAGGCAATACATGACCCCTGTAACAAAAGATTTGAAAGGTAATACAGCCATGCCTTTAATTACACTGCTGTTAGCAGATGCACTTCAGCAACACACACAAGAAAACAGAAATTGGAGAACACGGAGTTGGATTCAATCTAGAAGATGTGAGAGTTTCAATTAACACAATCCTGCATGATTTAAGAAAAATATTCAGGAGTGGTATTTATTTAGCCTGCAGCCAAAGTCCATTACTGAGAATTACTCTTAATTAGAGTTGTGCGAGGTTGGGAATATCCACTCCTATCATGATTCTTTCACCTACCAGAAGAACTACCAAGCTTGCTGAGCCTCTGGCATTTCTAGGCTGGTTAGAAAAATGGCTAGGTGATAAAAGTATTATTTTAAACAAGATAATCTATCCAGTAACACATAGAAAAAATATTTGTTTTACTTGTCCTTCTAATCTGACATCCACAGCATCATCAAAGAAGCTCTGTCTAAAATATTGCTCAAAAAACCTGTGTGAGAACAAGATTTACCAAACACTGAACCACTCTGAAACAAATGCATGCTTTGTCTCAGGTTTTTCTGTCATTAATTGCTAATTTCTCTTCCTTGGATGAACACAACCCAGACTGTTCCCCTTCCAGTGGCAGCTCTAAATCAGGACTGGATTCAACACTCAGTGAAATTTTTGGGTAGCTAACAGATTGAGTACGTGGCCTCACCAGCAATGTGAGACAGGTACAGTGTGCAGGACTAAGAAGGAATACCCAGTCGGGAAGAAGACCAACATATGAGCAAAAGTCAGCCTTCATCTATGACAAAATCTAGAGGCTTAGGAGAGGGCTTGAAAGACTGTCCCAGCAAACTGTTCTCAAACACATCATGCAAAACTTGGTTCCACCTTCGAGAGAACATCCCTCATAAGGAAGTGGGTCTTGTTAGTCCTTGAGTAAATGGCTGTAAACTGTTTTCACTAAGTGGAGGAGGACTGGTGGGGCTCTAGGCACCACAAAGAGCTGGGCTAGGCTCCAGACCTGTGATCCAAACTCCCAACACCCCAAAACAGAGGATATTGTGGTGCCGGCCACAGGCGTACCTTTGACTCAACCAGCTTTTCAATAGAGTTGTGTCAAGCCCATGTCTGAAATAAGCCTTCAGAGCAAGTAAGGGCAGAGTAAACAATGATTAAACGTTAGTCCATTTTCAGCATTACCAAGGGAACATAAGAATTAGCAAAGGACAAGACCAAAAGGTTTTGAATTTGGTTCAGATGAGCTCAGGAAATAGGAATATTTATTTAGGACTCTCGGACATACAAAATGTGGCTTGTCTGAAGTTCTTATTTCACTACCTATTTCTTACTGTTCTAAATATCCCTGCTTCCAGTGGCAGAACCAGTGGCAGAACCTCATAGGAGACAGTTAGCCAGAAAGAAAAAACATGGAGAGGAAATAAAGGAAAAGATTGAAGTTCAACAAACTTAAACTCCTAAGCACAGGCTCGGTTTAAGCCTAATGGGAGCCTGAGTCATTTCATCTGTTCCTAATTGCTTTGCTCACTCCTGGTGAGAGCTGAGAGCCATTGTCATGTCAAAGGATGGAAACGGTCCAAAAATTCAAAGCTAGTGACTACATCATTACCAGAAGGGGAGGAAGCAGTTGAAAGCTAAGCCACAATTTACTTTTTGCAACTACCCACCCAAATCAAACTTGCAGATACATAGTCACAGTCCGTATCTGTAACTTTTGGTGTTGATTCAAACTCTCTTCTGATTTCCCAGATTTTTGGACAAGTGATCTATGAAAAGGTCATATGAGTCACCCATGACATCACCAGAAGACCCTGCAAGAAGCCGCATAGTTTCATGGAGCTGAGTAAATATGAAAGGTACACAGTGCCCTGCAGGATAAGACAAAATGATATTCACGTGAATGATTTTTTTAAACCATAGACTCGAATCCTGGAGAAAATTTAAGGGGCAATAAGACTTTAAAGCAAGGTAGAGCCAGGAGCCTTGAGTCTTATTAAACAAAAACAATCAGAGTATCCACATTTTTGTAGTCCTACTGTGAAGTTCCAATAAACTTTACCCAAAAAACTCCGTAACACTCCTTACCCAGCTTCATGGAAAACGAGAAGTGATTCCAGAGGTTGGCTGACTATTTAATACCTCTTGTAGTAGTTAAAAAGGCCACTTTCTTCTTCTCTCTCACACTCTTTTTTTAACTTTTACTGCAAAACCATTAAAGAAAGAACTAGTTCTAGTAATAAAAGGTAGCTATATTCCCACAGGGAGAAGGGGAATGGTGGTTCCTGTGTACCCTTAGCGCTCTTGGCAGGGGTACTTATAAAGAAGGTGAAGGTCACAGGGAAGAGAACAGAGTATTTTCTGTTCAACGGAAAACAGAAACTTCCAAACGTGAAAAGGAATTTTAGCAAGTTTTATTTCCTTCTTTTACAGCCCTGACATCATATTTCTCCACAGTGACATCATGGCTTTAAAGCAACAGCTTCCAATGACACCAGTGCATCAGAAGCCTTACAAAGCAACAGCATTTGCTGTTTCTGATTTTCTGAGACACTGATGAAGCCTGGACCTGAGCAGATCTTCCTGTTCAGCCAAGTTCCTATGTGTTTATAAACTCCTATTCAAACCTTGCGAATAACAGCTTGCTAAAGTACCCAGGGCCGGGAGGGCACCTTTGATGGAGAGAAGTTAGAAATACAATAGTAAAAAATACACAGTTGGGTTCAACCAGGAAGACTTTATTTTTCCACTACTCCCTGCTTTCTCACCCAAATCGACCAGCCACGCCTAGGAGGAATACCTACTGGGACTGCTCCACCAAGCACAGCTACCCAGGAAAGCTGCATAAAAAACTACTCTTACTACGCTTTCAGGAGAACATGTTTTTTGAACTGCATCGTCAAACTTCAAGGCAGCTCCACAGCTATACAGTGTGAGCCTTGGTTTTGACTAGATTTACCCTGCTGAAACAGAGAGCAGGATTTGGCCTGCTTCTGTTTTTAACAGATCTTCTTAGCGATGGAAATTTGCTAGTCTCTGATGCTTGCTAATAAACAGATGCAATTGCCATTCCTAGTTTAAGAGAGAAGGAGCCAGAGCCAGGAGAGAGCTTCAAAGAGACTGAATTACCTCTCTCACCTATAGGGATGTGATTATGTCTGGCAGAGCGGTCTGGGGAAGCAGCTTTCACCACAGCCGTCAGCAGCCCGCAGAGTACTGGAAAGCTACAAGCTATCTTTTCCCCAAACTCCTGTACCCTTCCTGAACTGGAGTATTTATTCAACAGCAAGAGATAAAGCCGCACATTTCGCAGCATGAAGGTCATAAACCATCGAGAGGCTGGAGATATTTTCTGCAACCCGTGCTGGCAGAAAACCCTCTGTCCACACACACCAAAAATACATGAAATGAAGGTAATGCACGGTAATTAGTCTGCACCAAACTAATAAGGACTGGTGGTCACTACGCCCTGGCAGTCAGCACTACCCTTTTCCTGGCAGGCTCTTTTGTCACTGAGATTCACAGAGTACCAGCAAGGAAGGGAAAATGTGGAGCCTCCCTTTAAAAAGTCTATGTGTCTACGGCAAGTAACAGCTGTTGCTATTTTAATACTATCTCAGGGCTCATATAGATGTGACATCACACAGAACTAAGGCTTGGCCATCGATTTTACTGCCAATATACCTTAAACTGTAGGGATTTTGTTACAAATTTGTACGTTGCATGGGTGTCAGAACAAAATCCACAACTGGCGTGCAGTTTCATCCCTTTGTAGTAATTCTGTGAGCCATAAACTGGTTTCATTTTGGAATTAAAATCTGTATTAATTTTAAGCTGAATAGAAGTGAGTGAGTTCATCACTATCAGAATTTATTACACATCCAAACAAAAAAGAGTTTTGAAATTTGACTGGTAAGCTGGCCAAGCAAGAGGAGGTGGGGACGGTTTGTATTCTAATTTCAAGCAGCAGGGCTCCCAGGTGTATTATATAGGATTTCCTGTAATTTACAGGCAAAATAAGCAGTCTACAGGAAAATGTTTGCCACACTGTACATGTGTATTAATTACACAGCAGGATAAAACGATTTCTTTGTGATAGGAAGGGATGTGATCTACAGGCAAACTATTAAACTGATGTGGAAATGCAGACATTCTTCTGCCATTAAAAAGGGCTGTTGGATTCAGGGAAATAAAATTGGTAAGTGTATTCTCACACTTTGTATTCCCAGGTCTGTGACTGGAGCGTATCACAATGTGCCAGGCTCCGTGGGTACCGGGGAAGGGAGATGTCTCCTCACAAACACGCTCCGGGAACCTCGCTGTCTCAGCTACCCTGCGGGGGCTACTTCTGAACTAAGTTGCTCTGAGAGAAAGACCTCCCCCCTCCAGTGAGAAAGGAGGAATTTTAAGATTTCAGGTGCGTATTGTTCAGTATCTCCCCAAGCATCGTATAATAATACAATTGAATTCTTACTAGGATCATCGGATAGGTATCATTCTTTCACCTACCACTGAGCACTGAGAAAGCATCGCTTTTCATTACCACAGGTTAGTGCAATATGAAACTAGTTGGAGAGAGACAACACCACACATCACAACCTCTCTTAAAAAAGATGAGGGAAATTCTTTTTAGATATGTAATCAAGGCTTGAGACATAAAGGGATATGAGAGGAATAAATAAAATATTCAGACTGCTTTTCTCAAGACCAAATTTCGTGTAACTAAACAGGCTTCTCACTGTGAGATGAGCAATTCTTGTTACACTTGTGTTCAGATGCAATTTCTTAAGCACAACTTTACTTTTTTTTTTTTTTTTGACTGGTATGAAGAAGAAATCTCACCCACCACACGCTTTCCCCAAAGAGCTGGGTTAGACTACATATGGTTGGCATTCGGGAGGGAGAAGCTCAGAAACAGAGTTTTGTTTAACTAAGGCATTCCTTAAAACATAAAAACCTCAAAGCAAAACTTCTGTCCATATTCTTTGAACAATAAGGCCTGGATAGGGCCTAGGATCAGATTACACCAAGGCTTATCCGCAGATGACCTGTGGGCATTTAATGATGCCCAATTTTACCATTATGCATTTAGAAGGAACACTTCAACCGCACTCCAAGTTAGTACTTCACTCCAAGTTAGTATTTCTTTCCTTAGCTGAGGGGGAGGGCAGAACAACAGCTCCGCGCCAGGACATCAGGACAAGGCTGAAGAAAGGCACTCGCCCCTGCCTTTGGAAAGGTTCTTGCCATTTTTCTCAACTAAGGAAACAGAAGGCAAAGCCAAAAGAGAAGAGGCGTATCGCTTCTAGGCTAAACAGCTGGATTGCCCAGAGAATCCGTATTTTAAAATGCTGTAAGGTCATCAGCCATGATGGGAGCAAACCATTACAGATGTCTTCAAGATAAAATCTACACGGCTCCAGAAGATACTGTGCTCCTGACAAGCACAAGTTTCTGGGTTCAATACTGTAGCAACTGGCAGAAATTTTGTAATGTGGCCAGAGCGCAGTAGACCATCCCCATGGAGGAGGAGAAGAAGCCCCGGCCCCTGTGGCAGGAGGACCCGGCAGGCCCTGGCCCGGACAGGTCCTTGTGAAGGCCCTGCAGCCCGCGGGGAGTGGCGGCTTCCCAGGCTGAGCCGGGGGCAAAGGCGCTGGGAGGAAGAGGACGGCAGGGCAGCAATAGTGCTGGGCACCATCTCAGAGGGCCCGGCGGCCCCCCA